>NC_064615.1:2218541-2533333 GCF_023898315.1 Schistocerca nitens | reverse complement strand
TTCCGATGTCCACCCCCTCAGTTGCGCCGCCCACCCCCCTCAGTTTGGCCCCTTGGTCCCTCCACCTGCCATCAGAAGCCTTATTCCACGACAGTGCGCCGTTTCAGGGAGGAGGGGTGTGACGTCGATAGTTCTGATGCCACAGTGTAGGTGCATGCTCGTAGGCTGGTGCTACGAGAGCGAAGTACGCCGACCACAGCGCCCTCTAGCCGATGCTGTGGTGATAAACGAGCACTGCTCTGCTTTCTGTCCAGTTGGTCAAGAGCAGACGACCAAGCAACTCAGCTTCTACTTCATAGGGGGCTAGCCATTACAGACTTTGCCCTTACTTCATTGATAGTTTGTCCAACTACTAGTAACTGTTAGCTTGATACATCGACAACAGCTTCGCACCTACGTGCTCATATTTACCAAAAGTTATGTATATGTTATTCACTAATATTCTCTATTAAATGTGTTTTTACTTTACATGCAGAACCGAAGTGCTTTACCTCCCCTGCTCCCACTCGCCTCCTTCATTGGGCCCATTCTGCAGATCACAGGAGCAGACCCACGCTCCGCCTTCCAAGCAGGATACAAAACTATAGCTTGTGAACTCAGATGGCGGACCAAATTTTAAACAGTTTCGGGGAAGTATCAGAGGTCTTTTGCAAGCCGCATTCACACACACACACACACACACACACACACACACACACACACACACACACACACACACACACACATTAAAGTACATCACAGATAATTATAGGTTGACACAAATTTTGTATACTTTTAAACACAATGTGATTATCGGAACTAGTCAATGAACATGCAATGACTAATACAGGCCTAACGTCGAATCATTTTTTTCCACATGTGTTTGTGTTAAAAGTGTTTACTGAAACTTGGCTATATGAAAGTATAATTCTCCAGCCGACAATGTGGAAACATTTGAACATAAAAAATGACATTTATGGACGAACCTTTCCAGGGGGCTCGTATTGTCTGGAAATGGAAAAAGTGCTAAATGAATATTTTCTTGCATGTGAAAAGACATGAAGTGACAAAAGCACAAAATCCAATAAACTAAGACAATAGTCGTATCTGCGATGCAACAAAATTCAAGAAAATACAATGTTCATTGTTAATACTAATTGTGCAAAGACTGCGATAGTATCACTTCCTTGGAAGAATAAGATTCCAACTTGCACGCTAACCTTTTAATACGGGATGGAAAGGTCTGTGATGTAATAATTTCTGTTTTTTATCTCTGAATATAATTATTGTTCGTTGGCATACAATAACTTACTTTATTTAATGTTCATATGTGTGTAAATCACCTTTCTCTTACCATTTTCAGTGTATCAGATGTGTTAATTGTTGGCAGCCATTGCTGCAACATTCTTAAAATTCGCCTAAGCTGGGTGTGCCGCCCACATATTCGCGAAGGACTGATCTCATGAATCAGGTGCAGTAAAGTCTGCAAGAAATGCACACACGATCAGAATTTTAAATTATTTCAAGTATACCATGATGCAACCAGTCAAATTGGTTAAAGTACCATGTAGCTCAGTTTCTTTTACTCTTTCAAACTACTTTATCGGTGTGGTATAAGCCATCAGCAGCTGTACATACAGAAACCACATTTGCCCTGAAAATAAAATAGCTCATATTCTACTCTCATATTCCACTATGTAATTTGCTGTTTAGGAGAATAGTCGTCGTCGCGCTCTTGGCTAGCCACGTCTTTAAGCAAATAATAATTATTGTGAGACATCCAACTTAAACTACGTGTACTATTGCGTGAAATGGACATCATTCTCTTACCACTGTTATATAAACCAACCTACATGAACTGCGTATGAAACTTAAAGAACTTTTGAGCTGAACGTTTAGAGAATAACAATAAATATTCTTGTCTTATATTTTTCATGAAATTTACGGAAATTAAAGCGTAACATTTTTTCCGCTCTATTCATCACATACATTTTTAATAAGTTAGGATTTATTACAAATGTCATTAATCTGATATAAATGCCTTCCTCAAATTACCGTAGAAAATGCAGGTAAGATTGAGATGAATCGGTAGTTTTCAGTTTTAGATTCATTACGTTTCTTACAAGTTGGAGTTACTTGTGTTATCTATAAATTGTCTGAAATGTTCATTTACTGCTGTGACCGTGGCATTAGATGATGTCTATTAACGTTTTTAATGTGTTGAGAGACAATTCATCCTAGCCTCCTGATTTTATTTTTTAATGACCTTGCTGTATATTTCATTTGTTTGCTGTTAGTTGGGGCCAAGTATATGCTTTGTTTGACTGGAATGCCCTTATAGCTACACTGAAGATTGTTGAAATTCTCATTGATGGTTTTCCTACAGCAGAAACACTCATAAAAAAACTTTTGTGATCAGATATTAGTATTTGATGATACTCTTCTAGGACGTTTGTTGGTATAGTTATAATCCAAACGTGTGGCTGTACTCCTTTTATTCATTTATTTTCATACCTCATTAATAGCTAGGAACTCCGCATGAACCTGCACTTCCCACTGAACAGAGGTAACAATCCAAAAATAATTCATACACACACTTTGTCTCTTGTCTGTTCATGACTGATCAGTTGATCCTCAGGTCACATCAGCCCCCCCCCTCCCCGCCCCACCCCACACACACACACACACACACACACACACACACACACACACACACACACACACACACTCACATCCTCCTCCTAAATCCAAGAGCCCCAGGACTATTGAGAAATAAGTATTTGACTGGTTTACCCACTCCATTCTTGTTGCTATCACTTGTTGTTGTAGTGTGGGTGATTGTAACTGCAGGTGCTCTTGTGTCAGCTGCTCCTCCACGACTCAGTATGAGGCCCTTGTCAGCTGCTTGGGGTGGGAGTTGTGGGAGGAGGAGCCTGAAGATGTAGATGGAGAGAATGGAGGCAGCCAATCTGTTGAATCCTCTTCCAGGTGTACAGGCTTGACTCTTGGTAGATACTGTTTTTCCTCAAATCATTCCACCTCATCTTGAAGAGGTGTGTTCCCCTCTGTATGATTTTGAATGGTTGGTGTACAGTGGCTTTAACAGTGGGCAGACAGTATCATCCCTGAACCAGACATGCGAGGTTTTATGCAAGTCCTTGTCCTACTCCACCTTTACACCTAAGCCACATGGCATGAAATCTATGCCATGTGGCTGAGGTGTAAGGGTGGAGTAGGGTCACATTCTTTTGTAAATGTTTCCCAAGCTCTGTGTAAGTTCCTCTTCCTGTGATAACAGCCAAGGGTTTTGTGAGAGTAATTCAGGTGGTAGTCTTAAATTTTCACCATAGACCAGCTGGCCTGCACTTTAGCTCACACCTCCCTTCAATGAAGTCTGCAAACCCCAATGTACTAGAGGTAAAGCCTTGGTCCATTGCTCACTGCTGCATCCTTCAAGGTGTGATGTAGCAACTCCACCTTCTTGTCACTTGTGTGATAAGTGGTAGTTCTAATGTGCAGGCAACCACAGAAATGTTCATGGAATAATAATGACTCAAATGGTCTGGCATGGTCTGTAGTAATTTTGGGAAACTCTGAATCAGTATATCCAGCCTTTAACTAAAGCTCAGGCCACTGCCTTTGCTGCAATGTCTGTAATTGGGAAAGCCTTTGGACATCATGTAAAATGGTGCACTATGGTTAGCAAATAAAATAATTATTGGAGGAAGGCAGTGGGCCAACCAGGCTGTAGGTGTAACTATGGTGCTGAGGGGCACTCACACATACCTGCTGATCTCGAATGGTTGGCGTCTACTACATACAAACCTGTGCGCACTTGTGACAGTCTTTCTTCAATCACAAATTACAGAGTGCTTCAAAAACTGGCTATTGAAATTGTTATGGCATGAAATTTCATGTTAGTCAAATGTTAACAGTAAAATATACTGACCAGTTGGATTCCAATCATAGAAGAAAAATACTGCATTACAGAACTATGTATTCATTCACCACAGTGTTTAAAGAGAAACTCTGGGGGACCACTGGGAAAAACTTTATAAATTGAACAGTGAAGATGTAAAATCTAACTTTTTCATAAACATATTCCTACAGCACTTTAGTCTTGTTTTCCGGTGAAACAAAGAGGTTGAAATTGAACACAAACTAGGATAAGGAACAGAAATACCTTGTATTATCAACAGTAAACTCTACATAATGTGCTGAGCACTCGGTAGTCAACAGTTGAAACCATATGACAAGCAGCATTTTAAAATCTACCGGCCTCTTACGTAAAAAATGAAACACAAATTCTGTGATCAAAAACTCCAAGAATAAGGCAAAATTTGGAAATTTATAAAGAAGAAACAAACAAAAATAATGACCCAAACAAAAATGAATTTCCCGTAAAACAGCTCTGATAGAAATGGAAATATATTTAAATCACTGGCCACCAAGTTAAATTATTACTTACTTTGACAGCATACCTTGCATCCACTTATAAACAACCATATACAGATGCATTATATTTATTGTGGAGACACTGTGTGCACCATCAACAGATCTTAGTTTAAAAAAGTGCAACCCTTAAGAAAATAGCAAACTTAATCAAACCATAGAAACATAGTTATTATTATATATACTTGACATTATGTAATTAGAGGGCTATCTTGACTAACATAGAAACAGAAGTACAACTTCAGTCAGTATGCTATTGTACAGTACTTATTGTTATGACCAATTTCAGCATAATTCGTTGCCATCATCAGACCTTCTGCAGTAAATTTCTGCATCTACATCTTTATCTATACACCTCAAACCACTGTGAGGTGCATGGCAGAGGGTACATCCCATTGTAACAGACTCCTTCATTCTGCTAATGTACAAACATGAGCTTGTATGATCAGTACAATATGCGCATTGTTATATGTAATAGTCTGTGCTTGCCTTGCCTGTTGTTCTGTTCATGAACTATCGTTCTTTGATGTGACGAGATATAACATGCATCTGATCAAGATTCAGTGAAACGTACTGCAGAAAATCCTATTCTATTCTGATGGCATCATAGTCAAAATAAATGCCATATAATAGTGATCTCGGCTCTCTGAAGCTGTACTTTTGTTTCCACATAGTTATTATGTTGGCTGAGATGGCGTTCCTATCAGAATATTAAAATCTTCTGCTGAGTTGTTAGGAAGAGGTATTTTTATAACCAGTTTGACTTAAGCATATGTCCTGACAGATGCCACTGTGCTGTAATTCTGCCCATCTATAAAACTGGAAATATGTAAAACAACTCCAACTATTGTATATATGGTTCTCGGGCGAGACGTCGGATGTCATAGTGAAAACTCCACAATATTTCGTCAGCGCAACTGGCCGACATCTTCAGGTGCGATGAACACACTGCTAAGGCAGGACCAGGGCTCCCCATTTATGCCCGTTTTAGGCAGGAAGTGCGCATGCGTGGAGGCGCCAAATTCAATGGCCAATAGCGACGATATAGACTGATAGCTGGAAGGACAGTAACGCCACCTACAGGGTGAAGAACCAAATACTTCGGCGCACGCGCGGAGGCTGCCGCCGCTGCTCTGCGCTGCCATCGGCAGCCCCAGCGACCTCTGTCGGAAGCCGCAAGCAGTACTGCGCGTCCACGTAGGCGCCTTGATTATCTTCCCGTTGTCAACAGAATATTTATGTTGCTGGCGAATCGTCGTCCGTCTTATGACCAAAAGTATTCCTCTCCGCTCGAAGCGACTTCAATATGGCCAGTGCTGGATCCCATGCTGAACTAAGCTGAAAGCCCGTGTCCTGTTTACAAGATTCGTCGAGCTACGTATTTCCACTGCTTCCTTAATAACACTGTCCCAGTACGAACTCGTCGATGCGAGAATTTTAGTATGTAGGTAATTCATAGAAAGGCCTGTACTGAGACAATGCTCGGCCACTGCAGACTTTTCTGGTTGCTCCAGACGAGTGTAGCGTTGGTGTTCAGTGCACCTCTCTTCTACAGTGCGACAAGTTTGTCCGATGTACGACATGCCGCAGCTACAAGGAATCTCGTAAACACCGGGTCTTCTTAGGCCAAGGCTGTCCTTAGATGAGCCCAAGAGAGCTCTGAGTTTTGCCGGCGGACGAAAAACACATTTAACTTTATGCCTCTTCAATAGTCTTCCTATTTTTGAAGAGACACCGCCGATGTATGGCAAGATGACCATTCCCCTTTGTTCTTCGCCTTCTTCCACTTCCTCACGTTGGGTAACCCGCTTTGGTTGTAAGGCACGGCGAATCTCCTGTTCGGAGTATCCATTTTGTTGGAAAATGGTACGCAGATGGAGTAGCTCATTGGATAAGCTGTCCGAGTCTGATATGGCTCGTGCTCTGTGGACCAACGTCCTCAGTACGCCACTTCGTTGCGAAGGATGGTGACAGCTGGTGGCCTGCAGGAGACAACCTCGGGCGATCAGCTGACAGACGAGGGAGCGTGACCGAAGGCAACGAGGAGCCAGCGTGGATTGAACGGCGTGACAGAGAGCTGCCACACGAAGATGGTAACACAATGGTAGAATCCGAGTGGTTGGCAGTTCGACTGCGAGGGCTGTGAGGAGTGAAGCCCCGAAAAGATTGGCCACTCGAATTAGATGAACGCGGAGAAGGAGCAGTGCTCGGCAGAGAAACACGCTGTGGAAAATCAATACCCAAATGCATGGTGTGGGAAGATGGATGGCCGCTCGAAGCAGGAGTGGGAGAAATAGGGGCAGAATCAGGGAGGTTCACCTGAGGCTCAATGAAAGCTGGTTTCACTAGGTTGAGTGAGACTGTGGTTAGTCTTTTATGAGGAGATCCATGTTATTCTCAGAGCGTTTGACGACCTTGTAAGGACCCGTGTAGGGCGACTGAAGCGGGGCTTTGACTGAGTCGTCTCTGAGAAACACGTACGCACAAGAGTCTAGCGTGCACGGTACGTACACGCGTGGAGGTGTATGAGCAGCCGGAGGTGGCGGCTGAATTTTGCTGCAGTGCAAGTGCACCCGCTCGAGAAGTGAAGGGAGTTCAGAGGGCCGTGGAAGTGGGGTCGGAGTGACTAATTCTCCAGGCAAAACCAGAGGTTGGCCATATACAAACTCGGCTACGGACCCCTTGAGGTCTTCCTTGAAAGTCGCACGAAGGCCAAGAAGCACGAAGGGCAGTGCCTCTGTCCATAGTGAGTCATGGCAACGCAGGGCAGACTTCAGGGTGCGATGCCATCGCTCGACAAGCCCATTGCTTTGGGGGTGGTATGCAGAAGTATGAATTTTGACAATACCACACATTTTACATAAGTCAGAGAAAACTGAAGACTCGAATTGTCGCCCCTGGTCAGTGGTGAGGTAAACAGGTGAGCCAAATCTAGAGATCCACGAAACTAAGAATGCTCGACTTACTGTCTCAGAGGTAATGTTCAGAATAGGCACAGCCTCAGCCCACCGAGTCATCCTGTCAATAGCTGTAAACAAGTAACGGAGACCCTCGGAGGGGGGGCAAAGGGCCTACGAGGTCGACATGAACATGGTGAAACCGGCCTGGAGGTTGGGCAAAACAGCCAAGGGGTGGAGAAGTGTGCCTGGAAACTTCGTTCTATTGACACACCATGCATGCCCTTGCCCAAGACTGACAGTCACGACGCATGTTTCTCCAGACAAACCGTTCAGCTACCAGACGGGTGGAGGCTTTGACACCGGGGTGTGCTAATGTGTGTAGTTTGTCAAAGACCTGGCGTTGAAGGGGCTTAGGAATGAATGGCCGCAATGTACCAGTCGATTCATCACACCACACTAAGTCAGATATGCCAGGGAAAGTAGAGCGTACCGGTTGGAGAGGGGAGCTGTGGTCTGAAATTAACTGCATGGTATCGGGGTCTGCCGATTGCAACCGAGGTAGGTCCGTTAAGTCAATTAAGGTTGTGACAGCACCAACACGCGAGAGAAAATCAGCGACCACATTGTACGCTCCTCGGATGTAGCGAATGTCATATCTAAATTGCGAGATGTAATCGATGTGACGAAAGCTTCGTGGGAGCGGATCAGCCGCAGGATTTTTTATGGCAGGAACCAACGGCTTGTGATCAGTGAGCACATAGAAATCTCGTCCCTCAACATCAGTTCTGAAGTGTCTTATGGCCTCGTAAACTGCAAGTAATTCTCTGTCAAATGCTGAGTATTTCTTCTGCACGTTGTTGTATGCATCACAAAATTCTACTTGGGATATTGTGATATTGCATGGATGGAATCATACCTTCATAACAGAAATAAGTGTTATACTGACAGGCTTGTTACCTGTTTTACATTCTGTTTTATCTTACTGTTCTGAGTATTTTCTTGACACCTGTCTCAATCTGTTACTGAGCGGGCGCTGAAGACCTTGCCATCGTGTGGCCATAAAACTCTCACCACCACCACCACCACCACCACCACCACCACCACCACTACCACTGACAGGCTGTCACAGGTATGATACTAATCATGGAAGACCGTAACGTACGAAATCCCATAAGGATGAGTGCTTGATTCTGGTCTTGTTCTCAACCTACATAACTTTAAAAAGTGGTTGAAGAACCATAACATTTGCTATGACACAACCATACTAATCATGGGCCCAGGCACTACGTTACCAGTCACAACTACGATGACAGCTGTTCCGGCCTACATCTTATTCAAACAGCGTAAGCCTTAATCTCACAGAGACTCATACTACACAGATTCAAACACAAAAGACCTGCTAGCAACCAGAAGAAGACATTAATACTCATATATTAATAACACACTGTGTATAAAATTCCATGGAATTCAAGTATGACTTATCAGTTAAAATGGAGTTAACACACAGTAAAACTAATAAAGGAGCTCAGTTTAGCATACTGCAACGTCTGAAATACCTCTTATTTTGGTGACCTATTGGCATGTATGTAGTCTTATTTCACATATTTTCACTCCCTGCTGTGTTATGGAATTGTCTTCTGTGGTGGTGCACCTAAAGCAAATGAAGTATGGTATTTAGTTAGCAGAAATGAGCAGTAAGAATATTGTGCAAAATAGGTAACTGCATGTCTTTCAGAGGCCTCTTTAATTCTTACACTCATTTCCTATCTCATTTATTCCTTGATGATTTGATCAGCAAATCTGTTTCTTGAGAATTTTGATCCACACAATTACTATAATACAAAAGGTAAAAATGATTTTCTTGTACATGCCATTTTGTCTAGTGTTTAGTGGAGTTAAACATTGTGGTGTAAAATTATTCAACAAACTATCATCTAACATCAAGTAAAAATTTGGGAATCCTAATCAGTTCAAAAGAACATTAAGAACTCACTGTGTTGGTTTTTCTTTCTACAACTTATCTGCACGTGTAGATTCAAAAACTGAAGAAAGTTGGTTAGTTCTATTACATGTAGCAGTGTTCACTGTAAAACTGTTGTGCAGTAATAAACTAATGTACTGTAAACAGTATCTGTATTTACAGCTGTGGAAAACTTTTATTTAATGTCATTGTAATCAACTAAATATTAAACTGTCAACAAGAGATAAACAACAGTTATTTTCAGTGCATCAGCTTTCTTTCTAATTTTCTTGGTTAAATTCAACCCCCTAACCATGTGCATCATTATGCTGTATAGTATTAACACAGTATACACATTAATTTTCAATGATCTGAGTCATTACACATCACTGAACATTCTCCTTTTTGATGGGATCTATGAAAAATGACGAATGAGTGCTTGAATGTGTGTAAGATTTTAGTTCTGTGGTTGCAATACAACTATAGCCAGAAGAAAGATTCAGTTTTAGTGACATAATGATTATTGTTATTTCAGTAACAGCTGATTTCGCAAAGCTGATGTTTGTCTAAGTCAATGGAGCTTCTTTCAATTTCCCCTTACACAGTGTAGGGAAAAGCTCAGTTCATGATGATGTAAGGATTGTCATCACCAGATCACAACTCCAGACTCTTTCCTTTTCGTCCTATCTGGTAAGCATCCCATGACCTGACTTTTCCGAACTCTTTCCATTTCCTAAACCTGATCAGTCCTTTTCCTTCCTCCCTCTACCTTCCCCATCAATCCATCTGCCAGAAGAAGGAGCCATTGGCTCCAAAAGATTGCAGATTTCAATACATTTATAAGTGTGTTATCCTGCTACTAAAACTAAACTCCATCCGAACAGGCCTTGGAAGGCCCATTGGTACCGACTGGCCACCATGTCATCCTCAGCCCACAGGAGTCACTGGATGCCAATACGGAGGGGCATATGGTCAGCACACCACTCTCCCGGCTGTATGTCAGTTTACGAGACCTGAGCCGCTACTTCTCAATCAGGTAGCTCCTCAGTTTCCCTCACAAGGGCTTGACTGCACCCTGCTTGCCAACAGCACTCGGCAGACCAGACGGTCACCCATCCAAGTGCTAGCCCAGCCCAACAGCTGTTAACTTCGGTGATCTGACACGAACTGGTGTTACCACTGTGGCAAGGCTGTTGGCGTTATGTTACTAATTACATTATATTTCCCTAGTTTTGGTGATCTCAAGGAATTTTTTGGTTATCTTTGCTTCTTCCATCTCTTTCACGTGACCATACCATCTTAATCTAGACTGGCAGAGTTTCACTAGAACCCTGAGTTTTACACCTATGTCCATTTGTTACTTTCATTCATTATCTTATTCTTCTCTCTTCTCCTCAGCATAGATATAAGAAACTTCATTTCAGGAGCCATGACTTGTTCATTCTCTCTCTCTCTCTCTCTCTCTCTCTCTCTCTCTCCCTGAGAGAGAGAGAGAGAGAAAGAGAGAGAGAGAGAGAGAGAGAGAGAGCACACGTTTCCAGTGAGTAGGTTAAAATTAGGAATATAGAAGGTAATGAAGATTGTTAGATCCATATTGTGTGGTATATGGTTGTCCCAAATGAGGTGTCTTAACAGATTGCAAAACTGGGCAGCTTTATGTGGACGGCTTAGAACTTCACTGAGTGTTAAGATTTTATAATCTGTCACACTTCCAAAATATGGGAAATGTTACACAGTCTTCAGAGGTCTTGAATTCTGCTGTAACTCAGGCTATTCTCCTTGTGGCTATGGTCTTTGGTTCAGTGACTTTCAGACCAAATTCCTCAAAGTGACCATTCCATACATGCAGTACTCCTTGGATGTCATTTGTACCTCCCCAGATCGTAACATGATCCCTCAACACCAATTCTTTCATCTCAGGTCCATACTGCTCCTTCATCCTTTTCATGATATCCTCCATCACAATGATGAAGAGCAATGGATACAACATTTAGTGTCAAACCATTCATTCTCTCCATTTTCTATTCGAACATAGTTTACACTTCATCTGTAGGGCATCTTCACTTTCTGTCATTTCTTCTCTCTGTTCATTCCCTAGTTTTGGATCTTGGGACACTGTAACAGGCTTTTTCTATGTCTGGGAAGACTAACTTCGTGCTTTTATCCTTTATGAGATTTTTAGATTAATTTTGTTGTTGCAGAGATCAGATCAACTGCACCCTTCTTTTTCCTTAGCCACTAGTGTCCCTCTTTCAGGAGAGGTTGTTATCCTTGAAAGTCTCTTTTCTGTGCTTGCTTCCAAAATTTTTAATCAATGCAAAAATAATGTTATACCTCTATAATTTTGAGGTAGTTTTCTATTACCTTTTATAGATAATGGTATAATTTAACATTTAACCCATTGATAAGTGATCTTGTTCTCTCTCCAGACTGGATGCTCGGGTCAGTTACACCAAAGAACACCTTATAATCAGGAGTTCATTTATTCACCTCTATACACAAGTAAGGCTTACAAAGAACTGGATGGTGGAAGTGCACAAAGATAATGTTTAGCTTAGTTCAAAGACGATACTCAGATCGATACTGCTGTCGACCTCATCCTCATTGGCGCTACATAGCCACCCCCCCCCCCAACCCCCTGCAGTACAGAGTACTCTTGAGAGGCCGGGGAGGGGGGGGTGCGACTATGGCATCGGCAGGGGTGGTCCGCGGGAGTCAGACCACGGTCAGCTCGACAGCGTCGTCGGGGAGCTGTGTTGGTAGATGTCGTGAAGGAAGGTCTGGCCACCGAACCTGGAAGTCGTTGAAGCAAGCCGGGCGTTGTACTGGGCGTGCTGGTCGTGCGGCAACAGGTAGGCCAGCGGTTTGCAGGAGGAATGGAGCAACGAATGACGATGTCTCCGGTGGGCGTGGCGAACACACGAAGCTTGTCCAGGTCGACATTGGGCAAGAGGGAACACATTTCACCAGGTGGCAGGGAATGGCGGAGGTTGTGTCATGAGCACCAGATGAAGGGAAACACATGACGAACAGTGTGTCATCACGTAGTATTACAGAGATGTCGTGGATTATGTCCGGGGCGACAGGCACGAACACCTCGAGCGAGGGCACGTTCAAGATGGGGGGGGGGGGGGGTGAGAAACCTCGACAGGACGAGGCAGGCAATGGGGGAGAGGTCAAAGGGACCGGAGTAGGTCCTGGCGGCGAGGGCCTGATCGTAGGTAAGCTCAACGTGGGGAGCATGTGATCACTCGATGGAGTGCGTGAGACCGGAGTAGAGGGCAAGGTCGGAGAAGAGCTCAATGATTGGAGCTGGAAGTCACTCGACTGAGTGTGTAAGTCCGACGTGGAGGGAGTGGTCCGAGCGTCGTGAGCCACGACCGTGAGTGGCGTGGTCATGGCCTGAAGGGGGGTTGACCTGTGAACAAAGCAGTTCTGGCCACATGGCAGGAATCCCCGTGGTACTGCACGGATTGCGGCGTGGCAAACCGTTGTCCTGGCAGTGGTATGTTATCCAACAAAGCATTTGCAGAAATCGGCATTGATCCTGCACTGCATGGAGATCCATAAGAGGTAACTGCACTGTCAATGAGGGAGGGCACATGTGGTGGGAACGATGGTGTCTGAAAGCTGGAGTCATGCACACTCCTAATCTCACTTTTTGTTGCAGGCACGAAAACGTCCGGCAAAATTGGTGTAATCGTCGAGTGAGAGGCATCGTGTTGCAGTCCTACGGGTGTACATCGCCCGCAACACGATGCATGTCAATCACAAAATCCGGCGTTAGGCGTTGGGCCGAACCCATTGTAAGAATGTTGTGTTGCTGTAATACATGCGAAAATAGCTGACGCGGAGGCCGCGAATGGCGAAAACGGAAGACGTTACAACTCGGGGTCACCAGTGAGGTGGATGCTCGGGTCATTTACACCAAACACCACCTTATAATCAGGTGTTCATTTATTCACCTCTATACACAAGTAAGGCTTACAAAGAACTGTATGGCGGAACTGCACAAAGATAATGATTAGCATAGTTCAAAGACGATACTCAGATCGATACTGGTGTCTACCTCATCGGCGCCACAACTCCAGAGAACCAGTGGATTCCATGCGTTCTTGCTGCCTTCTCCGTATCTACATTTTATTCGACAGCTCCGCTGTATTTCATTTGCACATTTTTTTTTTAAATCTTCCTCTATTTCAAACGGACTTAGTAGTGGTTTTTCTTTCTCACTTCCATTCTTTTTATAATATCTGGTCTGTATTTATCATTCCAGGTGTTGTCTTTGTCTCCATTCAAGAGTGTATTGAAGTAATCCCCCATTACTTATTGAATATCAGTCATGTTTCTGACTAGACTCTCATCTTTACCTTTATTTACTTTTATGGTTTCTTGGCCGTTCCTTGCATTCTTTATTACTTTGTAGGTTGCAACTGATCTGTGTTTCACTATAACCATCTGAGGTAAGGTGACTCTGAGATGAGCTAACTCAGCTGACAAACTGTGTCTGAGCTGATTTGGGAATAAAGTACAACTTCACAGTAACATTGCTGAGATAAGAGTTTTGTTCGAATGTTTTTCAAATTTGTGCACCATATCAATTCTCCCACACAAATTACATCAAGCAGCATAGTGGTTTAGCTCTTGTTCATGAAAAGATCCATTATATTCTCTGACAGTTGGATTTTATTTCCAAGGAATTATTTCAGCTTTATTTACTGATTGTATAAAAAATTGAGGCATTTTTGTGGGATTGGCTGTACTATGCTTCTTGGCTACAGTCCTGACTGGGAATTTCATTCTGTAACTGCTTGACATTTGGCAGAGTTTGAATATTTCCATGACTAGGGGTCTAATGCTACATCTCAGTGTTCTGTGATCAATCTCCTGGAGAAAGCTTGAAAAAAAGAGCATTATCTATTTTCAGAAAAAGGTTTAAAGTTTGCACTGATGCCCAAATGTTTAAGAGTTGTTGATTTCATAAGTTCTGTTGAACATACTATTTTTAAACAGGCTCCTGAAGCTGCTGGGGATGTTTGGAGATAAGCATGTCCTGTGCTGACTAAGCCACTTTCACTTAAGAGTAATACAACAGCAGCTGGGAGCACTGCAATGTGTCCACTGAGGATGGATCCTTCTTTTATTTTATTTAATTAGTGCCAGTTTTTTCACATTTATGATATTGGACTAGTCAGTCGCCTTACACACAGACAAGAGTAATGCAACAGTTGTGTTGGACAAGCAATATTACATTCAAATAATGCATTGTTTAGTATCTGACTCATTGTATCACAGGGCCAGTATTGCTCTGACAGAATACATTGAGAGAAAGACTAATAACATCTGAAGAAAGGTTCCTTGCAGCAGGAGACCGTTTAGACTCGTAAGTCTTATTGTGCTGGCCCTCCTGGATTATATACCCTTCTGGGAATTCACAAGGAATGCGTTCCTCTTAGCCATATTGTCAGTAACATTGATGCTCCAGCATAACACTTAGCAACACCTTGGTATTGTGTTGAGCCAACCAGTACACTGGTGAAAGCATCACATTAAGAACACAGCAAATTTCATATGTAGGTTAGAGGGATTGCACTTGAATGACAACAATATTAAGTAAGTTTTGATCTCATCTCCTTTTCACTCACATTCCTCTGTCTGATTCATTGTGGTTAACTGAGACGAACCTATTTTGACATGTGACTCCCACTTACATTTTATTCGTTGACCACGTCTGTGAACAGACAGATGGATTTGTGATGGGGAGCCTGTTGTCACCTGTTATTGCCAATTTGTTTGTGGAAGAGTTTGATGCACATGCTTTGGAGTTGGTAGCACTGAAACCTGCATTTTTTCCCCCAGATATGTTTGTGATACTTGTGCTGTTTGGTCTCATGGAAGTGAGGATTTAAATGCCTTTTCGGAACATCTGAATTCAATCAGCTGAAATATTCACTTCACGATGGAGGTGGAAAAGGATGGGGGAAAAGGATGGCAGCCTTCCCTTCCTTGATTTGTGGATAAGGAGGAAGCTTAGGATGTGCTGTTCTATAAACAACTTACATTGATTTGTATCCACAGACTGATAGTTGTCACCATCTGGCTCATTGTGAAGGAGTTCCAAGTTAGTCCGTTTTGGTCACCTTTCCTCAGAATGTTTATGGTGAAGGACAGATCAGATACACATCAGGCTCTCAATCAACTGTGAATTGGGTGAGTAATGATAACAGTGAGGTGGCACCTATATCTACAATCTATTTACCTTACACAGGAAGCTTGTCCAACATGATTAGACATGAAACTTCCTGGCAGATTAAAACTGTGTGCCCGACCGAGACTCGAACTCGGGACCTTTGCCTTTCGTGGGCAAGTGCTCTACCATCTGAGCTACCGAAGCACGACTCACGCCCGGTACTCACAGCTTTACTTCTGCCAGTACCTCATCTCCTACCTTCCAAACTTTACAGAAGCTTCTGTAAAGTTTGGAGGGTAGGAGACGAGGTACTGGCAGAAGTAAAGCTGTGAGTACCGGGCGTGAGAAGCTTCTGTAAAGTTTGGAAGGTAGGAGACGAGGTACTGGCAGAAGTAAAGCTGTGAGTACCAGGCGTGAGTCGTGCTTCGGTAGCTCAGATGGTAGAGCACTTGCCCGCGAAAGGCAAAGGTCCCAAGTTCGAGTCTCGGTCGGGCACACAGTTTTAATCTGCCAGGAAGTTTCATATCAGTGCACACTTTGCTGCAGAGTGAAAATATTCTGGATGATTAGACATATTGTGTGGAAATACGATGTCAAATGTGTTTTCTGACAACCATCTACGATTCAGGCCCTTTTGGAATCCATAAAGGATGATTTTGGTTTTCTCAAGGTGGGTCTTTATTTATTCCTTGCAGTTGTGGCATGTCATATATTGGTCAGACTATCAGGACTCTGGAGCAGTTGTGCACTGAGCACAAGCGTCATACATGCTTATAACAGCTGACCAAATCTGCTATTGCAGAATATTGCATTGTCACTGGTCATACTATGGGATATAACAACACAGAGATTCTGGCATACACATTCAGCTATTTGGATAGTGTTATTAAGAAAGCAGTAAAGATTAAATTAGCAAGTTATCTTGTACATTGCAATGGAGGTTTTTGGTTAAATTCTGTGTGGAATTCTACTCTCTCCGTAGTCAGAGAATACAGTTAATGCTGCATCACCTGTTGGTTATTAATTCAGTATTCACTGTCAATAACATCTGACATTGATTATCTTAAGTTGTTTGTTGGTGCTACAGTTTAAAGTTTGTGTCTGTTATCTTTCCACATATGCTCTGCCTACCAAGGTTTTTAATTCCCATGGACAGGGCTTTCTCATTGCATTTGTGCCTTGACAATGACAGGGTGTGCACCTGTCCAGTTGTGGAAGACATTACCCAGCTGCATTCGTGGAACTTATCTGAACACTTAATATACCAGGAGAAATGCAAATTCCTCAAGTTAAGACTATTTAGAAGAATTTTTTGTAAAAAGAGAATGGGGTGTCAATAATACTAGAAAAGGAAATACGAAATTGTTTTTGAAATGGAAAAACTATTGGTTATAGTATTTTGTAATGCAATACTATAAAATTTGTACTGTATTAATTTGTATGAAAAGATAACGAATTTTGTAAAACATTAACCTTCTGAAACACATGGACCTGCTATGAGATGATTTTCAATTTTCTTCAATTAGTGGTGGGAAAGGTAAATTTTTCATTATAATGTTTTTAATTTTCCAAACATATAATTAGCTAAAGAGATAGTTATGTTATGCTGGTTAATGTCTTTTTGAAATCTGTAGGATGAGAAAGTTGTTACATACAGGGTGTTCATTTTAACTGAAGATACTGAAATATCTCGAAGACTGCACATCGGAAAAAAAATAAAAAAGTTTTAAGTCCAATTTGTTTGTCTCTGACGGGGACACCCAATGACACCACACTCTAACCCCTTTTCCCATCCCCCCTTTCCCATCCCATGCATTGGTGGCAGGGAGAAGGGGCGGCAACTTTAAAATTTTCAATGGGAATCCTCTTTTTTTATTTATTTAATTTCGAGAATAGGGCAAATTGGAGGAATAGAAATGGGTACACAGTTGTAATTTGTAACATGCTACTCAATGACCCTTGAATATCCGATGGCACATGGGACCTCACCTCCATGTTGCGAGGGTAGGACAGACCAGTATTTCATAGCTTCTAATTGGAAACCCCCTTCACAACATTGTATTCCTCCAACATATCGAACAGGGGACTACTTAGTGCACCACTGTGACCCTGGCTCGAGGCGAATGCTACTCTACTTTTCCAATTGAAGTAAGTGTTCAAACGTAGTACCACCATCTTCAATACACTTAGTGATCCACTTTTCAAATGATCATATGCAGGACAGAAGCATATATGCTGGATTGTCAGCACAGGCATTCCTGATGGAGTTGACCATGTCTTCAAGGCCTGTTGGCACTTGCTGGTACACCTTATCTTTTAAATAGCCCCACAGAAAGAAATCTGGTGATGTCAAATCTGTCAACGTAGCAGGCCAACTAATAGAGCCACCCCTGCCAATCCACTGACCAGTGCAAGCACAGTCTAATACCTCCTGTGTTTTAATTGGGTAATTGTCAAATGTTAGGGGCAACATCCTGCAGTAGTATTGGTAGTTTCTGTTCCAAAAATGATTGATATTTCTGTCCATTCAATGTGCTGTTTATAAAATAGGGACCAGTTAGTTTGTTCCTCTTGATGTTACACCGCATATGAACCAACCAAGGGCAACGCTGGTCAGCTTTCTGTAACCAGTGGGTACTGTCTATGCTTAGGTAATTCATTTTATACTGGTTAGTGCTACCATGGTTTGTGAATGTAGACTCATCAGAGAATAATATCTCAGCAAAGAATGTGAGGGTCATTTTCATTTGTTGATGTGCCCATTCGCAAAACTCTACCCGGTTACAGAAATTGGTGCCATGAAGTTCTTGGTGCAGTGACACATGGTATGGATGATACTTATGACAAGACAGTATTTTGTCAGTACTACCCATGGACATACAGGAATCATGGTGTAATTGCTGGGTCCTGGATTGTGGTGTGCTGTCACTAGTACAGCTATTTCATGAACCTCTCCTGTAACATATTTGCTTTGTTTCCTTTTGCTGATCTGTATGCTGCCATCTGACATAAAGGTGTTCAGCAGCCTCAACATTCCTCCTAATTCTCCGTAAATCAGGACCATTTCTTTTTTTCTGTGGTTGCATCATACATCGTCCACTTGCATGTCTGGTTTCCAGATGATGGGTAAGTGTGCAGACAACAAATAGTGCACCAGTATTGTAATGTTTAGAGCTGTTATCTGATCTATGTCTGCATGACAGATGAGCTCTTGCATGGTGCATGAGCTCCGGTCTCAGTGTACTGGTTGTTATGATAAGGCATAGTTCATTACACAGCCACAGTGGTGTGTCGAGTAGTCCCGTTTGATGTGTTGGAGAAATACGACATTTTGAATGGGGTTTCCAATTAAAAGCTATGAAATAAAGGCCTGTCCTACCCTCAAAGCATGAAGTTGGGGTCCCATGTGCCACTGGATATTCGAAGGCCATTAAGTATCATGTCATAAATTAAGATTGCATACCTGTTTTTGTTGCTCCAATTAGTGCCATCTGTGGTGAAATGCAGAAAATGATTTAGACAAAACATATGTAGATTTGCTGTAAAAATCATAATCTGCAATAAAAAATGGGGGTTTCCATTGAAGATTTCAAAGTTGCCCTCTGACACCCATGCATGGAGTGGAGTGGGGTGGGGTGGAATGTACGCCTCTACACAAACAAATTAGAATTTTAACTTTCTTGATCTGATTTGTAGTTTGAGATATTTCAATGTCTTCAGTTTAAATAAACACTCTCCATACAGTAAGCGATATTTGTCATGTTATTTTCCATTTTTTGTGAAACATAATCATCAATTTCTCAACACTGCCATTTTTCTACATGTATCTTATATTGATATGTATGTGGTTAATTATATTTTTATGAGAAGGCTGTGAAGTTTTGTAAATAGAATATTACTTTTGAAATATTTCCAGCTTTTCGACAAAGGCCTTCTTCAGAAGTAGAACATATTCACATAACAAAAATAACTCGCACACACGTGGCCACAGTCTCCAGATGCCAAGGCTCCGTCTGCGACTGTGTCTGATGTGAGCAGGTGTGGTAGTGGAGGTAAGGACGGGCATGTGGAGGGTACGGGGAGGGATATGTAGGGAGGGGTCAGGGAAGATGCTAGTGCTGCCTGTTGGAGCATACAGGGACTTGGTGTGGACAGGATATGGCTAATAGGTGCAGCATTGGTTGGCTGTGCTGGGGGATGGGATAGGGGATGGAGGGGGTGGGGGGAGGAAGAGAGGGGAGTAGAGAAGAGGGAAAAGAGGAAAGGACTTGTAGGTGTGTTGATGGCATAGAAGGCATGTGTGTACTGTGATGGGAGCAGGAAAGGGGATAGGCAGGTGGACAGACTAGCGGATGTTGAAGGCAGGGGGCTATGGGAATGAAGGATATGTCGGAGGGAGAGTTTTCACATGCATGATCCAGAAAAGCTGGTGCTGGTGGGAAGAATCCAAATGGCACAAACTTTGAAGCACCCCCCTGCGGGTCCGGGGTAAGAATAGGCCTGAGGTATTCCTGCCTGTCGTAAGAGGTGACTAAAAGGAGTTTCAACCGTTTCGGCCTTCCATGTGATGGTCTCCCTTGGGGTTTGACCTCCATTTTTCAAAATTCTACAGAAGTACGAGCCTTTTGGGGAAGGACGCCTTACGTGGTGTCTCACTGGTCCTCAGTGCACTAAGAACTTGGCACTCAGCATTGTAACGGCATTGTAATCACACCCGCTATTCCTCAAATTGGGCCTAAACGCCTGATGGGTTGCACAAGTTACGCCCATAGTGCGTCCCTATCTTCACCTACGATTATGATGGATTTTCCATGGCATCCAAAATCCAGCACGGTAGCCAGCCCGTTGTGGTGGGGTCGTCATGTACCCTCTACGTTGTAGCCCCCTGACAACACAGGGATCATACTGCCGATACCTGAGCTGCACCCTCCCCACGTCGGCCAAGGAGTAGATGCCCGTCTCCTTGGGGCATCAGGACTCCCGGCAATGGTCATCCTGCCAGGTGGCCCTTGCTGAGGCTGGGTGGCGCCCGTGGGGAGAGCCCCTGGTCGGAGTGGGTGGTCTCGGGGCAGACGTTTCGCGGATGAAACGTCAACATGTATCGGGTCGCTCTGCAGCCGAGTCTTTTAAAAAGAAAGGTACTGTCTCTGGTTCTGGTTCTCCTGCCCTTTCCCCCTTGGCCACTCCCTGGGAGGAAGGACAGGCCCGCCGGCTTGGGGCGAAGTACTTCCCCCGCTATTTAGTCTGTTCTCGGACCGATGGGGGAGGGGGGGGGGACGTGGACGTTCGCCACCTCCAAGCCCATGTTCTTTGTCCAGCACATCGAGGACATCTTCGGGGAAATAGAGGCTCTCAGTAAAATGCGTTCAGGGTCCGTTCTTATAAAGACCACCTCCGCTACTCAGTCGGCGGCGCTCCAGGCGTGCGACCGACTAGGGGACATCCCAGTGTCCATTGTCCCGCATCTGGCACTGAATAGGACGCAGGGGGTTATTTTTCATCGGGACCTCCTGCTGCAATCTGAGGAGCAGCTCAGGGCCAACCTGGAGCGCCGAGGCGTGCATTTCGTCCGGTGAGTCCAGCGCGGCCCCAAAGACCGTCGCATCGACACCGGGGCCTTTATCCTCGCCTTCGAGGGGGACGTTCTCCTGGAGAAGGTAAAGGTGATGTGCTACCGGTGCGACGTGCGACCTTACGTCCCGCCTCCTATGCGCTGCTTTTGGTGTTTGCGCTTTGGGCACATGTCGTCACGGTGTGAGGCTGAGCCCCTTTGTGACGATTGTGGACGTCCTCTTCGTGAGGAACATACATGCACCCCACCACCCCTTCCACAGTATCCTCACCCCTATCCTGTCCCCCCTCCACCTCCTCACCCCATCCGGGGTCTATGCCTCCGCCTCCCAAATTCCTCCCTTCCAAATCCTCCTCCCTCGCGGCCCCTGCCCCCTCTGCCCCAGGGGCCACCCTTCCTCCTCCTCCTCCGCCCCCTCCGCTGCCTGAGAAGCGATCCTCGTCTCAGGCGTCCATAGGGGAAACGATCCAAACCCCGGCTTCCGAGGTCCGGCGTTCCAAAACGGACCCCGCGCGTGAGGACCTTCTTCGGGTCCAGCCCACCATCCCCGTGCCTCATCGGACTTCCCAGAAGGCCTCCAAGAAGTAGTCTTTATCCCCCTCTCCACCCTGGCGCGTTTCGTCTGACGCTCCATCCGTGAGTCGCTGCTCCCGGCCGTCCTCAGTTTTGCCGGGATGCTGTGCTGCCAGGCACTCAGCTGGCCCCTCGTCAGCGAATGATGCTGCCCCTCCTACGCAACCAGGGACAGCGGCCGCAGCTGGCGATGACTCGATGGAACAGGATCTGCCTCCCGCCGGTTGTAGCGTTGTTCCCTCGAAACCTGGCCCTCTGCGGCCGTCGAGGTGACCAGCTCTTCATCCGTTTTGTTCCCCCTTTTTTCTGACTAGCGATGGCTTTGTTACATTGGAACATAAGAGGTATTCAATCTAATCGGGAGGAATTACAACTGCTCCTCCGCCTCTGTCCGCTCGTCCTTGGTCTCCAGGAAACCAAGTTGCGCCCAACTGACCGTATTGCTTTTACCCACTATACCTCAGAGTGGTCTGACCTCACCCCTGTGGACGGTATTCCAGCTCATGGTGGGGTCATGTTGCTCGTTCGGGACGATGTCTATTACCATACCATCCCATTGACCACCCCACTCCAAGCAATAGCTGTCCGTATTACTCTTTCTGCCTTTACTTTTTCCGTTTGTACCGTCTACACTCCATCGTCATCCGCAGTTAGTCGGGCTGACATGATGCACCTGATTGTTCAGCTTCCTCCGCCGTTTTTATAGTTTGGCGACTTCAATGCCCATCATCCCCTTTGGGGCTCTCCTGCATCCTGTCAGAGAGGCTCCCTCTTGGCGGATGTCTTCAACCATCTCAATCTTGTCTGCCTCAATACTGACGCCCCGACTTTCCTCTCGGACTCTACTCATACCTACTCCCACTTGGACCTCTCGATCTGTTCTACCACTCTTGCCCGTCGGTTCGAGTGGTATGTCCTTCCTGACACCTATTCGAGCGACCACTTCCCCTGTGTCGTTTGTCTCCTGCACCACACCCCATCCCCATGTCCTTCGAGCTGGAACATACCGAAAGCTGACTGGGGACTTTACTCCTCCCTGGCGACCTTTCCGGACCATGATTTTCTCAGTTGTGACAGTCAGGTCGAATACCTCACGGCTGTTATCATCAATGCTGCTGAACGTTTCATTCCTCGTACTACCTCTTCTTCACGTTGCGTTTCCGTCCCCTGGTGGAATGAGGCTTGTAGAGACGCAATCCGTGCTCGACGACGTGCTTTACGCACCTTTCGCCGCCATCCTATGTTGGCAAATTGTATTGGATACAAACGACTCCGAGTGCAATGCCGTAGAGTCATCAAAGACAGCAAAAAAGCTTGTTGGGCCTCTTTCACCAGCTCCTTTAACAGTTTTACTCCCTCTTCTGTCATCTGGGGTGGCCTGCGCCGGCTGTCGGTCATTAAGGCCCACTCCTCGGTACCTGACCTGACTTCAGGTAATGAGGTCCTTGTTGATCCTGTGGATGTCTCCAACGCCTTCGGCCGCTTTTTCGCGGAGGTTTCAAGCTCTGCCCATTACCACCCTGCCTTCCTTCCCAGGAAAGAGGCAGAAGAGGCTCGGCGACCTTCCTTCCACTCGCTGAATCTGGAAAATTATAATGCCCCCTTTACTATGCGGGAACTCGAACGTGCACTTGCACTGTCCCGGTCCTCTGCTCCGGGGCCAGATGCCATTCACGTTCATATGCTGGCACACCTTTCTCTGGCAGGCAAAAGCTTCCTTCTTCGTACCTACAATCGCGTCTGGACCGAAGGTCAAGTCCCCATGCGTTGGCGTGACGCCGTCGTTGTTCCTATACCCAAACCCGGGAAGGATAGACACCTTCCTTCTAGTTACCGCCCCATTTCTCTTACGAGCTGTGTCTGTAAGGTGATGGAGCGCATGGTTAACGCTCGGTTAGTTTGGATTCTTGAATCTCGACAGCTGCTTACCAATGTTCAATGTGGCTTTCGTCGCTGCTGCTCCGCTGTTGACCACCTTGTGACCTTGTCGACATTCATCATGAACAACTTTTTGCGAAAGCGCCAAACGGTCGCCATGTTCTTCGATTTGGAGAAGGCTTATGATGCCTGTTGGAGAGGGAGTATCCTCCGCACTATGCACAGGTGGGGCCTACGCGGTCGCCTGCCCCTTTTTATTGATTCCTTTTTAACAGATCGAAAGTTTAGGGTACGTGTGGGTTCCGTATTGTCCGACGTCTTCCTCCAGGAGAACGGAGTGCCTCAGGGCTCCGTCTTGAGCGTAGCCCTTTTTGCCATAGCGATCAATCCAATTATGGATTGCGTTCCACCTAATGTCTCAGGCTCTCTTTTTGTCGATGACTTCGCGATCTACTGCAGTGCCCAGCGAACATGCCTCCTGGAGCGCTGCCTTCAGCGTTGTCTAGACAGCCTATACTCATGGAGTGTGGCAAATGGCTTCCGGTTCTCTGAAGAGAAGACGGTTTGCATCAACTTTTGGCGATATAAAGCGTTCCTTCCGCCATCCTTACATCTCGGTCCTGTTGTTCTCCCATTCGTGGAAACAACTAAGTTTCTAGGGCTCACACTGGACAGGAAACTTTGTTGGTCTCCGCACGTCTCTTATTTGGCTGCCCGTTGTACACGTTCCCCTAATGTCCTCAGAGTTCTTAGTGGTTCATCTTGGGGAGCGGATCGCACTGTCCTGCTTCGCTTGTATCGGTCCATAGTCCGATCAAAGCTGGATTATGGGAGCCTCGTCTACTCGTCTGCTCGGCCATCCCTCTTACGCTGTCTCAACTCCATCCACCATTGGGGGTTACGTCTTGCGACCGGAGCATTCTACACTAGTCCCGTCGAGAGTCTTTATGCTGAAGCTGCCGAATTACCATTGACCTACTGCTTTGTCGGTATGCCTGCCGGCTGTTGTCAATGCCCGACCACCCCTCTTATCAGTCCTTCTTCGCCGATTCTCTCGACCGTCAGTATGGGTTGTATGTGTCTGCCCTGCTGCCCCCTGGAGTCCGCTTTCATCGCCTGCTTCGACAATTGGATTTTGCCGTCCCTACCACCTTCAGAGAGGGTGAGAGCCCGACACCACCGTGGCTCCAGGCTCCGGTTCATATTTATCTCTACCTCAGCTTGCTCCCGAAGGAGGGTACTCCGGCTGCAGTGTATTGCTCACGGTTTGTCGAACTTCGTGCTCGACTTGCCGGTCACACCTTTATTTACACTGATGGCTCCAAAACTGACGATGGTGTCGGCTGTGCCTTTGTCGTTGGGGCCGGCACCTTTAAATACCGGCTCCTCGACCAGTGTTCCAGCTTTATGGCCGAGCTTTTTGCTCTCCATCAGGCCGTTCAGTATGCCCGCCGCCACCGCCATTCATTGTATGTACTCTGCTCTGATTCACTCAGTGCTCTTCAGAGCCTTGGAGCTCCATATCCGGTCCATCCCTTGGTGCAACGGATCCAGCAGTCCCTCCATTCTTCTGCTGCTGATGGCTCTCCTGTCAGCTTTCTGTGGGTTCCCGGCCATGTAGGAGTGCCTGGGAATGAGGCTGCTGATGCTGCAGCCAAGGCTGCAGTCCTCCTGCCTCGGCCAGCCTCCCATTGTGTCCCGTCATCTGACATTAGTGGGGTTGTTTGTAAGAGGCTTGTGTCTTTGTGGTGGGATGCTTGGTCATAACTTCAAGGAAACAAGCTCTTGGCAGTAAAACCGTTCCCACCTGCTTGGACAACCTCCTCCCAACCATCTCGGCGAGAAGAGGTCCTTCTGACCAGGTTGCGGATTGGGCATTGCCGGTTTAGCCACCGCTACCTGCTCTCCGGTGACCCTTGTGGTCATGCATTAACAGTGTGCCATGTTTTATTGTCGTGTCCCCGTTTTAGGCAATCTCGTGTTGTCCTGTCTCTACCATCTACTTTACAGGATATTTTAGCTGATGACACTCGAGCAGCTGCTCATGTTCTTCGTTTCATTACTTTGACTGGCTTGTCCAAAGACATCTAACTCCTTCACTTATTTTATCTGCATCTTTGTAAGAACTTTCTGGTGTCCCGTCCCCCCCCCCCCCTTCCCCTTTGAGTTTTACTAGATTCTATGTGCTCTAACAATTGTGACTGGGCGCTAATGACCTCAGTAGTTGAGCGCCCTTAAACCCCAACAAAAAAAAACTTTGAAGCAGTCATAAATTGAAGCACAATCTGTTGGGCAGCATGTTCAGCAACTGGGAGGTCCAGCTGTCCCTTGATCACATTTTTTACCTTCCTGAAACTCATCTCCTCTATTAGGCAAGTGTCAATCTATCCTTTGGATACTGTTGTTATTCTATCTGGACTTTCCATTGTTTGAATACTACTTTTGAGATAGATGGAATATTGTGAATACTGAATGTGATATAAAGTTTTCTTAATCTTCTTCAATTTTGCTGCTTGCGGATTAGGTATACAAATGTATTGGGTAAATGTTGAGAGAATTTTTCAAGTTCAGAGTTATAGGTGTAATTATTTTGTACTATATAATAACAATTCTGGAAGTTTTTGATTCTAAAATTAGGAAAATGTTCTGCATACATGTAGATCTATTTATGAAACAACTAATTCTCAGTACAACTGATTAGTTAAAGAACTGTGTAATTTTGTATCAGTTGAATGTTATTGGAATCACAACATATATACGTATTAACAAAAAAACACTTTACTTTCAGAAAATAATTTGTCACAAACATTTTCTTATATTTTTTTCAATAGAAACACATTGGTCATTTACATTGTATCGATGTCAGAATTTTGCAAGCCTACATTCCTTGACAAATCAGAATGTTTCCCATTGTGCCCTGATATACCTCAGTGGAGAGGGTTTTGCAACTGTTGCCACAGGGAGCACATTCTCCTGGTCTTGTACCCATTTAAGACATCCTAGACCTACAGATTCTTACCTGCAGTTTTCCCCCTTTCCTTTGTTCTATTTCTCTCTTCCATCAACTCCTCCATGTCAACATCCTCTGTTCATAACTCCCCCTGCCTGTGGTCAGAATGAGATCACCAGAACTCGTTCCTATTCCATGTACCTGCTGCCTTTCTCGCTTAGCCATTAGCCACTGTTCCCCAACATGTCTTCTATTCCCTGCCTCCTATTCCCTCTTGCCAACTCTACATGGCACACCCCTCCCACCAGTGGAGCTGCATTGATGGCACAGTGTAGTTAGTCACGACAATCTAGCCAAGTCTTATGTGCCTTTCAGGGACTCAGTGCCTCTACTGTTCGGTGAGTTGTTACTATTGTTCTTTAAATTATTTATTAAATCCCTGTTATTTAATGGTGGTAGCAGTACCATATGTTACAGATTATAAGTAGCACCGTAATTTTTGAACAACTTTTTAAAAAAATTACATTTATACCATTTTTAGTATTAGACTGAAAAACCAGACTAAAGAAAATTCTTAGTTTGTAAAGCCAAGTTGAACTTTTAAAAGGCCTGAAAATTGTCGTCTGAACTTTCTTCTTCTTCTTTTTCTTCCCCTTTATTGTCATTTTTGCCCTCTTCATATATAAGATGGTCTTCACTGCCATCGAGAGCATTACGTATGCCAATTTCTTGAAAGTTTTAACAGTAATGTCTTCTCTCTAGTCCATGACTGTTTTATCCTCCATTGACACACCTGTTTGATTGTAGTTTGTTTTAAAGCTCCCTTCAGCATGAACTCATATTGGGTTTCATCCATCATCCATTTCTTCCATTCCTCTCTCTCTTTTATTTATCAAGAAATCAAGATGTTGCAATTGTGAAGTAAGTCCTCCCAAAATAACAGGAAGCTCTGTATTTCCCTGTCTCAGTTTCTCATTAACAGAATTTTTCAAATGACTACTAAACTGATCTGGCACAAGAATAGAATTCTTCTTCAATAAAGCATCTTTCCTTCTCTCCCACAGTCTGTTAATTCATAATTTCACACCAGCCTCACACATCCAACCCTTGTCATTTACATGAACAACAGCATCTGGCAATAGTTCAGAAGGTTTTGGCATTGTTTTGCACTTGAAAATGATAATTGGTTTACTAAGTTTAGCATTGTCAGCACCACATGAGAAGACAGCAGTGTAGTGAATCTTTTCATTCCATTTGTTTTGATAGTTACAGTTTCAGTACTCTTCATGGGGCAACAGTTCTGTTGCTAGGCACATCAGATGTCAAAGGACTTTTGTCTATATTCGCTATTTGGCATAGTTCCACACTGGTTTTCTTTCAATGTTGCATAATAAAGTGACAGAAAGATAAAATATTATCTTTACTCTTGTGGAATTTTCTGAGATATTTTGGTTTTGGTTTACATGCTAAGTCGATAACCCTTCATAAAACTATAGCACCAATCAACTCTATCTTTAAAGTGTGTTAAGTTCTGCTGTTGTGCTAGCTTACGAGTTTGTATTTGAATTATTTTTGTATTAATTCCAGTGCCATTTTGATGGTGTCCTTGAAACTTGCCCTTGCTATAATTAAATGGCAGAGAAGTTATCATAGTGTTGCTGCTACTAAATATACGTAAAAAAGAATATGAAAATTTGAGAGCTTTCTCCACCTGTCACAGGAGATATACTCTTTGCTGGCAACCAGAATCTGTGCTGCAGACTAAAATGCAAATTTTCACCACAGTGAAGAACTGGAGGTCCCTCATGGCACCATGTTGCCAGTCTCTTGGTTCAGGCTGTAAATGGCTGGAAGATACACAATGAAAATATCAGTGGAAGAGATGAAATTGCACAGCCTCATTCTATAATGATATAAGCTTTAAGTTGCAGAAAAATCATTTTAAAGTTTGGATGAAATGTAAAAAAAATCTATCATACCTTAGCTAAAACTGCCCATATCCATATTCCATTTCTTCCTCATTGCCTAGCAATTTTTTGTGTGTTCTGGACTGAAGTCTCCGCCTTCGCGATTCTTTGCTTATCGATGATCTGCAGTATCTGCTCAGTGAAGACTCCAGGTGTAAAGCCCACATACCCATCATTAAACACTGCTGCAGCTTCCGAAGCAGATATATTGACCACCAAATTGGAAACAAAGTCTTTGGACATCTTTTCCAAATAAGAGCATTAAAACTTTCATTTGGGTTCTGTGTTTTCCCATACAGACATTTTTCTAGCAGTTCTGGTGAAGCCAGTGCTCTAAAAGTTGGTTTAATGGCCATTGAAACCTCATAAGGAAGGTTATTTTTATGGGTATAAAAATCCCCACTTTCCTTACTTTTCAAAAATTTTGCACCATTCATTAGAACAGAGGCCATGTTGAGATGTAGTGTCTGTTGACAAGTAATGAAACCAAATGGCCCATACTGCTTTCCTCATACTGTCCAAGCTTGTGAGGTTACTTCTAATTGCAGTACCATAATAGACTTGTAGGCTGTCAATTCTCTTCTTTGTTAGTCTGTTTTTACCTCCCAGTGGCTTCCCATCCTCTAGTAGCTTGCCTTTATTGTCTACAACAAGTCTTCAGAGTCGTCCACCCATCCTCTTCTGAATATGGCATCGGCACTCCAGTTTCTCAATAGTGCAATCTTTTCCATAGGGCTGACTTTCAACTACATCCTGGAAAACACTAGAGTTTTCATCTCCTAAATACTGTACGTATCTTACTCCATACTTTTGCAAAGATACATGGAAAATGAATTTCATACCTGCAGCTTCCATCCCACCACTGGAGCCTGCATAATTTCTACTACAAACAGCTTTATGGGCTTCTTGCCATTCTGTTTCTTTACTTGCATCAATATATTTCTTGTGCAAGGAATGTGGAGAACAATATTTAGACATCACCTCTAAGTCTAATACTTTTCCAGTATCGACACTAATGATTGTTGAAACTCCATGCAGTGATGTATGCCCCCTTTTCATCCAGGATTGAACACCAAGAAAATTCAACTCTGGCCACCCCTCTCACAATGGCAGATCTGGACAAAGCCATAGTGAAATGCAAGCTAAGGAAGGCCCCGGGCCTGGACGGGATTTTTGCTGAACAGATTAAACACTTTGGTCCCAACGTTAAACAATGGCTACTGAAACTGTTTAACAATTGCATGGAAACAGGTCAGATTCCCACAATCTGGAGGAAGGCTAAAGTTATTGCCATTTTAAAACCAGGCAAAAATGCTGATGATCCCAGAAATTTCCGACCCGTATCACTTCTCTGCCATATCTTTAAAATCTTTGAAAGAATACTCCAGGATCGCCTCTCCAATGCCATAGAACCCTACCTAATCCCCCAACAAGCAGGTTTCCGCCCAGGGAAAAGCACTACATCTCAGGTAATTAACCTCACGCAGCTGATTGAAGACGGCTATGAGAACCGGAAAATAACCGGTGTCGCCTTTATAGACTTGACAGCCGCATATGACACAGTCATCTTACGTCTGCTAATGAAGAAGCTGTATGCCATTACCAGGGACTTTAAATTCACATCCACAGTTAGAAGTCTGTTAGAGAACCGTAGGTTCTCTGTGGAATTCCAAGGGATGCATAGCAGGTGGCAGGCCCAGAAAAATGGTCTCCCTCAGGGCAGCGTACTGGCACCCTTACTTTTTAACATATACACCAACGATCAATCACTGCCAGCTGGTACGGAAAACTATATCTACGCCGATGACCGTGCTATGGCCGTACAGGGTGACTCCTTTGAGGATGTTGAGACAAAGCTCACGGATGTGCTAGACATGCTCTGTCAGTACTACGCCGACAATCAACTCAAGCCGAACCCTAGCAAAACACAAGTTTGCGCCTTCCATCTCCGTAACAAGCAGGAATCTCGTAAGCTGCGTGTCTTCTGGAAGGACACACTCCTCGAACACTGCGTTAACCCCAAATACCTAGGAGTAACCCTAGACAGGCCTCTGACGTATAAACAGCACTGTATTAACACCAAAATGAAGGTGAGCGGCAGAAATAATATTCTTCGGAAAATAACGAACTCCTCCTGGGGCGCAAAGCCAGAGGTAGTGAGGACCACAGCACTAGCACTTTGCTTCCCAGCAGGCGAATATGCAAGCAGTGTCTGGTACAACTCTACCCACGCTAAACAGGTCGACATTGCTCTGAACGAGACCTGCAGGCTCGTCACTGGATGTCTGAAACCGACGCCAACAGACAAGCTCTACCATCTTGCTGGGATTGCACCTCCTGCAGTGCGAAGAGAAGCGGCAGCCTATAGTGAAAGAGCGAGGGCTGAGATGGCAGTGAGCCACCCCCTCCACAAAACTCAGCCAGCCACCAAACGCTTGAAATCTAGACGCAGTTTTCTCAGAGCAACCGAAGATTTTAGCGACCAACCTGGATCTAGGGTGGAGAGATGGAAGCGGTCGGGAGAAGGGCACTGGATGGAACCAAAGGAAGAATTGGCACCAGGTTACGATGAGGACTGGGTGGTCTGGAGATCACTAAACAGGCTACGCACCAACACTGCACGGTCAAGAGATAACCTTCTGAAGTGGGGATATTCTACTACATCTAATCTCTGCGACTGTGGAGAGGTGCAGACAACCCAGCACATGTATAACTGCCCTGAATGTCCTTCACACTGCACTTTAGAGGATCTGATGTTGGCAACCCCAAATGCTGTCGACGTAGTCCGCTTATGGGCCAAATGCCTATAACATTTTGTTTCTGTGCACACATATTTGTATATATATATATTTATATATATTTTTATAATAGAGGGAAACATTCCACGTTTTTTTGTTTTTTTTATATACATTTTCATATGCCTGTAATTAATTTTTTTTCTGTGTGCTATTCATTTTTTTATATTCCTGTAGTCATGGTGCTTCTGACATGAATAAAAAAAAAAAATCCAGGAACTGTCACAGGAAACTGCTATATCGTTGCTATTAGTTGCTTCACAGTTTTCTTGAATTGCCCCCGGGACTACCATTTTCATGCTCTCTTCACTTACTTCTGCAACTGCATTGACGAGAGCAGTATTCATTGCAGAAAATTGTAGGGGAGGACCAGGCACGTTCTTAATAACACGTAAAAGGTTTCCACCATCTCTTCCAATCCCTATACATCTTAGTCCATAAGCAAATCTCATATTGGCTTCATAGATTCTATTACTGACCTTTGATGTCTTAAATGGTCTGTCAGCATCACAGTTTTGACAGAAAATGTGCAATGTGCAAACCAAACCTTCTCTCTTTCCACCATCAACCAAATCCACATTTCCTCCACAAACAGAGCACTTGCAGGCTTTTCTAAGTGCTTCGGCCACCATTTCCAGATCCACAATTCTGAAACCTGTATTTCTGTCATGATTTGTTTCTTCTGACACAATCCCTGTCCCAAGTTTTATTTTAAATGCACTTGGAGACAAGCTAATGTTTACATCTGCAGGCCCGACCCTAACGTCAATGTTAGTTTTTCGCTTTATATTGGAAATATGGGACTTACTATATTTTTTAAATGCTTTACCAGGCCTAGTCATTGTAAAAAGGGATCAACAGATTCAACCTTGCACAAAGAATGGCACAATAAATCAAGCGTCACTCGAATTCCACTGAACAGCACAAAACTTGTTTACAACACTCCACAGCCTTCTATACCACACATTGAACCAGAAAATGGCTCCACAGCCTTCTTTACAACACTGCTGTTATGTATACAAAAAATCACAGCCTTCGAAAGCTATATTTTCTATGTTCACAGGCCAAATTCTGCAATAAAATTTTTCCTCCATTTGGTACATTGAAAAGCGAGCCTGGCGCATTACACTGCTTAGGGTTTTAATTTTTTTATGCCATTTTTAGTTCGAATTTCAAGGAGAAAATTTGGGATAATAATCTCAATTATATTTACTATCAAATAAGCAAATAAAAATAATTTGTAAATTTTTCATTATTTGGTTGGTTGGTTTTGGGGATGGAGACCAGACAGCGTGGTCATCGGTCTCATCAGATTAGGGAAGGATGGGGAAGGAAGTCGGCCGTGCCCTTTCAGAGGAACCATCCCGGCATTTGCCTGGAGTGATTTAGGGAAATCACGGAAAACCTAAATCAGGATGGCCGGACGCGGGATTGAACCGTCGTCCTCCCGAATGCGAGTCCAGTGTCTTACCACTGCGCCACCTCGCTCGGTTTTTCGTTATTTCTGCCACCGTCTCCCATTATATTATGTTTAAATGATTTAAGTTGCTTCAGTACTCCAAGGGTATTTACTTCTAAGTTACTCATGTTGGCAGCTGTTCTTGATTCGAATTCTGGAATAATTACTTCTTCTTCTTTTGTGAAGGCATTTTGGAAGGCTGAGTTTAGTAACTGTGCTTTGGCAGCACTGTCTTTGATAGTATCTCCGTTGCTATCACGCAGAGAAAGCATTGATTGTTTCTTGCTGTTCACATTCAACCAGAATCTCTTTGGATTTTCTGCCAGGTTTCGAGACAGTTTCGCTGTGGAAACTGTTATAAGCATCTTGCATTGAAGTCCGCGATAAATTTCGAGCTTCTGTAAAAGATTGCCAATCTTGGGGATTTTGCATCTGTTTAAATTTGGCATGTTTGGTGCGTTGTTTCTGCAACAGTGTTCTAACCCGTTTTGTGTAGCAACGAGGATCAGCTCTGCCGTTTGTTAATTTATTTGGTATAAATCTCTCAATTGCTGCCGATACTATTTCTTTGAATTTAAGCTACATCTGGTCTATACCTATATTATTAATTTGGAATGAGTGGAGATTGTCTCTCAGGAAGGTGTCAAGTGAATTTTTATCTGCTTTTTTGAATAGGTATATTTTTCTCTTATTTTTCGAGGATTTGGGGATTACAATAATCAATCTTGCTAAGACAACCCTGTGTTCACTAATCCCTGAATCAGTCCTGACGACTGACCCTGTACTTGGTCTGTATGGTGAGAGACCACCTACAGAACTACACAGAGGTGCCAGTGGGCATGGGATTGGTGCTGCTATGGTGCAATTTTCGGATGGAAAAGAGAAGGTTATAGCCTATGCTTTTAGGACACTTACAAAAGCCGAAAGAACCTAATCAAGTACAGAAAGAAAAAATCTTGCTGTGATCTGGGTCATGTGCAGACTTAAACAATATCTCTATGGAAGGCCATTCACAGTTGTTGCAGACGTCATTCACTTTGTTGGTTGACGGGTCTTAAGGATCCAACAGGACGACTCGCCTGGTGGGCACTAGGTCTTTAGAGTATGACATTACCATAGTGTACAAGAGTGGAAGAAAACAACAAGCTGCTGACTATCACTCAAGAAACACTGTGCAAGACCATCAAGACTTTGATGAAGATAGTGACTGTCTCACTGCACTCCAGGATCTCTCTGCTGAGCAGAAAAGGGACGCCAAGATATCTCAAATTAAGCTTTCCTTAAATTGGTCAGAGGATGTGAAAGGACAATTTAAGGTAGTTAATGGATTACTTTGCAAGAAAAACTTTGATCCATTTGGAAAGAGGTGGCTACCAGCGATTCCTGAACACATGCACTTAAGACATATGATAGGATCCACAAGAGATTTTTCTGGCCAGGTTTATTTAGGAGTGTCCGTCCGTCACTATGTATTGCACTGTTAAGAGTGCCAGAGGAGAAAGGCAGTTCCTCAGAAACCACCTGGCCGACTCGTACCAATTCCACCAGCCGAAACACCTTTCCAGCGTCTTGGGATTCACCTCCTAAGACGATTTCCAACGTCTGCTGTGGCAATAGATGGATTATTTTTTGCACTGATTATCTGAAATGACATGCAATTACAAAACCCATGAAAAAAGCTGAAGCATTTGAGGTAGCCAAATTCATCGTAGAAGACATTGTATTAAAACATGGTGCCCCAAGGCCGTTAATTGCAGATCGAGGGAAAGTTTTTCCATTGAATCTAGTGACAGAGATAAACTATCGGTGCAACATTACTTATCACATGACGATTGCCTACCATCCACAAACTAATGGCCTTACTGAATGCCTTAATAAGACCTTGGCGGACATGCTATCAATGTTCATCAATGTTGCGCAGAGGAACTGGGATGAGGTGCTACCTTCTGTGACGTTTGCCTACAACACCGCCAAACAAGACACCACAGGATTTGTGCCATTTTTCCTGGTGCTTAGGTGTCAGGTGATGACGACGATGGACACCGTGTTTCTGTGGACGACGACTACATCAGCCAGGTGTTAACCAGAGCTGAGGAAGCTAGGCAGTTAGCTCGATTCTGCAAGCTGCTGCCTCAAGGAAAAGATTGCCGAAGGTATGACGTGAGCCACTGCCCTGTTGTCTACCAGCCTGGTGACCTCGTCTGGATCTTCACTCCTGTTCGGAAGGTTGGTGTCTCTGAGAAGCTCCTCAGGCGCTACTTTGGACCTTATAAGGTTGTAAGACAGTTGTCTGATGTTACTTATGAAGTTGAAGATATCAACCCCGACACAAGACGACGAAAGATCAGATATGGTCCACGTCCTTCAAATGAAGTCCTATAAGGATCCTGCAACCCAGGGTAAACTCGAAGCTCCAGCGACAGGCAAGAGGGGGAAAGGTGACAAAGCATGTAGTGGCAAGAGAAGTTCTAAGAAGATCACTGCCACGGTAAACATCAGTCATCAGGAGTCGGAGTATGCAGGACCAATGACTCATTTCCAGACTAGGAGGATGCAACACCGAGATGCTGTTCTGTTAAGGAGGGAGCAATGTTGGAGCAGAAGCTGAGTAGCACAGTCACTGTAGTGTAGCACTTATGATAAGAGACTGTTGTATGGAGAGTTATGAGTTCAAATCTCACCTGCACTCTAAAGTTTTAATTTCTATATTCGGTTCGAGTACATTCTAGAAGTATCCACAAATGGCAAGAATCATTGTACTGGAATGTTCTGTAGCTCTATGTGTGTTCTGGCTGGAGGCAGTTCGCTCTGCGTTCTTGTACGTGCAAGTGCCGAATGAACCTTCGTTAAGTGAAATTAGTGTTCATCATTCATCTACTTACACCTTCCTCTGCATGACAATATAAAAAAAGCCATTATGTCTTGAGGCTAATACGAATAATGGACAACTCAGTGTACAATGAAGTCACATTTATGGATATAATGAAGATGACAGAAACCAATCTAAACAAGTTAAAAACACCTTAATATCCAAACCAACATCGCCATAGTTCCATTTTCAATGAACAGATCCATTTTCAATGAACACTACATGACTCAAGACAAAAATGCTATACAAAAAAAAAGAATAGAGAATGGTGTAAATGATGGGGAAAAAACTTAGAGGAGTTGGTTGATATATCTACTAGAATAATTAAGAGCTGTACACATTACTTACCAGGACCCACGACATACTTAGTAAATAAATTTGGAAGAGGAAAGATCCCTTCTATCTTATTGTGAGTGCAGCGTTTCCTTTGTATAAAGGAGGCAACAGGTATGACAAAGCTAATTACAGATATATTTCTATAAATTTAGTATTCTTGGAAGTGATTGAGACAGATTAGTACTCTTCATACACAGGAATGCCATAAGCTTACTGACCTGGTACTGCACCTCTGGTGGTCTCAGTCTGTTGACTCTAAATGATTAGTGGAAAATCTCATATAAAGATGTGAAACAAATATTAACAAAGAGATAGAGGGGCTGCCCAGTTCTTAGCTCAGTACAACTGTTAGATACACAAAACAGAACAGAAAATTTATCTATCCTAGATTTTGGAACTTTGTTCCTTCATCAGGGAGGAGAGAGGGGAAAAAAGGGGAAGAAGGGAAAGTGGATTCATTTACTCACAACCCACGATATGAAGCAACAGGGGAAAGGTAAACAGGGAGGGTAGCAAAGATGGAGGCATGGGTGTCAGAGGGAAGCCAAAGATATTCTACTGTACGAACTGTGCCAGCTTCGACCCAAAGCGGATACCTACAGAAGTAAAGAGGTATATAGTATAAAGATAAACACAACTATGTAGCATGAAAAGATGCGTGAATGGCTAAAGAGGAAAGGGAAAGAGGAGAAGACTGAAGAGTAAATGGGAGTAACTTTTGTTAATGTAGGTTCGGTCCAGGAAGGATGGCGAGATGTAAGGATGTGTTGGAGTGCAAGTTCCCATCTCCGCAGTTCCGAGGGACTGGTGTTGGGTGGGAGATGCCAAATGGCATGTATGGTATAGCAGGTTCCTAGGTCCCTAGAATTATGCTGGAAGGCATGCTCCGCTACTGGATATTGGACTTCTCCTAGGCGGACAGTTTGTCTGTGCCTGTTCATGCGCCCAGCCAGGTTAGTTGTCATCATACCAATGTAAAAGGCTGTGCAGTGCAGGCATGTCAGCTGATAAATGACATGTTGTTTCACATGTGGCCCTGCCTTAAATTGTGTATGTTTTACAAGTAGCGGGGCTGGAGTAGGTGGTTGTGGCGGGGATGCATGGGGCAGGTTTTGCAGTGGGGTCGGTTACAGGGGTGGGAACTGTTAGGTAGAGAAGGTGGTCTGGTAATATTGTAGGGTTTGACAAGGATGTTACGGAGGTTGGGGGAGGGGGGGGGGGTTGACGAAAGGCAACTCTGGGTGGTGTGGGGAGAATATTGTTAAGGGATGATCCCATTTCAGGGCTTGACTTGAGAAAGTCATATCCCTCGCAGAGTAATTTGTTGATGTATTCGAGGCCAGGATAATATTGTGTGACAAGGGCGATGCTTCTGTGTGGTCTGGGGGTAGGAACATTGTTGTTGGATGGAGAGGAATGTATTGCTCAGGAGATCTGTTTGTGGACAAGGTCTGCACGATAGTTGCGAGAGAGGAAAGCACTGGTCAGGTTATTGGTGTAATTGTTGAGGGATTCGTCACTGGAGCAGATACAATTGCCATGAATACCTAGGCTGTAGGGAAGGCAGCGTTTGATGTGGAATGGATGGCAGCTATCAAAGTGAAGGTACTGTTGTTTGTTTGTGGGGTTGATGTGGACAGAGGTGTGGATGTGAGTTTCAATAAGATGAAGGTCAACATCCAGGAAGGTGGCTTGGGTTTTGGAGAAGGACCAGGTGAAATTCAGGTTCAAAAAGGAGTTGAGGTTATGGAGGAAATCAAGTAGTGTTTCTTCACCGTGAGTCCAGACCACAAGGATGTCATCTATAAACCTATACCAAGCCAGGGAAAGCAGCTGTTGGGTCTTCAGGAAAGCCTCTTCTATGCAGCCCACAAAGAGGTTGGCATAGGAAGGAGCCATCCTGGTTCCCATGGTCGTTTCCCTGATTTGTTTGTAGGTCTGGCCTTCAAAAGTAAAGTAATTATGGGTGAGGATGAAGTTGGTAAGTGTGATAAGGAACGAGGTTTTTGGAAGATCTTCGGGTGGGCATTGGGAGAGGTAGTGGTCAAGGGCAGAGAGACCATGGGTATGTGGGATGTTTGTGTAAAGGGATGTAGCATCTATGGTGACAAGAAAGGTTTCGGGGGGGAGGGGAGTGGGAATGGATGTGAGGTGTTCTAGGAAATGGTTTGAGTCTTTGATGTAGGATGGGAGTCTGCGGGTGATAGGTTGGAGGTGTTGGTCTACCAGAGCTGAGATATGTTCTTTTGGGGCTTTGAAGCCTGCCACAATGGGACGGCTAGGATGGTTCTCTTTGTGGCTTTTGTTAATAGGTAGAAGGTAGGGGTACATGGCTCAGGTGGAGTGAGTAGGTCTATTGAAGCTGTTGTGAGGCCTTGTGAGGGACCTTGGATTTTTAGGATTTTCTGCAGCTCAGTCTGGATGGAGGGAATGGTACCCTGGGTAACAGCCTCTTTCTTGTCCTTCCTTCCTTGTTTTATTCCTTCTTATTATTAATATTTTAACTTTATTTATTTAATTTCCCTACCCACCAGTTACCCACTATGTACTCTAATCCTATACCACATTATTTACATTCATTCTGGATCATGCATTCACTGTAGCCAAACTGCACTCCCACATACTTTTGCTCCGGTCCTGCTTAACCTTTGGAATGACCCCTAAGGGACTTACCTTAGAAGTTCCCATCTCTGGGTGCAATACCTCCTCACACCAGTCTCTCCTGGACTTCCAGAACCTTCAATCCTTAGCCCTTACCCAACTTGTCCTGAATCTCTACACTACTTCGTGTAACCACCATTCCCAACAGCTCCTATCTCTCTTGAAAGTCCTCCACCTCTCAAACCCCTGCTTGGAGAACACACTCAGGAACATCATCGTAGAAGCCAGCTGTAAACTTGAGTTCCATGCCACACACCACCTGAAAAAACTATCCACAGTGCTAGTGCAACACCTAAGAAGTGGGGTCCCTCTCCCTATCCCCCACAAACACCAACCACAACAGCATCTTCAACAAATCGCCCCCTCATAGCCGGCGTACCTAGCCTAGCCACCCTACTCAACTCCCAATCTCAGCACATACCCCACACAGACCAAATCTCAACTATAACCACAATCAAATGCCACATATCACCAGTCCCAGTTCAGTTGTAAACCTCTCATCCAGATCCCTCTCTCCTCCAGAGACATCTGTTCTATCAAAAGGCTTAACCTTTATTCCCACGCCTAAATTCAACCACGCTGCCCTGGTTAAGGATCTCCTCTGATTCACCCGGAACCTCAACTGGAAATATCACTTCACCACCCAAATACTAGACCCAGTGTTGAACCATGTCTAGAACAGTTCCAACTGCCTTCCCAAATGGATCCTCCTCCCCTCCCCCAAAACCATCCCTTGCAGACACTTCAGGAATTCCTCACATCCATTGTTGCCTCCCAGTCCTTCTTGAAAAACATCTTGACAACCCCCAACATCACCCCAGATGAATCCCGTGACATTAAGGAGCTGAAAACAGACCTCTCTATTGTCATCCTCCAGGCGGATAAAGGCTCCACAACTGTGGTACTTGACCATGTGGAGTATGTGGCAGAAGGACTGCGTCAACTCTCCAAGAACTCAACCTACAAAGCTGTTACCCACGATCCCATACCCTCCATCCAGACTGAGCTGCAGTAAATCCTAAAAATCCAAGGTCCCTCACAAGACCTCACAACGGCTTCCATAGGCATACTTACTCCACCTGAGCCATGTACCCCTACCTTCTACCTATTAACAAAATCCACAAGGAGAACCATCCTAGCTGTCCCATTATGGCAGGCTTCAAAGCCCCAACAGAACGTATCTCAGCTCTGGTAGACCAACACCTCCAACCTATCACCCACAGACTCCCATCCTACATTAAAGACTCAAACCATTTCCTAGAACACCTCAAATCCATTCCCACTCACCTCCCACCCGAAACCTTTCTTGTCACCATAGATGCTACATCCCTTTACACAAACATCCCACATACCCATGGTCTCTCTGCCCTTGACCACTACCTCTCCCAATGCCCACCCGAAGATCTTCCGAAAACCTCGTTCCTTATCACACTTACCAACTTCATCCTCACCCATAATTACTTTACTTTTGAAGGCCAGACCTACAAACAAATCAGGGAAACGACCATGGGAACCAGGATGGCTCCTTCCTATGCCAACCTCTTTGTGGGCTGCATGGAAGAGGCTTTCCTGAAGACCCAACAGCTGCTTTCCCTGGCTTGGTATAGGTTTATAGATGACATCCTTGTGGTCTGGACTCACGGTGAAGAAACACTACTTGATTTCCTCCATAACCTCAACTCCTTTTCGAATCTGAATTTCACCTGGTCCTTCTCCAAAACCCAAGCCACCTTCCTGGATGTTGACCTTCATCTTATTGAAGATCACATCTACACCTCTGTCCACATCAACCCCACAAACAAACAACAGTACCTTCGCTCTGATAGCTGCCATCCATTCCACATCAAACGCTGCCTTCCCTACAACCTAGGTATTCATGCCAAATGTATCTGCTCCAGTGACGAATCCCTCAACAATTACACCAATAACCTGACCAGTGCTTTCCTCTCCCGCAACTATCGTGCAGACCTTGTCCACAAACAGATCTCCTGAGCAATACATTCCTCCCTGTCCAACAACAATGTTCCTACCCCCAGACCACACAGAAGCATCGCCCTTGTCACACAATATTATCCTGGCCTCGAATACATCAACAAATTACTCTGCGAGGGATATGACTTTCTCAAGTCAAGCCCTGAAATGGGATCATCCCTTAACAATATTCTCCCCACACCACCCAGAGTTGCCTTTCGTCAACCCCCCCCCCCTCCCCCAACCTCCGTAACATCCTTGTCAAACCCTACAATATTACCAGACCACCTTCTCTACCTAACAGTTCCCACCCCTGTAACCGACCCCACTGCAAAACCTGCCCCATGCATCCCCGCCACAACCACCTACTCCAGCCCCGCTACTGGTAAAACATACACAATTTAAGGCAGGGCCACATGTGAAACAACATGTCATTTATCAGCTGACATGCCTGCACTGCACAGCCTTTTACATTGGTATGATGACAACTAACCTGGCTGGGCGCATGAACAGGCACAGACAAACTGTCCGCCTAGGAGAAGTCCAATATCCAGTAGCGGAGCATGCCTTCCAGCATAATTCTAGGGACCTAGGAACCTGCTATACCATACATGCCATTTGGCATCTCCCACCCAACACCAGTCCCTCGGAACTGCGGAGATGGGAACTTGCACTCCAACACATCCTTACATCTCGCCATCCTTCCTGGACCGAACCTACATTAACAAAAGTTACTCCCATTTACTCTTCAGTCTTCTCCTCTTTCCCTTTCCTCTTTAGCCATTCACGCATCTTTTCATGCTACATAGTTGTGTTTATCTTTATACTATATACCTCTTTACTTCTGTAGGTATCCGCTTTGGGTCGAAGCTGGCACAGTTCGTACAGTAGAATATCTTTGGCTTCCCTCTGACACCCATGCCTCCATCTTTGCTACCCTCCCTGTTTACCTTTCCCCTGTTGCTTCATATCGTGGGTTGTGAGTAAATGAATCCACTTTCCCTTCTTCCCCTTTTTTCCCCTCTCTCCTCCCTGACAAAGGAACAAAGTTCCGAAAGCTAGGATTGGTAAATTTTCTGTTCTGTTTTGTGTATCTATTGGATTTACTGAGCTGAGGTAAGTAATGGCCAGCCCCTCTCTCTCTTTGTTAGTCTGTTGGCTCTAATTGTCCTGCCATTAATATGCTTCATGAACATTTGTTTAATAAAGGACACAACACTGCAGCACTAGATCTTTGATCTTTTCATGTTTATTAGCTCATGATATTTTACTGTTGATGATCAACTGTGTAACATATAGGAGCCACAATATCAGATACAGATCATTAACTTCTGCTCATTAATGAACTATCTCATAGTTCACTGATGGCTTAATAACTCATTATTTTATGTGACTCTGAGAGGTATAGATTTTTAGCATAATGACTGCTACCTTCCAGCTGAGATACAACATGATATTTACATTTTCTCTCCAAAGCACTGAATGAATAACATAACTTTAAATTATGGTTCACAAATGTTGACTCAGTGGAATGTACATTGTTCATGAGTTCAAAACTTGGCCGTGACTGTCTGAGACTTTTTTATGTCTGTTTATAGATGTATATATTTCAGTGTGCTCCCTGCCGCCGTTGGATAAGCAGCTGCAGCAGCAAGTCGTATACTCCTAGCTCACTCATTTGTTACATAGTTTAATTCTTAATTTCTTTGCGTGTTTTTGGTACTTGCATTGTTTAATTCATAAATTTCGGGCATATTATAGTATTTGAGAGTTGTAGCATCACGTTTTAGTACCTGAATAGTGTAAAATCGCGTAGTCTCCTTCCGCCGCCGAGCAGTGTGTCAGCAGTGCGCAAGTAGCAGCATTACTGCATTTACTAGGCAATCTTGTGTTTTAATAACCGTTTAAATTTTGTCGATTTGTTTGCGCTCTCTGTAGATTAGTTCAGACGTTCTTTGCACAACAGTGTTTAGCATGGATAGGGACTGCAACTGCTGTGTTCGGATGCAGGCTGAGTTGGCATCCCTTCGCTCCCAGCTTCAGGCAGTGTTGGCTTCGGTCACACAGCTTGAGGCTGTTGCCAATGGGCATCACTGAAGGGGTCCGGATGGGGGTTTGTCGGGGACGGCCAGCTCGTCCCACGCATCCCCCGATCGGACTAAGCCTGTGGTTGCCCGGGATACTGCCCGCATTGAGGCTGATCCCTCACCTGTGGTAGAGTGGGAGGTCGTCTCAAGGTGTGGCAGGGGGCGAAAGACATTCCGGAGAGCTGAACGGAAGGCCTCTCCAGTTTGTCTGACGAACCGGTTTGAGGCTCTGTCTCAGGCTGATACTGACCTTCGGCCTGACATGGCTGCTTGTCCTGTTCCAGAGGTTGCCCCTCAGTCTGCAAGATCCGGGCGGTCGCAGAGGGTGGGCTTACTGGAAGTTGGGAGCTCCAACGTCAGGCGCATAATGGTGCCCCTTAGGGAAATGGCAGCAAGAGAGGGGAAGAAAACCAATGTGCACTCCGTGTGCATACCGGGGGGAGTCATTCCAGATGTGGAAAGGGTCCTTCCGGATGGCATGAAGGGTACAGGGTGCACCCATCTGCAGGTGGTCGCTCATGTCGGCACCAATGATGTGTGTCGCTATGGATCGGAGGAAATCCTTTCTGGCTTCCGGCGGCTATCTGATTTGGTGAAGACTGCCAGTCTCGCTAGCAGGATGAAAGCAGAGCTCACCATCTGCAGCATCGTCGACAGGACTGACTGCGGACCTTTGGTACAGAGCCGAGTGGAGGGTCTGAATAAGAGGCTGAGACGGTTCTGCGACCGTGTGGGCTGCAGATTCCTCGACTTGCGCCATAGGGTGGTGGGGTTTCGGGTTCCGCTGGATAGGTCAGGAGTCCACTACACGCAACAAGCGGCTACACAGGTGGCAGGGGTTGTGTGGCGTAACGGGTGCAGGGCAAAGTCAGGACTTGCGGGGACCAAGCAGCAATCGGTATTGTAATTGTCAACTGTCGAAGCTGCATTGGTAAAGTACCGGAACTTCAAGTGCTGATAGAAAGCATTGAAGCTGAAATCGTTATAGGTACAGAAAGCTGGCTGAAGCCAGAGATAAATTCTGCCGAAATTTTTACAAAGGTACAGACGGTGTTTAGAAAGGATAGATTGCACGCAACCGGTGGTGGAGTGTTCGTCGCTGTTAGTAGTAGTTTATTCTGTAGTGAAGTAGAAGTGGATAGTTCCTGTGAATTATTATGGGTGGAGGTTACACTCAACAACCGAGCTAGGTTAATAATTGGCTCCTTTTACCGACCTCCCGACTCAGCAGCATTAGTGGCAGAACAACTGAGAGAAAATTTGGAATACATTTCACATAAATTTTCTCAGCATGTTGTAGTCTTAGGTGGAGATTTCAATTTACCAGTTATAGACTGGGACACTCAGATGTTTAGGACGGGTGGTAGGGACAGAGCATTGAGTGACATTATACTGAGTGCACTATCCGAAAATTACCTCGAGCAATTAAACAGAGAACCGACTCGTGGAGATAACATCTTGGACCTACTGATAACAAACAGACCCGAACTTTTCGACTCTGTACGTGCAGAACAGGGAATCAGTGATCATAAGGCCGTTGCAGCATCCCTGAATATGGAAGTTAATAGGAATATAAAAAAAGGAAGGAAGGTTTATCTGTTTAGCAAGAGTAATAGAAGGCAGATTTCAGACTACCTAACAGATCAAAACGAAAATTTCTGTTCCGACACTGACAATGTTGAGTGTTTATGGAAAAAGTTCAAGGCAATCGTAAAGTGCGTTTTAGACAGGTACGTGCCGAGTAAAACTGCGAGGGACGGCAAAAACCCACCGTGGTTCAACAACAAAGTTAGGAAACTACTGCGAAAGCAAAGAGACCTTCACTCCAAGTTTAAACGCAGCCAAAACCTCTCAGACAAACAGAAGCTAAATGATGTCAAAGCTAGCGTAAGGAGGGCTATGCGTGAAGCGTTCAGTGAATTCGAAAGTAAAATTCTATGTATCGACTTGACAGAAAATCCTAGGAAGTTCTGGTCTTACGTTAAATCAGTAAGTGGCTCGAAACAGCACATCCAGACACTCCGGGATGATGATGGCATTGAAACAGAGGATGACACACGTAAAGCTGAAATACTAAACACCTTTTTCCAAAGCTGTTTCACAGAGGAAGACCGCACTGCAGTTCCTTCTCTAAATACTCACATGAACGAAAAAATGGCTGACATAGAAATATGTGTCCAAGGAGCAGAAAAGCAACTGAAATCACTCAACAGAGGAAAGTCCACTGGACCTGACGGGATACCAATTCGATTCTACACAGAGTACGCGAAAGAACTTGCCCTCTTCTAACAGCCATGTACCACAAATCTCTAGAGGAACAGAAGGTTCAAAATGATTGGAAAAGAGCACAGGTAGTCCCAGTTTTCAAGAAGGGTCGTCGAGCAGATGCGCAAAACTATAGGCCTATATCTCTGACATCGATCTGTTGTAGAATTTTAGAACATGTTTCTTGCTCGCATATCATGTCATTTCTGGAAACCCATAATCTACTCTGTAGGAATCATCATGGATTCCGGAAAAAGCGATAGTGTGAGACCCAACTCGCTTTATTTGTTCATGAGACCCAGAAAATATTAGATACAGGCTCCCAGGTGGATGCCATTTTCCTTGACTTCCGGAAGGCATTTGATACAATTCCGCACTGTCGCCTGATAAACAAAGTAAGAGCCTACGGAATATCAGACCAGCTGTGTGGCTGGATTGAAGAGTTTTTAGCAAACAGAACACAGCATGTTGTTATCAATGGAGAGAAGTCTACAGACGTTAAAGTAACCTCTGGTGTGCCACAGGGGAGTGTTATGGGACCATTGCTTTTCACAATGTATATAAATGACCTAGTAGATAGTGTCGGAAGTTCCATGTGGCTTTTCGCGGATGATGCTGTAGTATACAGAGAAGTTGCAGCATTAGAAAATTGTAGCGAAATGCAGGAAGATCTGCAGCGGATAGGCACTTGGTGCAGGGAGTGGCAACTGTCCCTTAACATAGACAAATGTAATGTATTGCGAATACACAGAAAGAAGGATCCTTTATTGTATGATTATATGATAGCGGAACAAACACTGGTAGCAGTTACTTCTGTAAAATATCTGGGAGTATGCGTGCGGAACGATTTGAAGTGGAATGATCATATAATATTAATTGTTGGTAAGGCGGGTACCAGGTTGAGATTCATTGGGAGAGTGCTTAGAAAATGTAGTCCATCAACAAAGGAGGTGGCTTACAAAACACTCATTCAACCTATACTTGAGTATTGCTCATCAGTGTGGGATCCGTACCAGATCGGGTTGACGGAGGAGGTAGAGAAGATCCAAAGAAGAGCGGCGTGTTTCGTCACAGGGTTATTTGGTAACCGTGATAGTGTTACGGAGATGTTTAATAAACTCAAGTGGCAGACTCTGCAAGAGAGGCGCTCTGCATTGCGGTGTAGCTTGCTCGCCAGGTTTCGAGAGGGTGCGTTTCTGGATGAGGTATCGAATATATTGCTTCCCCCTACTTATACATCCCGTGGAGATCACGAATGTAAAATTAGAGAGATTAGAGCGCGCACGGAGGCTTTCAGACAGTCGTTCTTCCCGCGAACCATACGTGACTGGAACAGGAAAGGGAGGTAATGACAGTGGCACGTAAAGTGCCCTCCGCCACACACCATTGGGTGGCTTGCGGAGTATAAATGTAGATGTAGAAACACAAAATGGTAAAATGCATGTTATTACATGTTACATAATAACATAAAAAATGCGAAAATTAAAAGTGGCAAAGACACAACAGACAGTGATGGAAGTTTGTTTAAATGACAGCTGTATAGTTAGGAAACTGTCAAATTAGTGGCACTATTTAGTGTGAGAACAATATTAATCAAATAGTTTCACAAAGTTCACTAGTAAAATATCAAGAAAGTGAAATTTTCGAATTTGAATAATTAACAAACTAACATGTTGTTTTAATAAAATCAGGTATTTTTGAAATCACAATAATCAGGCTTTGAAACTATGGAACTGAATTTTGGAAATAAATACATTTTAGGAACCAGAAAATTTTGAATTTTTCTTGAATCAATTTTGAAAAAAAGTAGTTTTGGGAGAAAGCAAAACATTTGTTGAAGAGCAGGGAATGAGGCCTTTCAGCTAGGTGGGCAGAAGATTGTCTGTTAGCAAGGATTGTGGCAGGTTCATTGGCATATTAGGTTAACTCCTGCTTCCAATTGCAATTATGGTACCACAGGTTCCAAGAAATTGGTTTCGGTTTTACTGATGTGAGTTGAATCAGTCTTGTTTTTCAGGAACTGCCAGTTCAAATATTGTGCAAACTGAGTCAGATGTTTTTCTCAAAATATGTGAATCCCAGAAAAACAGGTGATTCATACTCAGGTGCAAGATGGCGCCAGTTGCGTAAGTTTTGTGTCCAGTGTAATCATACATTTCATTTTAACTGTGGAAAGGTTTATCCTTCCCTGAGTAGGGACAATAACTGTGCAACTATGTGGAACTGTGTGGATTGTGAACAAGATTTTGAACAAAAGGCTGCATCCCTTAATGATAAAGAAACGTGTACTTGTAATGCAGCAAGGAAGATCGACAGTATCAAAAAGGAAAACCTATCATGTATTACAATTATTGGACTCTTGCAGGACGAATTAAAAATCTGTACGAGAAATATGAATTAAATCCACATAAGTTGGAGCAATGGCATGGTAAAACAATGACCAAAGATGTGAAAATCGGTGCTTCATCTTCAGAAAATGATCTGTTGTTAATTAATGCTGAGCTACGAGAGGACACAAAAATTCTGAGTGATGAAAACAGAAGACTCAAGCTTAAATTGGAAGAGAGTGATCATCAAGTATGTCTTAATATCTCCAAACCCATGGAAGGATTGCTGGAAAGTAAGCTACGACTAAAACCGCTCACAACAGGCCTAACAGTAGATGGGTAATTGTAAAATCAGAGGAGAGCTCTTACAAACATATTAACAATAAACATAGGCAGGACTTTGTGTTACCATTAAATAACAAATATAATTCACTTCAAAACGCAGATGACATAGAAACTGTATCAGCATACTCATCTGATAAGGTGGTGCAGGACACTCAAAACTTAGTGGACAGCCAAGTAAGATATATGAAAAAACGTAAAATCAAGATTTATTCAGACAGTTGTGCCAGACAATTAGCAGCTATGTTAACGGAAAGTGGACCACATGTGATTAACGAGTTGGAAATAGAAGGTACCATTAAATCAGGAGCTGGTTTACAAGACATTTCAACATCAATCAAGAAAGAAAGCAAGCACAGCCCTCACGGGCAGAGACTTTGTAGTGGTAATGGCTGGAGCAAGTGGCGTAGGCAGAAATGAAAGGAAGATAGCTACTTCGACACTGAAGAAGACTCTCGGAGTGTTAAGCCTTACCAACGTGATTGTCGTCAATGTGCCTCATCGACGTGATCTGCCCCAGTGGTCATGAGTGAATAAGGAAGTGGAGCAGACCAACAAGGAATACAAAGCTATCTGTAAGCACTTTAAGAATGTCTCCTAAATTAACACCAGTAGTTGCAGCAGAGAATGGCATACCAAGCATGGTCAACATTTCAGTAATCTAGGTAAACGTGTTTTAAGTGATACAATTCTCGCTGGGTGTTCTAGTATCTTGAGGATACAACCTGGTTAACTTTCATGCGGTAACCTTAGGTCATGTTAACTAAGAGAATATGCAAAAAAAGAAATGCTTAAAGTAGAGTTTAAAATATGCTACCTCAATATTCAGGGTAAGGTAGATAAAAACATAATAGTCCACGAATTTTCAAATGAAAACATGGTAGATATTCTATGTTTAAGTCAGCATTGGTGTAAAGAGGATGAAATTGGGTACAAAGTGTTGGATGATTACACACATTAGTTGCTTTTGCAGAAAACAGCACCTATGTGGTGGGGAAGCAATATATGCAAAAACACCTCTTGCACCAAACTGTGGCAGGATAGATCTCAATACCCTTTGTGATGAAATGCATTTTGAAATATCAGGTCTAGTAATTGAGAGCCTTAAACTAATGGTAGTAGTAGTGTACAGGCCACCGAGTGGCGACCCCCATATCTTCCTGGAGAAACTTGAACTCTAATGTACATATGTATACCGAAATGGAGAAAATACAATATTGTCATTGGAGGGGATATCAGTTCAAGTTTTGATGTCCTGCAGGACAGAAAAACTGTGACAGAACTCAAAAATGTGCTTGCTTCGACAATTTAACCTGTACTATGTTAACTGCAAACCTACCATAGGCTCATCCTGTCAAGACAATATATTTACAAATATTAAGAGAATGTATACGTCCACTGATGTAATTAGTTTCACTTTCTCAGACCATGATGCAGTATATCTTAGTCTTAATAATGTAACTTCAGACTACACCAAACCAGAATCTAAAATTGTGATTACTAGACCAGTGAGCAGAGAGAAGAAGTGGATAGGTTTAGACATGCCCTCACTTATTTCAGTTGGGACACACGTTTTATTAGGCTTCAGCACTGTTCAGCTGATATTGTTTTTATCAAGTTTTTCTCTGTATTTTTAAATATATTTGAAAATAACAGTCCTCTGAAAAAATGTACAGTGAATATTTTTAGTAATTACAAGAAAAGGAAAACAAAGGAATGGTATACTCCACAGGTAGGGCAACTAAAAAATACTGTTATGCTGTATTCTAGTCTGTACAAAACCAGTAAATCACAACTGTATAAAGAACTGTATGCTAAAGCTAAATACAAGTATAGGAAGGCAATAAATGAAGCAAAGAAACTGCATAACATAGCAAACATAGTAAACATCTAACAATAAATGCAAAAAGTTCTGGAGTGTAATAAACTCCATTGCACACACTAAACACAAAGAGGAAATTGCCATTACCCCAGAAGAATTTAATAAATAGTGCATTCAGTCCATTGAAGAAATTAGTAGTTCAATAAACAAACCCCCTGAAAATGCACTTAGTATTATGGACAGCTGCATTAAAAAGCTTCCCCCCAAGCACCTTCACTTTCACAAAAGTGAGCCCAAACAATATCCTAAAAATAGTGAAAAATTTCAAACCTTCAGTTAGTGTTCATTACTATGATATGTCATGTAATTTGTTGAAAGATGTTATTGATTGTGTGATTTATCCTTTCACTTTGTATGTTAAGAAATGCTTAGTTGAAAGTAAGTTCCCCGACATACTAAAAATTTCTAGAGTTGTGCCCATAAATAAAAAAGGGGAAAAGAACTGTCCTGCTAGTTACAGACTTACATTCATAACCCATTTTTTCAAAAATTTTAGAAACAATTATGTATGAGCAAGTTAGTGTCTACTTGGGTAAACTAAATATAATTAGTGATAAACAGTTTGGATTTAGGAAAGGTAAATCCACACCCACAACAGATGCAATGGATTCCCTTGTAAAATTAGTCCTACATGTGTTCAAGGCTAAGGACTATGCCAAGGCTACATTTTGTGACCTGAGCAGAGACTTTGACTGCGTAGAGCATGACGCTGTGCTGAATAAGCTAGTTTACTATGGTTTTGATGACAACTGTATAAATATGTTCTGGTCTTTTATAGAGAACCGTCAACAAGTTGTGTGCATTGGTAGGGAGAAATCAAATTTGGTTAATGTTAGATACAGAGTGCCCCAAGGGTCGGTGCTTGGACCTTTACTGTTTATACTAATGATTAATGACCTCAGATTCAGATTCTTTATTAGTCATTCAGCATTGTTACATGCAATAGACTTCGTCAGTTCACTTAACCTATTAATTTTACAAAATAAATGTTTACATATTTAAGTTGATATTGGGCATTTCTAAAAATTCTTCTAATGAATAGAATGGATTAGTTAACAAGAAGTTATGAACGTTATCTTTAAATAATTTGTCAGGCTTGATTGACCCAATTTTAGACAATTTGTTATATATTTTAATTGCCATATACTTACGACTATTGTTAGTTTTAGCTAATCTATTTTGTGGCAACAGCAGAGAAGTACACATTCTTGTATAGTAGCCATGCCTTTCATTTGTTACAATTAAATTAGGTAGTTCAGCAAGTATGTAGTTAACACTGTCAAGAATATATAAATTAATTACTGTTAAAATTCTATATTTAATGAACAATGGTTTACAATGTGTTCTATTATCTACCTTAGCCATTACTCTGATTGCTTTCTTCTGGATCACCATAATTTCATTTATTTTTCTGCTGTTTCCCCAGAGTATTAACCCATACCTTAAAACAGATTGAAAAAAGGCGAAGTACGCTGTCCTTACGTACTCAAATGTCACACAACACATCAGTCTCTTCAACAAATATATAACTCTTGACAACCTAACCACTATGTGATCAACATGAGAGTTCCATGTTAGACTGTTGTCAAGTACAATACCTAAAAACTTTGCCTTTTGTTTTTCTATTTTTGTAGTCTTTGATAGACTGAACCACATATTCTGGGTCTTTTCCTTATTTAACAGCAGACCATTGGCATTAAACCATGATGTTGCATTTTCTTTTGCCAATTTCATATCACTTACAGGGTTATCAAGTACATGGTTTACAGATAGAAAAGTTGTGTCATCTGCATACATATGTCTTTACATCTATATTTCCTGGTAAGTCATTTATGTGTACAAGGAAAAGAAGTGGTCCCAATTTAGATCCCTGTGGCACTCCATGTTGAACCTCGAGTATGTTTGACAGATGACTTCCTGAACTCACCACCTGGTTCCTTTTATTGAGGTATGATTTGATGAGGTTTAAACTTTTATCACATATTCCATAGTACTCAAGTTTAGAGAGCAGAAGTGAGTGGTCAACACAGTCAAAAGCTTTGCTCAGATCACATAAGGTTACCTGTGCATGCGCATGGTCCTCAAATGCTGCTAGAATGTCTCTGACTAAGAGCTCTATGGCATGTATAGCTGACCTTCCTTTTCTGTAACCAAACTGTGATGCACTTAACATAACATTTAGTTCTAGGTATTCATACATCTGCTTATATATTATGCCTTCACTTTTCCTAGTACTAGTACCTTATTCATAAATTCTCACACAATATTGTATGCTGATGACACAACTTCTCTACATAAAAGCTCTGGTCTACGTACACTGAAAACACTGACCAAAAGTACCCTTGCTCAGTCCTCATTATGGTTCAAAGCTAATGGCTTCTTACTACATGAAAACAAAACCCAGACACTTTACTTTAGCCTCAAAGAGATTCCTAACTACCAAGAATTAGAAACTGTTAAATTTTTAGGTGTTACTATTGACATGGGAACCACACATTAGGCTTTCAAGAGTTATTTATCTAATTAGAAATTTAAAAAGACATGTTCCCAATGACTGTGTGAGATCAGCATATTTTGCCTTCTTCCAAAGTATCATTCTTATGGAATCTTACTGAGGAGTAGTAGCTGTCATGCTAATGACATTTTATTTTTCAGAAGAAGTAATAAGAATAATAACGGATTCTGGTAAAACAGAACATTGTAAACCTCTGTTTATTAAATTGCAGTGTCTTACAGTAGTAAATTTATTCGTCTACAATGTTTTATTGTACATTATAATCAATGTCTCCAATTTTGTGTTGAGAAGTGACATTCATAGCCATAATACTAGAAACAAAACATCTGTAGACATGCCATATCATAGATTATCAAAATTGCAGAACTCCTACCTAGTTCTTGGACTAAGGATGTTTAATAGAGTAAGTGCTGACTTTAAAGAACTGCCTCTAAATATTTTTAAAGTGAAATTATACAAGCTACTAGTGAAAAATCCGTTTTACACCACTGATGAATTTTTTGAAGATGAGAATACTGTATTCTAATGTGTATCTGTTTTATGTAAACCAATTTACATTGATGTAGTAGTTTATGTAGAAATATATGCTCTTGATTTTGTCTGTTGCTGTAATCAGCTGAATGATAATAAAATTACTATTATTATTTCTTTACTTTCTCAGGCGTTAAGTCTGGTTAAAAATGGAAAGTGACGCGGACCTTGATCAAGCGTCACTTCCTTTTAACTGTATGGTATATGTTATATTGCATTTAGGAACTTTCGGGTAATTGAACATGTATCAATAATTACAGATTTCTGTAGTTGTATATACAAGTTTGGATGTAGCTGTATTGCGTTGATGTACTGGTGGATACTGTGTGGTATGACTCCTGTAGTTGATAGTATAATTGGTGTAATGTCAACTTTATCCTGATGCCACATGTCCTTGACTTCCTCAGCCAGTTGGATGTATTTTTCAATTTTTTCTCCTGTTTATCTTTTCTCCTGTATCTTTTGTATATTTGTTGTATTGGGTATGGATATTTCGATTAGTTGTGTTAATTTCTTCTTTTTATTGGTGAGTATGATGTCAGGTTTGTTATGTGGTGTTTTATCTGTTATAATGGTTCTGTTCCAGTATAATTTGTATTCATCATTCTCCAGTACATTTTGTGGTGCATACTTGTATGTGGGAACGTGTTGTTTTATAAGTTTATGTTGTAAGGCAAGCTGTTGATGTATTATTTTTGCTACATTGTCATGTCTTCTGGGGTATTCTGTATTTGCTAGTATTGTACATCCGCTTGTGATGTGATCTACTGTTTCTATTTGTTGTTTGCAAAGTCTGCATTTATCTGTTGTGGTATTGGGATCTTTAATAATATGCTTGCTGTAATATCTGGTGTTTATTGTTTTATCCTGTATTGCAATCATGAATCCTTCCGTCTCACTGTATATATTGCCTTTTCTTAGCCATGTGTTGGATGCGTCTTGATCGCTGTGTGGCTGTGTTAGATGATGTATTATTTTTGCTACATTGTCATGTCTTCTGGGGTATTCTGTATTTGCTAGTATTGTACATCCGCTTGTGATGTGATCTACTGTTTCTATTTGTTGTTTGAAAAGTCTGCATTTATCTGTTGTGGTATTGGGATCTTTAATAATATGCTTGCTGTAATATCTGGTGTTTATTGTTTTATCCTGTATTGCAATCATGAATCCTTCCATCTCACTGTATATATTGCCTTTTCTTAGCCATGTGTTGGATGCGTCTTGATCGATGTGTGGCTGTGTTAGATGATACGGGTGCTTGCCATGTAGTGCCTTCCCCTTCCAATTTACTTTCTTCGTATCTGTTGATGTTATGTGATCTAAAGGGTTGTAGAAGTGGTTATGAAATTGCAGTGGTGTAGCTGATGTATTTATATGAGTGATTGCTTTGTGTATTTTGCTAGTTTCTGCGTGTTCTAGAAAGAATTTTCTTAAATTGTCTACCTGTCCATAATGTAGGTTTTTTATGTCGATGAATCCCCTTCCTCCTTCCTTTCTGCTTAATGTGAATCTTTCTGTTGCTGAATGTATGTGATGTATTCTATATTTGTGGCATTGTGAATGTGTAAGTGTATTTAGTGCTTCTAGGTCTGTGTTACTCCATTTCACTACTCCAAATGAGTAGGTCAATATTGGAATAGCATAAGTATTTATAGCTTTTGTCTTGTTTCTTGCTGTCAATTCTGTTTTCAGTATTTTTGTTAGTCTTTGTCTATATTTTTCTTTTAGTTTTTCTTTAATATTTGTATTATCTATTCCTATTTTTTGTCTGTATCCTAGGTATTTATAGGCATCTGTTTTTTCCATCGCTTCTATGGAGTCACTGTGGTTATTCAATATGTAATCTTCTTGTTTAGTGTGTTTTCCCTTGACTATGCTAATTTTCTTACATTTGTCTGTTCCAAAAGCCATATTTATATCATTGCTGAATACTTCTGTTATCTTTAGTAATTGGTTGAGTTGTTGATTGGTTGCTGCCAGTAGTTTTAGATCATCCATGTATAGCAAATGTGTGATTTTGTATGGGTATGTTCCAGTAATATTGTATCCATAATTTGTATTATTTAGCATGTTGGATAGTGGGTTCAGAGCAAGACAGAACCAGAAAGGACTTAATGAGTCTCCTTGGTATATTCCACGCTTAATCTGTATTGGCTGTGACGTGATATTATCTGAATTTGTTTGGATATTAAGTGTGGTTTTCCAGTTTTTCATTACTATGTTTAGAAACTGTATCAATTTAGGATATACTTTGTATATTTCCAATATCTGTAGTAACCATGAGTGGGGTACACTATCAAAAGCTTTTTGATAATCAATGTATGCGTAGTGTAGCGACCTTTGTTTAGTTTTAGCTTGATATGTCACCTCTGCATCTACTATCAGCTGCTCTTTACATCCTCGTGCTCCTTTGCAGCAGCCTTTTTGTTCTTCATTTATAATTTTGTTCTGTGTTGTATGTGTCATTAGTTTCTGTGTAATGACTGAAGTTAATATTTTGTAGATTGTCGGTAGGCATGTTATGGGGCGATATTTAGCTGGGTTTGCTGTGTCTGCTTGATCTTCAGATTTCAGATAAGTTATTCCATGTGTAAGTGTATCAGGGAATATGTATGGGTCTGCAATGTAACTGTTAAATAATTTAGTTAGATGTGAATGTGTTGAGGTGAGCTTCTTTAGCCAGAAATTTGCTATTTTATCATTTCCAGGGGCTTTCCAATTGTGCGTAGAATTAATTGCTCGGGTGACTTCATGTTGCAAAATTATCACTTCAGGCATTTGTGGTATCATCTTGTATGAGTCTGTTTCTGCTTGTATCCACCATGCATGCCTGTTATGTTGTACCGGGTTTGACCATATGTTGCTCCAGAAGTGTTCCATGTCTGTTATGTTTGGTGGATTGTCTATTTTTATGTGTGTTTTATCTATTGTTTGGTAAAATTTCTTTTGGTTTGTGTTGAATGTTTGGTTTTGTTTCCTTCTATTTTCACTTTTTTTGTATCTTCTAAGTCGTTTGGCCAATGCTTGTAATTTCTGCTTCTTTTCATCTAATTGCTCTATTGCTTCTTGTTGTGAGATTTTACCTAACCTTTTTCGTTTTTTGTCTGATATTTCATTTCTTATAAATTGTGTTTGCTGTCCGATGTCTCTTCTCAGTTTTTCTATTCTGATCTGTAGCCTGTGTTGCCATGCTGGTTTTGTGGGCTTCTTCTGTGTGTTGGTTGGTTCTGATCTCTGCCTAGTGTGTATATTTAGTGTAGTGAGTGCTCCTACATATACCAGTAGTTGTAACTCTTCCATAGTTGTGTATTCATTTATTTTGTTGTGTATGATTGTGTTGATAGTTTTTATTGTTGTTTCGACTTGTGGGTTATTTGGTGGTCTATGCAACAATGGTCTAATGTCTGTATTTGTGTCTTTGTATTGTATATATGTCAACTGAAATTTTTCTTCTATATCTAACATGTGTGTCACTTCATGTTCTATTTGTGCTTGTGCTGGTGGCTGTCTTAAGATTTCGTTTTCCTCTGATTGTTTAATTGATGCGTGTTGTTCTTTGTTTGTTTGCTCTGGGATGTTTGAGTCCATTACTGTATTTTCTTCTTCTTCTAATTGCACATTATTTTGTTCCAGTATTTGTTGTACTTGTTGTTTGATGTTTTCTAATTTTGACTGGGGTGTCCTGTTATTTTTTATTATTACACGGATCTGATCAGCTAGTCGTTGTTCTGTTAAAAATTTTAATTCCGGGTATCTGGTAATAAATGTTGTGTATACTTGTGATCTGTATCCAGTTGTGTTGGTTCCTAGGTTTGTTGCTTGGTAATAACAGAACATGAGGTGTTGATTAACTTCATCTGACCATCTCATCCTCTGTCTTTGTTTTCCTTCTAGGGTGGTTGCAGGAAGCATATCCTGCAAAACACCTCTATTTTGATTTAAATCATTTTCCAGTTGGCTAGCAGTGTCATTACCATTGTGGGCGGGCATAGGGTTCAAGCGTCGTCCCCGACCATGACGGCGCTTGTCCGAGGCTTCTTTAGTTCTGTCCTGAACCAAGTAATCACACTAAAAGGGAGGTTAGCCCTATTAGTGGTTTGTTCTTTTCGTCGCCTTTTACGACTGGCAGAACATACCGGAGGCCTATTCTTTTCCCGGGCCTCCACGGGGACTATTATTATTTCTTTCCTTTCTCAGACCTTAGGTCTGGTTCGAAATGAAAGTGACGCGGACCTTGATCAAGCGTCACTTCCTTTTAACTGTACGGTTTATGTTACATTGCGTTTAGGAACTTTCGAGTAATTGAACATGTATCAATAATTACGGATTTCTGTAGTTGTATATACATGTTTGGATGTAGCTGTATTGCACTGATGTACTGGTGGATATTGTGTGGTATGACTCCTGTAGTTGATAGTATAATTGGTATGATGTCAACTTTATCCTGATGCCACATGTCTTTGACTTCCTCAGCCAGTTGGCTATTATTATTATTATTATTATTATTATTATTATTCCATTCTTCAGTATTTTGCGTACCAGGTGTAGAAGCATGAAACTGGAATTTCCTTGTAGATGGTGCTAGTTATCAGTGTAGGGCCCATGAGACCACGTCTGCAGTGCCACCTGCTTCCTGTTAAGGCTGGTGATGAATGTCAATACACAGCAACCCAAGTTCCATACATAGGTATCTGTTTCAAACCTGTAAACATGTCAAGTTTTGTCCCTACAAACTATGGTTTGCAGACAGCATTGGTTTTCTGTTATCATTTGAAGAAACTGCTACACATCGCATTGAATGTTTGTTGAAGCTGTTGATCTTACTCCTGGGGAAAAAGTGTTTTGAGTGGTTCAAAAAATTCAGTAGTGATGCTTTTGATGTGAGAAACGACTAGTGAGGGAAACCACTAAAATAGTTCGAAGACAATGAATTGCAGGCCTTGTTGGATGAAGATGAATTTCAAACTCAACAGGAACTCGTGGAACAATTGAATGTGACAGAGAAAGCCATTTCTCTTCAGTTGAAAGCTATGGGAAAGGTGCAGAAAGTGGAAAAATGGCTTCCGCAAGAAATGAATGAAAGACACCAAGCAAATCAAAAGAGCACTTATGAAATGCTGCTCACCAGATAGAAAAGAAAGTCACTTCTCCATCGAATAGTGACAGGTGATGAAAAATGGATATATTTTGAGAATTCTAAGTTTCATAAATCATGCGTGAATCCAGGCAAACCATCAACACCCACTGCAACACCAAATCACTTTGAGAAGAAGACAATACTCTGTGTTTGGTGGAAATCAGAGGAGTGTCCTCTATGACCTGCTAAAACCTAGTGAAACCATTAACACTAATTGCTACCAACAGCAAATGATCAATTTAAATCATGCATTACATGATAAACTACCAGATTATGGAGAAAGGCAACACAAAGTCGTATTGCTCCATGACAATGCCCCATCACAACAGCAAAATGGGTTGGGGGAATGATCGAGGCATTCAGTTGGGAAATACAATGGTATACAGCTTATTCTCCAGACTTTGCTCTGTCCAATTGTCATCTGTTTGCATCACTGGGACACGCTCTCACTGAACAACACTTCAATTTGTACGAAAATGGATCATTGACTGGTTTACTTCAAAAGAAGAACTGTTTTTTTTTTTTTTTTGAGTGGTGTTCATAGTGTGCTTGAGAGTTGGGAGAAATGTATAAATAGCAATGAAGGTTATTTTGAAAAAAAATGTTGTTTATCAGTTTCAAACAACAGACATGTAATTACTGCAACCAAATTCTGGTTTCATACTTCTACATCTGGTAACATGCAAATGGTCCACTGTGGTTATTTACTTTCAAACGGAGATTTTTTCTTTGCCTGATTGAAATATGACTTTTTCACTCTTCATTTGGTGATAATTTTAGTGCAAACCTTCTGATAGGCCAAGAGTATGCCTTATCTGTCTCCTTTCTGGTCCAGTACAATAATTACACCATTGTTCCAGTTTTCAGGATTTATCTTCTTCTGCTAACGGCATGCAAACACTTTGGAATGTTCTTTTTGTATAAATGTTCCTCTATCTTTAATGTTTTCTATTGAAACACCATTATTTCGTAGCAACTCACCTTTTTTTTATTACCCTAATAACTTTATACCCCTCGTCTGCCATTGATTCTAAAATGTCATTCTTCTCAGTATTAACTGTCGGTGTTTCTGATTCATCTCATGAACTATATATATATATACTGATACTAAAATAAATTGTTCTGTACAGTATCATTTGCCTTTTTAACTGACCAAATGTGATGTCTACCCTACAAAACTTGTGTTCTCTTCATAATATAAAAATATTCAGTTACTTCTGTCAACAAACTTTCATCATTTTCTCACTGCATCCTCTTTGAGAAATTTAGAACTAGTTTTGTGTGACTCAGTGGCTAAATGGATAAATGCTACATTTCAAATCAAATGCTCCAGGTTTTGATCCTTAGCTGGTCGTAGGATTTATATGTGGCTTTTTGCTTTTCCATACATGGTAGTACTTTGCTAATGTGAATATGCCAATTTTAACCATACACATTACCCATTTTTACGAATTATATTGGAGCAAAGCTGATCATCTCCATAAAAAATAAATGTTACATAGTTTTAAAGCATTATTTATCATTTCACAACAATATACTATTTATATCTAAAAACACAGATGATGTGACTTACCGAACGAAAGTGCTGGCAGGTCGATAGACACACAAACACACACAAAAATACACAGGAAATTCAAGCTTTCGCAACAAACTGTTGCTTCATCAGGAAAGAGGGAAAGAGAGGGAAAGGCGAAAGGATGGGGGTTTTAAGGGAGAGGGTAAGGAGTCATTCCAATCCCGGGAGCGGAAAGACTTACCTTAGGGGGAAAAAAGGACAGGTATACACTCGCGCGCACACACACACACATATCCATCCGCACATACAGACACAAGCAGACAACTCCTTACCCTCTCCCTTAAAACCCTCATCCTTTCGTCTTTCCCTCTCCTTCCCTCTTTCCTGATGAGGCAACAGTTTGTTGCGAAAGCTTGAATTTCATGTGTATGTTTGTGTTTGTTTGTGTGTCTATCGACCTGCCAGCACTTTCGTTCGGTAAGTCACATCATCTGTGTTTTTAGATATATTTTTCCCATGTGGAATGTTTCCCTCTATTATATTCAATATACTATTTACTTTGACAAAATTTAACTTGAAAATTTCATTACCAGTAGCCCTTTTTTTTTTACAAAAATAGCTTCAGCAAGTTTAATAGTTGCCTTTGTTATGGTTGCTCAATTTCTTTATTTCACATTCATTATTTTTTACTCATGGCAACCAGTTCAACCTCTCCTTCTTAATCCATTCATTAGCTCAACCACCGACATCTACTGTTCCTTGGGAGGAGTCCTTTCACATGTCACTTGACAACAAGAGCAAAAGAGGAATTAGAAACTTTGGAGGACAAGTTACCTAGAGACAGAGCAAATGAATACTTGTCGCATAAAGAAAAAAAATGTGGTCACGATAAAGAGGTATGGCAGCTTATAGTTACTACTGAAAAGGAATCCCAACAAAGTGTCTTTTAGATAGTGGAAGTGAACTGAATGGTATATCTCATGTTTTGCTGGAACTCAATTGTTGGAAGGTAAGTTCCTTGTGAAACCAGTGTTGACTATTGCTATAATACTTCGTGCAAAATTTTCATGTAAATGCAAGGTAAATATGGATTTTTTTCAAGGAATGTTTAGTTTTGCAAGAGAAAACAGGAGGTATGAAGTACCATTTGTAGGGAAACTGGTTAGTGAAAAACATGATGAAATGGATTTACCTTTTGGGTATACATCTATGGAAGAAAGTAAGAAGAAAGGTCTAGATAAGCAGGCCACACAAGAGGTTAAAGAACAATTAAATAATATAGATGGAACAGCAGATGAAAGAAGAGGGAGTTAGAAGAGGTTTTGGTAAGGAATAGTGAAGTGTTTCCAGAACAACCAGCTTTAGTCAAAGACTTTGAATGTGTATTGGAAATGAAATCTCATAACTCTTTCTTTTTTCCTATACAACCCTATCCTACACCCGTACCCAAAAGGGAAACAGCAAGGGAAAAAATAGAGAAAATGGTTAAGTAGGGATAATCGTGAGAGCAAGTAGTAAATACAAGGTATGTCCACAAAGTAAGTTCCATTTGGTTATATAAAACATATGTGTACAGATACAGAAATAAAATATTTATTGTACAAAAATCTGCAACTGTTAAACTATATTTCTATGTAGCTTCCGAAATTTTGTAGGCACTTGTCATAGCGTGGCACAAGTTTTTTGTATGCCTTCTTCATAGAAGGTTGCTGCCTGTGTATTCAACCATGTGATAACATGTTCTTTCCACTCATCATCATCGTTGAAGTGTTGTCCATGAAGGACGGATTTTAGGTGTAAGAAGAGATGAAGTTCCATAGCAAGGGCACTAAGTGTAAACTTATGATTGTGCTTAATCTTCTTTTCAGACGTGTGAGCCAGTTCATCAGTAAACACAGATGGGCATCCACTTCGTTCTTCATCGTGCACTTGATCACATCCTTCACTGAACAGTCTGACCCATCTTCTAACCATTGAATCACATATACCATTTTGTCCATAAACCTCACAGATTTGCTGATGAATTTCCTTTGGTTTAACTTTCTTTGCATTTAGAAAACGAATCACAGATCTGATTTCACATGCGGCGGCATTTTCAATTATGGCTGACATTATAAAGAAGCACTACAAAGCACACATCAGCAGCAGCGATCTGAAAATGGTGTACATGTCTTCTCATTGAGTCAGAGTAACTGCCACGCATGCTCGGAACTGCAGTCTAGTGCTGCCGCAGATAGAAATAGAAACAGAACCTACTTTGTGTACAACCCTCATATAATAATTCTTTGGTACGTTGGGATAAAAAAGATAAACATGTTAGTGTCACTTTGGATGCTATAAAATTAAATGAGATTATAACTAGGGAAAGAAATAAGCCCGTAAGTAGAGATGAAATCGTGCAAAAATTCCATGGGTTCAAATTCTTAACATAATGTTCTGTAACTTGCATATGCTGAAACATTATCCTGCCACCAGAATCTAGGCAATATAATGCCTTTCTACATAAAGGCAGGTGCTATGACTATTGTGTAGTACCACTTGGACTTAATATACGTGTGTGGTTTCATTAGGGGCATGATGGGAGTGGTGACTGGGTGGGGGTGAGGAGGAGGAGGAGGAGGAGGAGGAGGCAGGGGCAGGGAGGGGGAAGGATAGTTTGGTGGAGGTGGTGGACAGTGAAGTGCTGCAGGGTAGATGGAGGGCAGGAGACAGGTGGGGAAGGGGGGGGGGGGGGGACGGTGTAGCGGAAAAGGAGAGAGATAAAAAGATTGGGTGTGACAGCTGTGTAGTGTTGGAATGGGTAAAGGGGAAGGGCTGGATGGTTGAGGAAAGTGACTAATGAAGGTTGAGGCCAGGAGGGTTATGGGAATGTAGGATGTGTGGCAGGAAAGTTCGTACCTGTGCAATTCAGAAAAGCTGGTGTTGGTGGGAAGATCCATATGGCACAGGCCGTGAAGCAGTCACTAAAATGAAGGATATCATGTTTGGCAGAATGTTCAGCTACAGTGTGGTCCACATATTTCTTGGCCACAGTTTGTCGGTGGCCATTCATGCGGACTGACAGCCTGTTGTTTGTCATGCCTACATAGAATGCAGCTCACTGGTTGTAGCTTAGCTTGTAGCTCACATGACTGGTTTCAGAGGTACCCCTGCCTTTGATGGGATAGGTGATGTTAGTGACAGGACTGGAGTAGGTGGTGGTGAAAGGCTGTATGGGACAGGTGCTGCATCTAGGTCTATTACAGGGGTAATAGCCATGAGGTAAGGGATTGGGAGCAGGGATTGTGTAAGGATGGAAGAGTATATTGTGTAGGTTGTGTGGACAGCGGAGTATGACTGTGGGAGTTGTGGGAAGGATAATGGGCAGGACATTTCTCATTACAGGGCATGACAAGAGGTAATAGAAACCCTGGTGGAGAATGTAATTCAGTTGCTCCAGTCCTGAGTGGTACCGAGTTATGAGGGGAACAGTCCTCTGTGGCTGGATGGTGGGATTTTGGGAGGTGGTGGGAGACTGGAAAGATAAGGCACAGGTGATTTGTTTTTGTACAAGGATGGGAGGATGATTACGGTCAGTGAAGGCGTCAGTGAGACCCTCGGTATATTTAGAGAAGGACTGCTCGTCACTGCAGATGCAATGACCATTGGTGACTAGGCTGTATGGAAGGGACTTCTTATTATGGAATGGGTGGCAGCTGTCGTAGTGGAGGTATTGCTGGTGGTTTGTAGGTTTGATAATTGTGGAGGTACTGATGTAGTCATCTTTGAGGTGGAGGTCAACATCAAGGAAGGTGGCTCTTTTATATAGGAGGGTAGGTTCCAGGTTGAAGGTGTTGGTCTATGAGAGCAGATTCTCTCAGTGGGGACACAGTAACCGGCCACAATGGGGCGTCCTGTGTGGTTAGGTTTATGGACTTTCAGAAGCATGTAGAAGGTAGGAGTGTGGGGAGTTATAGGGGTGAGTAGAGAGGTGGACTCAGAGCAGAGGTTCCGGGTTGTGCCTAAGTATTTGAGTAGTGACTGGAGATCCTGCTGGATTTCTGGAATGGGGTCACTGTGGCAAGCTTTATAGGTGGGAGTATCTGACAGCTGGTAGATTCCTTCTGCCAGGTAATCCTTGTGGTTCAAAACAACAGTGGTGGAACCTTTGTCCACAGGTAGGATTATAAAGTTGGGATCAGTTTTTAGATGGTGAACTGCGGTTCTTTCTGTCGAAGTAAGGTTAGTTTTCATGTTGTGGGATTTGGGTCATGATGATGAGGCAAGGTTCAAGGTTAAGAAATTTTGGAAAGTTAACAGGGGGTGATTTGGGGGCAGTGGGTGTGGAGGTGGATCACAGTTGGATGTAGGAGTGAACTGAGTTAGGCAAGGTTCAATATGGATCTCTGGTTGAGTCTGATTGGTAGGGTTGGTGGCAAAAATGTGTTTCCACTGTAGGGACCGGGAGAAGGAGAGAAGAGCTTTAATAAGTTGTGCATGATTTAGGAGTGGGGCAATGGGTGAGGCCTTTGGAGGGGTCTTATATTCCTGTGGGGCTAAGGCTTCTGGAGGATAGGTTCATGACTGTATTGCAGGTCTGTTTAGTTTCTGGATTCTGAGTGGAGATAGGAGGGAGTTTTGGAGGGTGTGGTAAGTGTAGTAGATCTGCAAGACAGGGTTTGTCAGCTATGCGGGGATGTGGGGGAGGTTTGGAGGTTGTTGTGGAGGTGGTGGACAGCGGTACTCCAAGGTGGGAGTAGGAATTGAGCAAGATGGAGAGCTTTTTGAGGTGGCATTGTGCATGTTGCTAAAGTTCCTACAGGACAAGAATTTCAACTTGTGTTATGGTTTACGGTAATTTGGGATTCCATAGCAGGAGCATTTTGCAGGTGGAGGTTTGGACTCGGTTGATACAATATTGCAGTACTATGTTCGTGAGGGCTAAGGATTTGTGAATTCTGAACAAGTGGAGGTCATTGTGAAAGGAGGGCTGGCAGCCAGAGATGAGTAATTTGAAAATCTGTGAAAATTTATGAAAAGGATTAAATGGATGCAAAAGGGGGAAACAAGACGAAATCTGAGGGAGTCGATAGTAGTGAAAGGCAAAAACTCACTAAAATTGGCGAAAAGTGACAAGGATCAAAGTAAAGAATAAATAATAAGAAAATATAGATTACTGTGGGTAGCAGGTCTGAGGGTCGGTAAGTGTGAAGTAGGGGGATGGCAGATGTGACTGGATGAGGTAGAATTAGTGGGTGTGAAATTTGATGAGAGTACATTCTCTCCATCCATAAAATTCCCCTGCTATGCAATCCCAAAATCTTGGAACTTGTAACATACATTGAAACTCTTGCCCTGCAGGAACTTGCGCAACATGCACAACACCACCTCAAAAAGCTCTCCATCTTGCTCACTTCGTACTTCCTCCTTGGAATACCATTGTCCACAACCTCTACAACCACCTCCAAACCTCCCCCATGTCCCCTCATAGCTGACAAACCCTGTCTCGCAGACCTACTACACTTATCCCATCCTCCAAAGCTCCCTCCCACCACAACACATGATCCAGAACCTAAACAGGCCTGCAACACAGTCATGAACCTATCCTCAAGAAGCCTTAGCCCCACAGAAATATCAGTCCTTTCCAAAGAACTCACCAACTGCCCCACTCCTAAATTCATTCATACAGGACTTTTTTTAAAGACCTCTCCTTCTCTCGGTCCCTACGGGGAAACACTTTTTCGCCACCAACCCTACCAATCAGACTCAACCACAGACCAATATTGAATCTTGCCTAACTCAGTTCACTCCTCCATCCAACCATGATCCAACCGCACTGCCCCCAAATCAGACACCCCCACCCCGTTAACTTTACAGAATTTTTTAACTTCAAACCTTGCCTCACCACCATTACCCAAATCCCACAACATGCAAACTAACCTTAAATGCACAGAAAGAACCGCAGTTCTCCATCTAAAAACTGATTCCAACTTTATAATCCTACCTGTGGACAAAGGCTCCACCACTGTTGTTTCGAACCACAAGGATGACCTGGCAGAAGGACTCTGCCAGTGGTCAGATACTTCCACCCACAAACCTTGCTGCAGTGACCCATTCCAGAAATCCAGCAGGATCTCCAGTCACTACCAAAATCCTTAGGCCCATCCTGGAACCTCTCCGTGGAGTCCATCTCTCTACTCACACCTACCACTCCCCGCACTAATACCTTCTACATGCTTCATAAAGTCATAAACTTAACCACCCAGGACGCCGCATTGTGAGCAGTTACTGTGGCCCCACTGAGAGAATATCTGCTCTTGCAGACCAATACCTTCAACCTATTACCTGGAAGCTACCCTTCTCTATAAAAGGTACCAAGCATTTCGTCCACCGACTCTCCACAGTTCCTTTCCCTTTACCACACAGTGCCCTGCTCGTCACTATTGATGCAACCCTGTATACTAACATTCCTAATGCCCATGGCCTTACCGCTATTGAACACTATCTTTCCCAACACCCAACAGATTCCAAACTAACAACCTCCTTCCTAATTGTCATGGCCAACTATATCCACACCCACAATTACTTCTCCTTCAAAGGCATTACCTACAAACAAATCTGGCGTACGGCTATGGGCACACACATGGCACCATGCTGTGCCAACCTATTCAAGGGCCATTTAGAGGAAACCTTCCTAAAAACCCAGAATCCTAAACCCCTCACCTGGTTCAGATTCACTGATGACATCTTTGCTATCTGGATCGAAGGTGAGGACACCCTATTCACGTACCTCCAGAACTTCAACAACTTCTCCCTCATTTGCTTCACCTGGTCCTACTCAGCCCAGCAAGCCACCTTCCTAGATGTTGACCTCCACCTCAAAGATGGCTACATCCATATCAAACCTACTAACCACCAGTAATACCTCAACTTCCACAGTTGCCACCCGTTCTATACGAAGAAGTCCCATCTGTACAGCCTAGCCACCTGTGGTCGTCGCATCTGCAGTGATCAGCAGTCCCTCTCAAAATATACCGAGGGTTCCCTGAAGCCTTCACTGATCATAATTATTCTCCCAACCTTGTACAAAAACAAATCTCATGTACCTTATCTTTCCAGTCTCCCAACACTTCCCAAAGTCCCACCATCTGGGTTACAGAGGAGCATTCCCATTGTAACTCAGTACCACCCAGGACTGGAGCAACTGAATTACATTCTCCACCAGGGTTTCAATTATCTCTTGTTGTGCCCTGTAATGAGAAATTCCTGCCCACTAACCTTCCCACAACTCCCACAGTGGTATTCCACCGTCCACCAAACCTACAAAATATACTCGTCCATCCTTACACAAGCCCTGCTCCCAATCCCTTACCTCATGGCTCATACCCTTGTAATAGATCTAGATGCAGGACCTGTCCCATACATCCTTCCACCACCACCTACTCCAGTCCTGTCACTAACATCACCTATCCTATCAAAGGCAGGGGTACCTGTGAAACCAGTCATATTATCTACAAGCTAAGCTGCAGCCACTGTGCTGCATTCTATGTAGGCATGATAACCAACAAGCTGTCTGTCCACATAAATAGCCACCGATGAACTGTGGCCGAGAAACATGTGGACCACCCTGTTGCTGAACATGCTGCCAAACATGATATCCTTCATTTCAATGACTGCTTCACAGCCTGAGCCATATGGATCCTTCCCACCACAACAGCTTTTCTGAATTGTGCAGATGGGAACTTTCCCAGCAATACATCCTATGTTCCCATAACCCTCCTGGCCTCAATCTTCGTTAGTCACTGTCCTCACCCATCCAGCCACTTCCTTGTTCCTGTTCCTGTTCCAGCACTGTACAGCCATCATTCCACCATCACACCTAGTCTTCTTATTTCTCTCCTTTTCCACTACTACCCCCACCCCTCCCCACCTCTCCCCTGCCCTCCATCTAACCTGTCAGCCACCCCCACGAAACTATCCCTCCCCCTTCCCACCCCAGCCACCCATACCCCCACCCAGTCATCACTCCCATAATGCACTGGTACTACTGCATGCAGTATGGTTTCAGTTGCCTGAGGCTGCAGTTGTGTGTGGGAGTTGTGTTTGCATGAGTGCATTTGTGTGTGTATGTGTGCCTATCGTCTATTGCTGACAAAGGCCTTAATTGTGAGTCTTTTTGTTGTGCCTGTATGCAACTCAGCATCTCCACTATAAGGTGAGTAGCAACTTTCCTTTTCATAATATTGTTACATTCCATCATGGATTTTCCATTGTTTAGTTACTGATTAAAGTAATTGTATATGTAGATGATATTCTTATAGCCAGTTTATTATGCTAAGTACTCTGCTGTCTTGGATAAGGTTTTGAAAGTAATATCAATAGAGGGTAAGAAGTTGAAATTGAATAACTCAGAATTTGTGATAAAAAATGTTTCATTTTAGGTACATGTTGTTAATAAAAAGGAAATAAAGCAAGAGCCAAATAAATTAATGAGCCATGTCTAAGTAAGTTATTAAGGAAAAATGCAGTAAGAGTTTGGACTGAAGAGAGTGAAAAACTTTTTAGAAAATTAGGGGAAAAATTACTTAACAGCAAAATCCCTACCATTCAGTTGTTTATTACCATTTTGTTTGTCAACTGACTCCAGTTCTTATGATTTGGGAGTAGAATGATTCCTCTTGACAAATACAGATGGTGGAATAAAACACAAGGCTAGTGAAACCCTCCACTAACATGAAAAGCATTATTTTATTGCAGAGATTGAAGCATTGGGAATCACTTATGGTTTTCAAAAACTTGAGAGATATCTTGTTAGGCAACAGTTGTTTTGCACAGATCACAAAGTGCTGAGTGTCTTACAAAACTATGGACTAAAACACCCAAGATTAACACAATACTTTATTTCTCGAACTGCTTGATACTGAAATTAGGTATGCAAAAGGAAAGGATAATAGAAGAACTGCTGCCTCGCATAGAACGCCTATTGAAAAATATGGGGAGAACTCACAGGAGCAAGATGGGAACAATATCTGGCTATTTCACATTACAGGGATAGAGGAAGATAGAGGAATCAGAAAGGTGTGTGAGTACCCAAAAAGATAATAGAATTAAGATGAAAATCTGAAGATATTTAACAGTATTATGACACAGGGAATTGTGTAAAAGTATTATACACCTTATAAATGTGTATTGTTCAGGAGAAAGCCTTTTGATGATGAGGAGTGGAAATTATGCTGTCCCCAGCAGTTATAGATACATTAATTCATTATTTATTTCATAGCTATGGTCACTATTAGGCTAGGAACATTATTTTCTAAATTGTAGGAAACAGTAATCTTTGACAAAATATGGAGAAGAGTAAGAAAATGGTTGGCCATCTTTGATGTATGACAGAGTGTCAAAGCATCCATTGTTCCCATGAAGATTGGTGCACTTAGTACTACCTAATGCTCTAGGAGTTTTGGTAGCAATAGATTTGTTAGGTCCTTTGGCAATTTCAATAACAGGGTGTACTCATTTGTTTGTGGTCCTTTATACTTTTTTCTATAATTCCGAAGTTTTACCCTATTAAGGGAGCTAATGCACGAGCCTTGGTAGATAAATTAAAGCAAAATTATTTTCCAAAAGAGGGGCTTCCAAAACCACCTTATCTGGCAGTAGCACTCAGTTTTTTTCTGAAAGATTTACAGTATGTGTATTAATGCAGAGTAGTTTGTTTAAACATTTCACAATGCTTGACCATTAGCAGATGTTGAAATTAATTTTTGATAGCCATATGCAGAATGACTTCACTGAACAATTACTCTAAGCCTGTGATCCCAGTCCTCATCAAAATTCTGAAAACTCTTTGGTACAATCAACATTAAACTACTCGCAAGGCCAGTAAAGATCTACAAAATATAAAAACAGTCAACGAAAAAAAAAAAAAAATCAAATTTTAGCCATGCAGGAAACAGGACTGCCAGTTAGAACACCATGGATTTCAGAAAAGAGTAAAGAAGGCACAGTAATCCTTAAAAATAGGCCACATCTTAAAATTGCACTCACAGGTTCACAAGACATTCTGAGATCCATAATCAAAGTAAAGCCTGTGCACAGATTAATGGCAATTTCCTTTAAATGCACATATAAATTGTACACAGTAATTAATGCACATGTGATAATCAACCAATAAAATAAAACAAACCCAGAAAAAGTAAATAAGTCAAGGGAGGTGGTAGAAAATAGAGCCTCTAAAATTCCATAAAATCAGGTGAAATTTCTAATTGGCAGTTATAATGTAAGTAAGAAATTCAGGAAATCATTGGTGATTTGCAGATTTTAAATACAGAAGGATGCAAAGGAGCAAATATTGACAGATCACAATCTAAAACCGAAGAGGAATTTGCAAATATTTTTAAAAAACTTCTCAACTTCTCTTGATCCACAGAATATTTCTACTAGAAATTCCCCTAAAAACCAATTTAGACATATTAAAAGGATAAAAAAATAGCAAAATATTTGATGGAGATGGAATTGTTGCAGAACTCTTGCAATCATCTGGACCGAAAACTTTAAAAGAAGTTGCACTGATTATGTAAAACTTTTGGCAAACTTGTAATCTTACCCTCCCTCATATCGTTTGTTACTCATCACTCTTCAAAATAATTAACTTATTTAATAAGCCTTGAGAGGAGCAAGCTTTAAAAATAATCTTATTACTTGTCTACTTTTCTCATTGTTGGCTCCAGTTCGTCACATCTAGGGGTTTATTCTTGAGGATGAAATTTGTTGACTTTGTAGGTTCCAGATGACATGATAATGTGTAAGAAAGTCTGTTCTGATATTTGTATTATGTCACATTTTTATATCACACTGTCTTTACAAACTGGAAATCATCCAGATCAATGGAAAACTACATTAATACATCCTGTACATAAAAAGGGTGACAGAATGGATGTGAATAACTGTAGACGGATTTCCCTTCTTCCTGTCCCATACAAAATTCTATCTGAATGTCTCCTGGACCTCACACAACAACAACTTGAATGCAAAATTGGTGAATATTAAGCAGCTTTCAGACTAAATACATCTTACCCAGATCAAATTCTACTTCTGAAATTAATTGTCAGGCACCAAAAAATTTATAGCAAGAAAATAGTGTTCACCTTTTCAGTTTTATGAAAATGCTTATGACTTGGTGGACTATACATCTCTTTCCCAAAATCTGAAAGTGCAAAGCTTGGTCCTCACAACCACTGCAATTTTTAGCAAAACAAAAAAGGTACAAAATCGAAGTTAAATTCAAGAGCGGCATTTCACAACATTTGGAAAATGAAAAGGAGTGAGACACTCATCATTAGTTTTTAGCTGTCTTAGAAAACAATTTAGGAAGAATCAGTATTAGGATAGACCACTTTTCATTTGCAGATAATTAGGCATTTCTATATCAGAAAATTAAGACAGTGCAAAAATAAATATAAATTCATAAAGAAACAGTAAAAATATATGTCTAGCAACTATAGAAGGTATATAATTTATTATCTAATATATAATATTAATTAATGTTGAGTGTTACCTACTACATTATATTCTATATCCATTATCATAAATTTTATGAAAAACTCGTGAATGTAAAGATTGTAAAAACACTGGCCCATTCCATATGCTAGCAACTCTGATGCTAATAGGAGTGACTATCACAATAAAATAATTAAATGCTGTAAATAAATACATATCATTGCATAAAGTGAGTTATTCTGTAATCTTAAGCACAGTAATACAATAAGTGTTAACAAAATTTAAAATTCTTGTTTTTTTTGTGAATACTTATAAATTATTTTATGCCCTTAAGGAGGTTAAAGCCAAAATTTATTCTCTTTCATCTTTGATTGACCTCCTCAAAATAGCCGGGGGGGGGGGGGTCTCTCTCTCTCTCTCTCTCTCTCTCTCTCTCTCTCTCTTCCCGGGATCTGCCCTTCCTTTTTCACTTTTTCCAGCCTATTCCTCTTTCCTCCTTGATGAAGGAACAAATAAGTTCAAAAGCTAGGATAGTGTTGTGTACTTTCATATGTATCTGTAATTAATGCTGAAAAGATTGTCTCCTGATATAAGAACTGGCCAGCAATTCTATTCCATAATTGCAGAAAAAGTAACAGAAGTGGAGTTTATAGTTTACTTTGTGACGCTGATGAGGTAGACACCAGTATCGATCTGAGTATCATCTTTGAACTAAAATAAACATTGTCTTTGTGCAGTTCCGCCATTTCAGTTCTGTGTAAGCCTTTGATGTGTTCAGATGAATAATCGAACTACTGCAAAATGGGAGTGTTGTTTGGTGTAACCGACCCGAACTTCTCCCTCACTGGTGACCCCAAATTGTAACGTCTTCTGTTTTTGCCGTTTTACTGTGTCCGCAACCTCCACGTCAGTTATTTTCGCATTTATTACGTCGACACAGCATTCGAACAATGACTTCGGTCCAACGCCTAACGCCGGATTTTGTGATCGACATGCATCGTGTCGATGTACACCTGCCAGGACTGCAACACGATGCCTCTCACTCGATCATTATGCCGATTTCGCTGGACGTTGTCGAGCCTGCAACAATAAGTGAGGTTAGGAGTGTGCATGGCTTGGGCTATCAAACGCCTTTGTTCGCACCACATGTGCCCTCCCTCATCGACTGTGCAGTTACCTCTTACGGCTCTCCGTGCAGTGCGGGACCAATGCCGATTTCTGCAAATGCTTCGTCGGACAACCTACCACCACCAGGACAACGATTTGCTACGCCGCAATCTGTGCTGTACCACATGGATACCTGCCACGTGGCCGGAACTGCTTCGTTCACAGGTCAACCTCCTCAGCAACCAACCACAACCACGCCCACGCCTGCCTCGCTTCAGCATCAGCACATGCCTTCCTACTTAGATACCTCGGACTGCAACACAAACAATAACTTGTTATCTGTGCCTGACCTCCACCTTCGTCCCACTGCTACACCTCAGTGTTTTGTGCCAAGACATTCACCTTATCTGCACACCGCTTTGAGTGGAGTGACTATGAACAGTGAACATTCGCACATTCCATCCTAAGTTCGACATCATTTCCCACACTGTGCTTCTGGACAGCCCCACCTCCTCAGCCTCCCTGCAACACAGGTGGCCCTGGCTCTGATCAAATGTTCAGCTTTCTGTGGACTAACACACATTATCAAAGTTTTAACTTTTTCTCACCTGTCTCCCACGTGCCGGCTCCAGTCGAACTTCCGCTACCGTTCTCGGCACATCTCGGTGCCTCATCCACGTTGGTCTTCCACGACACGTCACTCTGAACACACCTTCAACGTGTTGAGCTTCCGCAGCTGCATTATGGTGTTGCAGCCACATCGGCCTACCGTGTCGCGACGGATTGCGCTCAGCCACAGCGTGTCACCTTCACGCTGCCTCCCGAACAGCTGTCGTTGACACAGCCCCTGGAGGCACATTCCCCTGGAATACTACAGCAACAACATCTCGTTTCAGGCAGTGCTCTGACGAACTCAACTCAATCTGTTCTTCCAAACATTCTACAACGCTTACCGACGCTGCCGCCATTTAATCCCGACAGAGATACAACCTGGTTCAAAATTGCGGATTTAATATGTTGCCAGTGTCACTTGTGGTCAGAAGAGTGTTCTGTGTCAGTGTGGGTGCATTATGTTGGAGATACATGAATTGGAACATGGGCTTATTGTCGGTACTCAAATGGAGAGTGCTTCCACAACCGAGGTAGCCAAAGCATTTGATGTTTCAAGAGGGGCCATATCAAAGATTTATGCTATATTCTAAACTCCATCCACTCAGTCATTGGAAGGCCCAACTGATTGCTGTTTCACCCTCGGTCAATATGCACCACCCAATGCAGATTGGAGGGCATATGGTTAGCACACTACTGTCCCAGCTTTTGTCAGCTTTCGTGACTGGAACCACTACTTCTCAGTCAAGTAGCTCCTCAATTGGCCTCACAAGGGCTGAGTGCATCCCACTTGCCAACAGCAATTGACAGACTCAGACAGCCTCCCATCCAAGTGCTAGCCAAGCCCAACAGACGTAACTTTGATGATCTGATGGAAACCAGTGTTACCACTTGTAATCTCCCCTTCCCCCTATTTGTTGTTGACGTCACTACTACTGCCAATGGTATGGTCACTTTATTAAAAAATATGGGAGGAATAAGATTTACAATAAACTTTTTACTTATCTTCTTTTCTCATAGTTGGTTGCAGTTCTTCACATCTAGGGGCTGATCCTTGAAGCTGAAATTTCCATATTTTAGGATCTCATGGTCCCAATTGATATAATTAATTTTGAAGACTGCCTGCACTGCATTTTTTATTTTCATGAACATTTTATTCTCTCACAGTTTTCTATATCATAGTACAAATTGCATAATTAACAATAGAAATTTTAAGTGTGTCAAATATTTCATAATTTAAAATGTGTCTAAAAAAGAAAACTGTAGATTCAGAGCTAGTACATATTGATTGTAACAAAGAAAATAAAAGTAATTTATTTTTACAGATTTTAGCTTGTAATATAATACATTGTTTACAAAGTCATGTGAAATTTTTTAGAAAAACAGGTGAGGTAATATTAACCTATTCAAAATTCACAAATATTTCCGGTGTCAAATACTTCTGTCGAGGAAAAGTAATGCTAAAGGTGGGTGTATCTTTACAATATCCGTCTAGCAAAATTTGGAAACAATGTGTTTACAATTTTCTGTGTCTTACCATAAAGTTTGCCATATGGTGTACAAAATTGTGCCAAAAGATAGAATACAGATGTATAGAAGTATCTGATACATAACATATTACGGAAAATATAAGAAAAATATCTACTGAACAAGTCATAATTTATACGTATATCAGGACATGACATTCAGATTTTCAGACCTGTGGCACATTCTCTCACAAGACAAATGATGCAAAGTTAAAGCTGCAACTTTACAACACTAATCTATAGAAATAAATACAGGGACTATGTAAATTACTAGAATTACAAATTGCAAGTTTACATCCATAAAGTCATCTCTCCAAAAGAGAAGAGAAACAAATTCAGAACCCAAATGTATGACGAGGTGCCGACACAAAAAACTCGCAACAATGGGTACATACCAGTAGAATATACCCAGTCATGAGTAGGGATATAACATGAAACAACGAGCCACATAAACTGGAGTATGCAAGGATATCTTGGCTCATGAAAGAACAAAATAATGAAGACATATTAGGGCCTAAGCTTACGATGTGGAGACCGACCCATGAATCCAAACCACACTGGGTACACATAAGCAAAAAATTGTTTCAACATATCAAAATGAATGAAGTTCATAATCATATCAATGATACATAAAGAATAATTATAAGAAGGATCTAGCCTCAATCAATAGTTGCATGTGCTTCTTGAGTATGCTCGCAGAGTCGCGATGACCAGGGGCACCCAACACAGAGTTAAGTATGAGTTTGCCCCCAATTCAAGTTCCAGTGAGATACAATATTGCAGTGCTCATGATAAATATAGGTAATCAGTCATAAATACCTTTGAATGATGACATAATCCATTAGCTTGGGGACTAAAATCAGTGTGTGAAATCAGAAATGTATATATCTTGTCATACTGTCTATACTCGTAAATGTCTTCCACATTAATTTCCAATTGTTCATATGAACTAACCTATGTACATAGCGGCCTAGAAGATTCATTTACAATTGATAAAAAAAGCATTCTGATTTAAAGTAACATAATGTATTAGGCAGATAATTCTCCTACTCGAAAAGAGACACATTTATGTGGATTAACACTGTCCATAGCAGTGATTGTTTTTCTAAGCAAATAGTTCCATGAATTCTTCATATAGTATGATTTCTTAGCTAACAATTTACAAATCTGTCACAGCACTGATGTAGCTAACAGATGCTTGAGTACATTACCCAGCGCCTGTGATCTCTCATGAGTCAACTGGACCAGCAGGGTACAGCCGTACAGATGTATGGGGAGTGGATCCACCCACATCTTTCAGTTTCCTCCCTAGATTACTCATCACACAGTCCAACAGATAGATAACTTCCTGCCTAGCATTCACATCAAATCCTGAAACATTGGTTTATGTACTAAATATGCTGTTCAGTACCTTCCTCCCATCACATGGCATATGCTTGCCCTATTTATAATGCAAAACCATGTATTTAGGATTTACATTGAAATGGAGATGGTGTGACATCACCGCTTACAGTCATTAATGTGCAATGAACCGCCTTTATTGCCAAGCCCATGCACTATGTTCAAGGGGGAGGCTTGGCCACAGGAACGACTAGAGCAGTTTTGGTCGTGACACATTTATTCTTCACAAATCTTACACTAAGTTACAAATACAATTCATCACCAATGCCCATCCGTACAGGCGTGTTGCACTAGCAGTAAGGCTCGATCACCAATCCCGGAGGGTATACACTCCAGTGATGAGCCATGGCGTGACTGTGTGGACCGAGCGAGACAAAAGCCGTGTCGCCGAATGTTCAGCTCCTGGCGTGACCAGAGGCGCTGTGATGTCCGCGGAAAGGAGAAAGGCACTGCCAAACGGAAGTGTTCACACCGAGAGATAGACGACTGCATTTATGATTGTGCATACGCGTTTGTGGGGGAGTCTGAGATTGTGTTGACCAGCTCGCACTCTCGCACTGTTCGCCTGCTTTGTCCTGTGCATTCCAGTGCATGATGCACTGTTGCCAAAATCCAGCGTAATGGTGTAACTGCACTCATGAATGAATGCTGGGTGTTGCTTACTTGTGTCGGCTATGCTGCAGTTCAGCCCTTTGCACGTTTGAATGGTGCGTCCGCCTCACAGATCCCCCCTTGGAGAGTGGAGCTCAGTAGCTGTGAAAACGCTGCGATCGTTCTGTGGCGTGAATGTGTTTAAAGTTCGTGCGCTGCGTGATGACAGTGCGGCAGCATTGGTTGGGGTCAGTCAGTATTGTAAGGGTGGCGGCCCGTGACGTCTGTGCACCAGACTGGTGAGCATGCGGTGGTCATGTCCTCACATGGTCAGCTAGTGACAGCGGCGGCAGGCACTGGCTACAACTGTCCGTAACAATGCGCAGCGAAGGTGCACGCTGCAGGTCATTTGGTATGACGTCTCGAAGGCACTGACATCTTAATAACAGCGCCGAGTATTCACAGGAGCTACAGAAAAAGTTTATTATTTACATTGTTCAGAGTGGTGTCGAGAGTGTCAAGTTCAAGTGTTCATATGTTGCACCGTACCACAAGTTCGCCGAGTGACTCAGTGGCAGGAACACAGCACAGCACTTGAACCGACCTCAATGTTCGAGACAACTGAGGTCCAGAGAATATGCACGAGTGCGGTACCGTCGGGACTCGGACATGGGTCTGGGAGCTGCTACGGACAAGCCTGTCAGCAGTGTGGAGCGCATTTTCTGGGGCTCGACAGGAGTTACTGGCCGAAGGTGCGGGCAGCTGGAGGCCAGGTCTCTACAGTGGATGGCGGCTCGTGGATGCCGGATTCTGACGGCGTTTGGTGGCTCGGACACATGTTTTTTGTTTGGGGTGGCGTGGCATGTTGGCGACACAGCACGGCTGTTTGAATCGGACATGGTGGCCGGTGCACAAGACTTAGTCTGCTGGCGCTTGCAGTGGCCATGCCGGCTGCCTGGGCGGGGTGGTGGGAGGCGCACATGATGGCACAATGACAGCAGGCTGCAACTGTGCATCACCAGCGGCTACGGGTGCGGGCTCCATCTGACCACTGGCAGAGGGTGTGACGTCTGTAATCAGATCTTCCACCGAGTTGAAGAAACGCATGGCTGCTGAAGCAGGTAAGGTGTAAACTGGTTCGATGCAGTCGATTGACGCTATAGATGGCTTCCCGTTGCATTTGATGACCAGCGTTTTGTCTCCCTGGGTCATCACACGGCGCAGTCCACAGTAGGGCGACCAGAGAGGTGGCTGTACTGCGTCGGTACGAACATGACATGCATGCAGTGCTGCAGGTCGGCGTGTATAAATACCTTCCCGGTGCCTTGCCGCATCGGTGCGTGCGCTCGGAGGCTGGCCATGTGAGTACGCAGACGTTCTGCCAGGGTGGGTGCCGCGGTATCGTGTGGGAGTGGTACTTCTTTGGCAAAATTTCCCGGGATTGTCAGAGGTTGTCCGTAAATGAGGTCGGCAGCTGACGTACCATTCTCCTCCTTCGGCGTTGCTCGCAGGCCGAGCAGCACCATTGAGAGTGCCTCTGGCCATGAGGTGTCGTGGCAAGTTAGGGCAGCTTTCAGAGTCCTGTGGAGCCATTCGACCATGCCATTTGACGCCAGATGGTAGCTTGTTGTCCTGTGTAACTGGATGTCACACAGTCTGGCGACATGCGTGAACAACACACAGTCAAAATGGCGGCTGCGGTCACTTGCCACGTGACTGGGACAGCCAAAGCGTGCCACCCAGGTGTCGACGAATGTGGTGGCGGTCGTCTCGTGGTGATATTCGTGACGGGCGTTGCTTCCGGTCAATGAGTGAAGCGGTCTACCATAGTTGAGAGATACTGCTTGCCTTGAGAGAGAGGAAGCAGGCCAACGAGGTCCATGTGAACGTGCACAAATCGGCGTGTCGCATCAGGAAAGGTGCGCACGGGTGCATGGGTGTGCCTCCCGACTTTGGCGTGCTGAAATGCTGTGCAAGTGTGCGCCCATTTGCAGCAGTCCCTCCGAAGCCCGGGCCAGACGAAACTTGCAGCCACGAGCGTCGCAATGGTGTTGGTGCCGGGGTGTGACAGTCTGTGGGAACGGTCGAAGGCACTGTGCTGGAATTTCTCCAGACGGAAAGGTTCGTGTATGCCAGTTGAGATGTCGCACCAAATCTTCCGAGCAGAGCCACGGACAGGCACCAGCTCCAGTTGCAGGCCGCTGGAAATGTCGTGACGGAAGTGTCGCAGTTCTTCATCACTCTCCTGCAATTGGGGGACGTCCTCAACGTTCACAGGGGGTGAGATGACGGCACACGCTCGGTATAAACAATCGGCGACGATATTGTCTATCCCCGAAATGTGTCGGATGTCTGTCGTGAATTGCGAGATGTACTCCAATTGCTGGAGTTGGTGCGGTGAACACTTAGTGTGATTGTTCTGGAATGCGTGAGTAATCGGTTTGTGGACTGTGAAAATGACGAATGGTCAGGCTTCTACGGACAGTCAGAAGTATTTCACTGCCGCATACGCCACAAGCAACTCTTGGTCATAAGCACTCCAAGCGCATTGTGATTTGGATAGCTTCTTAGAGAAAAAACCGAGAGGCTGCCAGCTCGCGCAGACACGCTGTTGTAACGCCGCACTGATGTCATACACGACTACAGCTATGTCTGTGTCATGTACTGGGTGCGCGAGCATCGCTTCTGTGAGACTCCATTTTGGGTCCATGAAGCTCTGCCCCATTGCGTCCATCCAATTCACATGGGTCTTTCCCTTTGAGGTAGGACCGTGTAACACCTTAGTCAACAGCTCTTGCATGGCAACACCATTGAGCGGGTGTTGCGATAAAAGTTCAACATGCCGAGGTAACGGCGTAATTCTTTGTGTGTCTGCAGACGGGGCATATTCAGTATCACTTGCACTTTCTCTGGTAGTGGCGTCAATCCAGTGGGGGTAATTAAATGGGTAAGGAACTCTATTTGCGTCACACAAAATTCGCATTTCACTGGATTAATAATGATGTCAGCTTCACTCAGACGCTGAAAGTCGGTTGTTAGGTGGCAGCAGTGGAGCTCGAGCGACTTGGAATACACCAGGACGTTGTCGAGGTACGCGAAATGAAATGCCAAGCCTCGCAAGATGCCATCCAGGAACCGCTGCCAAGTCTGGGCAGCAATCCGAAGACCGAAAGTCATAAACAGGCTTTCAAAAAGCCCAAAGGCTTTACGATAGCTGTTTTTTCAATGTCTTCAGGCGCCACGGGAATTTGGGTGTACGCCTTTGCGTAATCTATCCTGCTGAACACCGGGCAGCCCACCAAAGCATAACTGAAGTCTTGAAGGTGTGGGACTAGGTATCAGTCTGGCACCATTTGCAAATTAAGGGTGCGATAGTCCCCACACGGGCGCCATCAATTGTCTTTTTTTGGTATTAAAGGTAACACCGATGACCGTGGGCTGCTCAATGGTTGAACGATGCCTTGCCACAGCATGACTGCAAACTCTGCCTTTGCTGCTGCAAGTCTATCAGGCACGAGTCGACATGGGCGACACGATGTGGGGGGTCCGGGTGTGGTTATTATGTGGCGCACCATTGAATGTTTAATGTCTCTCAGTGCACTGGCTGAGTAGGTGAGGTCAGGGAATTTTTCAAGGTCCGGGGCACTTCACAGGTTTAAGACTGTAGAATGTGGCCTGCTGGTGCTGTCCCACTATCTCTAAATTTGTTGTCTTGCCAATGAGCTGGCCGTTTGCGATGTCGGCTAGCAACCCATAGTGGCTCAGAAAGTCAATGCCCAAGATCGGCTCATTGATGTCGGCCACAGTAAAAGTCCATGAGAAGGTGCAGTGTAGAGATAGATCTAAATTGTGGCTTTGTGTGCCATAAGTTCTAATAGCTGAATTGTTCTCTGCTGTGAGGGAGAGTGCCTCGACCCGCCTGCAGTCTCATAACATAGAACACGGGAATATCGAAAGGTCTGAACACATGTCGACAAGCTACCTCAAGCCCACGCCCCGTTCTGCCACAAACAGTTCTTCGATACTGTACTGCAGCTGGGTGCGCCCAGGTCTGGTCGCAGCTGGCATTTGGGTGTGAGCAAGGAGCAGCACCTGGTTTCTTCATTGCCAAAACGGGCATGGTACCAGCAGTAGCTGCTTTATGTGTGCACTGATGTCTGTGGGGTACTGTTGGAGCGGCTGTTGCTGGCTGCGCGAGCCATGCCACCTGTAGCCTGATCTGCTGCTGCTGTGATGCGTGCTCCCCTCTTTCTGCGAGTGCACCAACCGGTCGACTTGCGTGGAGAGAGCTGCCACCAGTGTGGACAAGTTTTGCACTAGCTGGTGCAGGTTGGCATCAGATGTGGGTGTGGGAGGTGCATGCCGCCACGGAGGTGGGGGGACGGTTTCGTAACCTGCCACGGCCACGGTGCTAGGTGCCATTGTCAGCGCATCGTGCACCCAGTCGGCCAAGTTGGCGATGGCGTCCAGCTGCACCTCTGTCTGTTCTGCTATCACTGCCTGCACCTGAGCTGGGAGGCTGCGCACACAGATAGTGCATAACAGTGAATCTGGTACCGTGTCAGACTGCACGAGGCTCCGCAAGTGGTGCAGGAACTGTGAGGGCCTCTGGTGGCCACATTCCTCTTGCCGTAGCAGTTGGTGGACTTGTTCTTCAGACGACGAGATCTGCCAGATCAGCGACGGCAAGGCAGTGATTGGATCCCACACTTCGGCTGCATAGTTCTGGTCGCAATGGCTCACCACATATCCAAATTTTGCAAAGGTTACATGGTTGCTCATGAAGACCACCTCCACTTGGTGGAGCCACATTACGTGGTCACGCAGCCAAAAGGGCGGCAGCCTGATCAACACCTGTCCAGTGCTTGTGGGCGCTCTGGCGATTGTAGGAGGCATCAGTGTGGTGGGGATTTGCATGCCAAAATTGTCCTGGGCTGTCTGTGGCTGTGCGGCGTCCGCACATGTAGTCCGTGCTTGTAGCTCACTCTCCAGCCCCTTGTTGCATGTGAGCAGGTGTTAAACAGTCTTTTGCAACTCTTCTAATGTCACCATCTTAGCTTAGAGTCGAGTCCTCACACAAGGGGAAAGCACACAATGAAAATAACACGACAAAGGAAAACACACAAAAAAAGAATAACACTAGTCAGTTCGTGAATGAAACATAAACACACAGAAAACAATACAAAAAAGAGTTCACTATAAAAAAGATAGTTTATCACTACGGAGCACTGTTCGTGTGCGGGCGTGTACGCACCAGCCTACTCGTGGTTCCACATCGCTCATACCAACGATTAGCCTCAGATCACGTTGGGGTCACCAGTGAAGTGGAGATGTGTGGTATCACCACTTACAGTCATTAACGTGCAGCGAACTGGCTTTGTGTGTGTGTGTGTGTGTGTGTGTGTGTGTGTGTGTGTGTGTGTGTGTGTGGAATCTTATGGGACTTAACTGCTAAGGTCATCAGTCCCTAAGCTTACACACTACTTAATCTAAATTACTCTAAGGACAAACACACACACCCATGCCCGAGGGAGGACTCGAACCTCCGCCGGGACCAGCCGCACAGTCCATGACTGCAGTGCCTTAGACCGCTCAGCTAAGAACTGGCTTTATTGCTGTGTGCACGCACTATGTTCAAGGGGGAGGCTTCGTGATGGAAACGAGAGAAGTTTTCGTTGTGACACATTTATTCTTCACAAGTCTTACACTAAGTTACAAATAGAATTCATCACTAATGGTGTCTGTACAGGCATGTTGCAGTAACGGTACGGCTCGATCACCGATCCCAGAGGGTATACAGTCCAGTGGTGAGCTGTGGTGTGACCGCGTGGACCAAGCGAGACAAAAACCACGTTGCCGAACGTTCAGCTCCTAGGCGACAGGAGGTGCCATGATGTCCGTGAAAGGGAGAAAGTGATGTCCATGAAAGGGAGCAAGGCACTGCCAAACAGAAGGGTGCACACCGCAGAACGTGTGACTGTGTTTAAGACTGCGCTCACGTATTTGCGGGGGAGTCGCATTAACTCCACGCACGTGGTCAGCGGCGGGAGAAGTGGGATACGTTTGTCACATTGTGTTGACCAGCTTGCACTGTCTGCCTGCTTTGTCCGGTGCGCAACGCACAGTTGCCAAAATTTGTCGTAGCGGTATAGCTGCACTAGTGAATGCCGGGCATTGCTTACTTGTGTCGGCTGTGCTGTAGTTCAGCCCTTCATGCATTTCAATGGTGCGGCCGCCACAATGTCAGATAGCATTAATAAGTGTTCACATATGAAACTTTAATAAACATATCTAAATGCAATGAAAAAATGAACTAGTGTGGTGATGAAGCACAAATCTATTAAAAAACATTATTAAAAAGTTGTATGAATTTGCGAATATAGTATTGTATGGGTTTAAACTCAGTCAATGGATAAGATAGAAGTTTGGAAATCACATCATCTTACACACTACATTCCTAACAAACAAAACACAATTATATAGTCATATGAATCTGCAAATGTAGTGTATATTTTCTTCCAGACTAGACATCATTATGCATCCATGTGCAAACCTAAAAGTTAACAGTACTTGAGAGTTTACAAGTTTGCTTTGTTTACCAGTCGCTTCTTTTATATTTATAGCAACAAAATTCTTTTTGTTATTGTTGTGGTCTTCAGTCCTGAGACTGGTTTGATGCAGATCTCCATGCTACTCTATCCTGTGCAAGCCTCTTCATCTCCCAGTACCTACTGCAGCCTACATCCTTCTGAATCTACTTAGTGTATTCATCTCTTGGTCTCCCTCCACGATTTTTACCCTCCACGCTGCCCTCCAGCACTAAATTGGTGATCCCTTGATGCCTCAGAACATGTCCTACCAACTGATCCCTTCTTCTTGTCAAGTCGTGCCACAAACTCCTCTTCTCCCCAATTCTATTCAATACCTCCTCATTAGTTATGTGATCTACCCAACTAATCTTCAGCATTCTTCTGTAGCACCACATTTCGAAAGCTTCTATTTATCGTCCTTGTTTCACTTCCATACATGGCTACACTCCATACAAATACTTTCAGAAACAACTTCCTGACACTTAAATCAATACTCGATGTTAACAAATTTCTCTTCTTCAGAAACGATTTCCTTGCCATTGCCAGTCTACATTTTATATCCTCTCTACTTCACACAATTATCAGTTATTTTGCTCCCCAAATAGCAAAACTCCTTTACTACTTTAAGTGTCTCATTTCCTAATCTAATTCCCTCAGCATCACCCGACTTAATCCGACTTCATTCCATTATCCTCGTTTTGCTTTTGTTGATGTTCGTCTTATACTCTCCTTTCAAGACACTGTCCATTCCATTCAACTGCTCTTCCAAGTCCTTTGCTGTCTCTGAGAGAATTGCAATGTCATCGGCGAACCTCAGGGTTTCATTTCTTCTCCATGGATTTTAATAGCTACTCCGAACTTTTCTTTCGTTTCCTTTACTGCTTGCTCAATATACAGATTGAATAGCATCATGGAGAGGCTAAAACCCTGTCTCACTCCCTTCCTAACCCCTGCTTTCCTTTCATGTCCCTTGACTCTTATAACTGCCATCTGCTTTCTGTACAAATTGTAAATACCCTTTCGCTCCCTGTATTTTACCCCTGCTACCTTCAGAATTTGAAAGAGTATTCCAGTCAACATTGTCAAAAGCTTTCTCTAAGTCTACAAATGCGGGAAGTGTAGGTTTGCCTTTCCTTAACCTTTCTTCTAAGATAAGTTGTAGGGTCAGTATTGCCTCACGAGTTCCAACATTTCTATGGAATCCAAACTGATCTTCCCCGAGATCGGCTTCTACCAGTTTTTACATTCGTCTGTAAAGAATTCACGTTAGTATTTTGCAGCTTTGACTTATTAAACTAATAGTTCGGTAATTTTCACATCTGTCAACACTTGCTTTCTCTGGGATTGGAATTATTATATTCTTTTTGAAGTCTGAGGGAATTTCACCTGTCTCATACATCTTACTCACCAGATGGTAGAGTTTTGTCAGGTCTGGCTCTCCCAAGGCTTTCAGTAGTTCTAATGGAATGTTGTCTACTCTCGGGGCCTTGTTTCGACTTAGGTCACAAAATTCTTACTATACCTAATCTTGTCTAACTGTTCAGATATACCAGAAATCGAGGTTCCGGTATCAAACATACATGTCCCTTCCCACTGATCAGTCTTAATCTCAATGTAAGGACACCCAAAAACCTGAATTGTCATCTCTGTTGTCAGACACATCATGCAAAAGATCACCTTTAGTTTCATCAAATGCTACATCCACTGTCTTTACAGGCTTTTCTCAACTTCAATGCTATCATAGCATGGTTACTCATGTTGTAAGGTATAGATTGAACATAATGAATGGATTCCATGGCACAACTAACATCACTTGCTACAGAAGGCACACAAAACACATTACTGTCAAAATTACACTTCCTGCTTAGATCTTCTTTCACTTCATTCCACCAACTTGGATACTAATTCTAACTAACCATAGCTAACTTATTCTAGAATGCACCTTTATCTGTGTTATCATGAATCTGGTCCCAAACAAACTTCAAAAAGTTTTCGCTTTTATTCTCTAGGCTCACATGTAACTCACTTTTACTGTTTGGTTCATTTCTCTGTGTGACATTAATGAAAAACTGTTTTGACTGGACTGTTATTCCATGACTCTCACTTACATCATCACTTGCCTTACCTGTATTGTCAACCTCATTCATAGATAACTTTGAAACTTCATTACTCTTAAACATCACAAATATCTAATAGTCATCATCATCCTATTCCTCCAAAATTCCCTCATCAACAACATCACTAACTGTACAAGTCTCATCAAAGTCACTTACCTCACCTACATTAATTTGCAATAATTTGCCAGTCTCAGACCTACCAGACTCAGCCATTTCACAGCTCTCATTCACACCTACATAAAAAATACCACCTATTTCCGATCCAATACAGTCATCACCTGATTTAAGAGTACATAAATCAACAACACTGTTTTCTGTTAAATCAATAACACTGTTTTCTGATCAAGAGTAGAAATCATTAGTACACACTGATAGAAGTTACCATTATCTCCGATTCTGTAATTATTTCCATTTTGATTTCTATAATTCCAATTATTATGGTACATACTTCTTTCTACTGCCCTATCCAGCATTTCAACATATTGTAAAAATTGTTCAAGACAATTGTCAGATCTGTGTACTAAATCCCATTGCAAGCTTTCTGGTAATCTTTTATGTGCATCAATCAAGGTTATTTAGTCAGATCATTTGACAAGGTGTGTTAATTTTTTAAGTCGGTTCTTACAAAACTCTTTCAAAGTACCGTCCCTATTCCTATAATTAGGACCATTCAAAAATTCACTTTTAATTCTCCCTGTTCAGCTTCTGACCAAAATTTATTTAAGAAAGTTTTTTGCAACTTTAATGTGTTTCCCACAGACTTAAATTTAAATTTACCTATGACAGAGCTTTGCCTTCAACACATCTTTTAACAAATTTAAAAACAACGTGAAGGGAGCCCCTCAGTCAGGGAACTGCAGGGTGAGCTGGAAGTCCAAAACATATCATCAATGATGCAGATGCCCATAACTGGAAAATGTGGTGCCAAAGCCATAAAACCCGGATTATGGGGTAAGAGAAGAAAGATGTTTGGTCAGATGAGTCTTGCTGCATGCTGCTTCCAACTTCTGGCTGAGTGTATGTCCCAAGAGTGAAACATTGTAGGAGATTCTGTGATGATTTGGGCAGTCACATTGTTTTACTGAATTGGCCCCATGGTTACTGTGCAAGGTTGCAAAACTGCCAAGGACTGTGCAATCATTTTGGATGATCAGTTCCATCCCAGGGCACAATGCTGTGTTCCAAGATAATAGGGTCTCTGTTTGGACAGTTTTCATCATCAAAAACTGCTTTTGTGAGCACAAAAATGAATTGTCGCATCTCCCCTGGCCACAAAAGTCAACAGACATCAATATTATTGAGCCTTTTTGGTCAACTTTGGAGAGAATGATAGATAATCACTATCGACCTCCATCATCTTTGCCTGAACGTGCCACTACTTTACCAGAAAAGTGGTATAAGATTCCCTTGAAAACCATACAGGTGATGTATTCATCCATTCCAAAAAGACTCTAATTGTTTTGAATGCCAACAGCTTTGCTACTCGCATTAGACATGGTAATGTTGTGTTTTTGGTATTTCCATATTTTTGCTCGACAGAAACTTGCACAAGAGATACAAACATACAGAAATATACAGTTTCATATCCAAGGTTTAAGAAAAAATTCATCCACAAAATTGCCTCTACAGAATTTCAGATCATGTAGGTAGCAGTACACTTCATACAGTTATCTCTTCATTATAGTGAGTGTGGGTAACATAGAGTACCTCATTCACAATACCTGTTGTTACTACTGGCATTTAAACGTATGACCTAGGATATTAAAATATTTTTATGTTACTAGTCTTGCACTGCTATCAGAGCCCATTACAGTGTATATTATACTATTTGTGGCAATAATAGAAAAGTTTTCAGTTACAATAATGCTTTGAGGAATACTTTTCTTCTGCTGAATGCACCAGAAATAAATTTGCCAATTTGGTATCAAAATAAATCATGGAATAGGGATGATCACATGAATATAGGCAAATGTTCTTAGTTGTGACATTGATGGAGCTGTCAAGAATATTGTCCCACCAAATATTATTATATACTATTATTATATACCTTTTTTATATTGAAAGATTTGCCTATTAGATCCCATTTCTGTAGGAAAGCTTATTGTAATGCCACCTGCAGCATTGTCGGATTGTTGATGTTGGATCCATACCTCCTGAACCCACAATGAGAGTGGCTAAGAAACTGCCCAGTCTCAAGGATCTATGTCAGACATTAATTTTTCACAAACTCTGAAGTCTTCTCTACTCAGGTATTTAAGGGGATATTTTAGTCATTCCATGGTTTGAAGAAGGAGACCAAAACTGCCTCCCTCCTTGAGTTTTGATTTATCCTATCTGCCATATTTTATTTAAAAGCTCTAGAAGTGCTTCCTGATTGTAAGTGGAAAACAATATAAAATTCCTGATGATGTTTGTTGATGTAGACGTAAACATAGATCATATAATAATATTTTCAGAAACTCTTCATTCCACTTTTTCTCAAAAAGTGTGCATTACAAAAGTCATCAGCACTGCAGATGTTGAAATTATTAAAAATATATTTTACACAATACAAAACAGTTATTCAAAAATTCAGATCATGTCACAAAAACCTCTGCAGATACCCCGCTGAGCTTCATGTAGAAATTACTTTCACAATGTGCAGGCAACATGTAAAAGCTAGAATTTACAAACAGGCCACACCTGTAAAAAACATTGTTGGCTTCCATTGTAAAATTTGAAGAAGAAGAAGAAGAAGAAACTGAACTAACATTTTTTTCAAAAAATACAGTATACTGAAGAAATGTGCTTGCCCTTTAGGCCTAGATACATATTTTGTACTAATGATTTTTATGTAAGATTTTTTCCACTGATGTTCTATGTGTTTCGGATACACCTGTTGACAACCAGCTAGTGGTTTTAGAATGTTGCTCTGAAACTGAAGAGTGTTTCATCACAGATTCAAGTGAAGGCAAAATGTTGATGACAAATGAAAGCTGAAAGAGGCAGAAATTAACATAAGGAGAACAATGTCAGAGTCATTCACTGAATTTTGTAACATACCCTTTTATTTATTTTATTGTTCCCGCTCGTTCGGGATCTGAATAGCAGCCCAAATTTAGATAATTGATTAATGTGACCGTGTACCTAATGGGCTGGCAATCGGATTGGACTGCTCAGGGGATGTTACATTCCGTATTGTCCTTCGCAAATACTGTAATAAGTACTGTTTGGTGGTAAGAAGGACACAAACACAGTTTTACAAATAAGACCCATATTCTTAGCAAAGCACAAAAATAAGGAGACAGCCACTGCCTTCGTCAATACACTGTTAATGACGGCTAATCTCAGCACAGGTTTCTTTAGTTATTCTTAATCGTCACACGCAACATCCAATCACTGTAATCCAAGTAATGCCGGCGCGGTAGATGCGGAAGTTCAATAACGGCACTTAATATCACTGAAAACACTCTGTAATTAAACTTTCTCACTTTCCCGTATAATACTAACACAAAGGGGTTAAACCGCGGCGATGGCCACTCCCTTTGTCGATAATTTGCATTAATTCAACTGCTGGCTTCTGCACAGCTTTGCCCGCCTCACGGGAACCTACCACACCCTGACTCTGCACTCTCCACACACTAACTCTCCGCACAACTTTTCCCACCTCGCGGGAATCTACCCAAGCAGCACTCGGCACTCCGGTGAACCCCCTCTAGCTCTCGCGACCTGCACACACACTACTCGATAGTTGCCCTGTCGACCTGTGTGAGCGCAAACTTAGTAGTACGGGCCTGCGGACCCCTTACATCCCCGCCCTCAAAAACTTCTTTTGAACCGCAGGTGAAAAAGAATCGGCAAGGGGTTAAAAACATAGTTACATTTGAACAGAGCATACAATACAAATAATTAATGAATTTACAATTTTTCAAATTAATCCTGGACTCCGGTAGTGGGCTGCCTCCACAACAATTTCTACAAAAGGTTATTACATCACATAAATGGCATTGTCCAAAATTACAATTTTTCTTTTTTTCTCAACCAGCAATAGTCCTCTTCGGTCCAATATCTAATGAAACCACACAACATATACATTCAAAAATTATTATCTAAACACAGAACATGTGAATACTACACTACCATTTAGCTATTACAGGTTTTATATTCATTCTTAGTAGTCTTTGACATGAAATATGCAACTCTAATTGTAATACCTTACAAAACACAATGTAAATAAACACTTCCCTCTTTCAAAAGTCCATTTTACAGCTAAATGCTCTAACCATGTCTTATCAGGTTTATTTGGGTCCTTATAGCCCTCACTCTTGACTGGACCTCACCTGGAGTATCATTCGGTTTTTCGGTTCCTCCGCCTCTTCCTCGATAATCAGACGAATGATTAATATGAATCCTTGGGTCATTACTCCCTTCTCTGTTTCGATCATTAGCTTGCTTGTATTTCTGTGATTTAATAGACTCCAACTGCTCCAGTATCTTCATTAAGGCCTCTCTGCCTTTAATTAGGCTCCTGGATACGGTTCCTTGCCTTTTCTGATTCAATCTTCTGTTTATTGCAGATACCATTACGTTATTATTCAGGGGTTGTTCCAAAATCTCTTTCCATTTCCACAAATGTTTGGCAAATTCTTCCGACGTTCTTTTCCAATTACTAAGTGGCTTGCATTGTAGTGGGTCCTCAAGTGCTGCACACTGACGACTTTTGGGCCAGCATTTCTTCAATAATTCTCCTCCAAACTGATCATAATTAGTAGTCCCTTTCTTCCTCTTGATTTCACAAGTGAAGGCCTCACCTTCGATTGCAACCCACTGGTTATCTTCTTCTCGCTGCACGGCTATAGCATTTCTCGGATTGACTGCCAATTGGTTTTGCTTATCTCCTATCCCCTCAACCACATCGTTGCATCGTTTCTGCATCTGCGTCACTTCAGTGATCTCTTCTCCCAATTCGGTTCTAGTTTCTTCAACATCGTCTTCTATCTTCTTTGTTAACTCTCCTTCCGTTTTCTCCACGTCTCCCTGGGCCTGGTCTATATTTTTCTGTAGCTTACTTTCTCTCTCGTCGACGTTCATCTTCAATCGTTCTGGTAACTCCTGCATTTCCTTCTTCAGACTACATTCCATCTTTGTGTACGATGTGTTGATCTCACATAAATCTTCCTTTAGTGATTCTCTCGTTTCTTGTGAATTCCTCTCTAATGATGCGTTAGTTTCTTGTAAACCTTTCTCTAACGATTCTCTTGTTTCTTGGGAACTCTTCACTAATGATTCTTGTAAATCTTCCTTTAGTGATTTGTTATTTTCTTGTATACGCTTCTCTAACGATTCTCTTGTTTCTTGTGAACTCTTCTCTACTGATTTTTGTAACCTTTCTTCCCTCTCTCTACTTTCTTGTGAATTTTTCTTTATCAAGTCTACCAACATCGACCACTTATCTGCCTCCTCTGAAACTGGCCTAGCTCCCATCGCTTGTCCCGGTGTTTCAGGGTAACTAGTTGAATGTGCTGATGGGCTTCCTAATGACAACCCACAATCACTCATTCCTGAATCATCTTTGTCTTCCTGTCCTATCCCTTTCCTCTCAACTACTGCCCCACAGACCTGCTTATCTTCAGAAGACATTTTTGGTTTATATTTAATGCCCAGGCAAGTAATACAAAATAACCTCCAATAACCCAAAACACTCCTAATTACCATGAAACTAATCAAACAGTACCTGCAATCCTTTCATTTAGTTTCCAAAATGATACAACATGCCTGAGTACTGAACATAATAGCTCTCACAAACCAAAATTTCCAATAACAATTTCCACATACACAGTTTATGTAAAAATGTTTCAAATAATCATAACACTCACAAAATCTATAAATGCAAAATTACCAAACATTACCATTTATACAGTGCAGTGTGCATACGTAAGCATGCTATACTTCATAGTATGTTTCACAACTTTTTTGAAATTACTGCAATTGAGCACTTTTCCTAATGTAAATATCAGTTAAAAACTGTTTATTTATCGCGAAGACTGCACACTGCAATTTACTGTTATGTTAACCCGTCGTCTTCACTCACCAACCGACGTTACCGCGAGTCGCGATGTTTTGACGTTTGAGATGGGCGTGGCTGTGCCGCTGCTGGAGCTCGCGTGAAGTTGAAGATCAGCTGCAAGGCGACGTAGTTCCCCGTCGGCCGCTCCTTGGCGCTGCAGGCGGGCTTAGTTCGTAGTTCGGCCGCTAGATGCCGGGACTGCGCTCGTTGTCTCGAAGTTGCGTCGCTCGCCGTGGTGTCGTGTGAAATCACCTCGCGGGTTGAAGCTCTTTGGTGCAACTGGTACACGGGTCTGCGTGACGTCACTCACTAATTGCGTCGCCACAATACATTATCGTCAGCATACCAGTTTATGGGTCCACACGAAACCGTCCGATTTTCACCGTTCAAAAAATAATTTCCGTCAACATGTTATTACTAAACACCTTTCTAACAACTTTTGTGACGAAATCTTAGCTCGTTTTGCTATTTTACTGTTCACATGTGTCTCTCTTTAGTGTCCACTTTTCACAGTTTTTCGCGCGGATTTTCGCATTTGCACTTTACAACACAGTTTATTGACGCTATTGTTCTATTTAATATGGCAAGAAAAACAGTTTAGTCACAATCGTGAGATATTATTACTTCGTATTGTTCAAAAAATGCACTGTTCCTTATCGCGATTTTAACGTTCATGCACTGTCCCGATTCCACATTGAAAAATTAGTACGACTCGTCCGAAAATTGCACTTGTCCTTTCACGGTAAGCCAAGGGTGTAACATACCCTTTTATTTATTTTATTGTTCCCGCTCGTTCGGGATCTGAATAGCAGCCCAAATTTAGATAATTGATTAATGTGACCGTGTACCTAATGGGCTGGCAATCGGATTGGACTGCTCAGGGGATGTTACATTCCGTATTGTCCTTCGCAAATACTGTAATAAGTACTGTTTGGTGGTAAGAAGGACACAAACACAGTTTTACAAATAAGACCCATATTCTTAGCAAAGCACAAAAATAAGGAGACAGCCACTGCCTTCGTCAATACACTGTTAATGACGGCTAATCTCAGCACAGGTTTCTTTAGTTATTCTTAATCGTCACACGCAACATCCAATCACTGTAATCCAAGTAATGCCGGCGCGGTAGATGCGGAAGTTCAATAACGGCACTTAATATCACTGAAAACACTCTGTAATTAAACTTTCTCACTTTCCCGTATAATACTAACACAAAGGGGTTAAACCGCGGCGATGGCCACTCCCTTTGTCGATAATTTGCATTAATTCAACTGCTGGCTTCTGCACAGCTTTGCCCGCCTCGCGGGAACCTACCACACCCTGACTCTGCACTCTCCACACACTAACTCTCCGCACAACTTTTCCCGCCTCGCGGGAATCTACCCAAGCAGCACTCGGCACTCCGGTGAACCCCCTCTAGCTCTCGCGACCTGCACACACACTACTCGATAGTTGCCCTGTCGACCTGTGTGAGCGCAAACTTAGTAGTAAGGGCCTGCGGACCCCTTACAATTTGAAAGTAAAAATCTGCTGACTGAGCCAACCAATAACCCTAACAAAAAAAAAAAAAAAATTGGCTCTGAGCACTATGGGACTCAACTGCTGTGGTCATCACTCCCCTAGAACTTAGAACTACTTAAACCTAACTAACCTAAGGACATCACACACATCCATGCCCGAGGCAGGATTCGAACCTGTGACCGTAGCAGTCGCACGGTTCCAGACTGCGCGCCTAGAACCACGAGACCACCGCGGCCGGCGATATAACCCTAGGTTAGGTTAGGTTAGTATTGTTTAACGTCCCGTCGACAACGAGGTCATTAGAGACGGAGCGCAAGCTCGGGTTAGGGAAGGATGGGGAAGGAAATCGGCCGTGCCCTTTCAAAGGAACCATCCCGGCATTTGCCTGAAACGATTTAGGGAAATCACGGAAAACCTAAATCAGGATGGCTGGAGACGGGATTGAACCGTCGTCCTCCCGAATGCGAGTCCAGTGTGCTAACCACTGCGCCACCTCGCTCGGTGTAACCCTAAGAGTATTTAATCGTATACAAAATTACGAAGTGGATTGAAATCATCTACTCAGTTACTTAGTGACCATACTGGTGTCGAAATGCAATATGTCACAGAGAAATATGAAGTACTGAATTCAGTCTTTCTACATTAAAAGGATGAACTGTCTTACTTATCTTCTATAGTGAAACAATTATGTTGAGGACTGATGACCTCAGTTGTTAAGTCCCTTAGTGTTCAGAGCCAACAATCATGTTGTTGTTGTGGTATTCAGTCCAGAGACTGGTTTGATGCAGCTCTCCATGCTACTCTATCCTGTACAACCTTCTTCATCTCCGAGTAACTTCTGCAACTTACATCCTTCTGAATCGGCTTAGCGTATTGATCTCTTGGTCTCCCTCTACGATTTTTACCCTCCATCACTAAATTGGTGATCTCTTGATGCTGCAGAACGTGTCCTACTAACCGATCCCTTCTTCTAGTCAAGTTGTGCCACAAATTCATGTTCTCCCAAATTCTATTCAGTACCTCCTCATTAGCTATGTGATCTACCCATCTAACCTTCAGCATTCTTCTGTAGCACCACATTTCGAAAGCTTCTGTTCTCTTCTTGTCTAAACTATTTATCGTCCATGTTTCACATCCATACATGGCTACACTCCATACTAATACTTTTAGAAAAGACTTCCTGACACTTAAATCTGGACTCAATGTTAAGAAATTTCTCTTCTTCAAAAACGCTTTTCTTGCCATTGCTAGAATTGGCCTTCGTGTGCCATGTAAACATGAATGATGTTGAATGTATTTTAAATGCCGACAGCAAAATAAAGCTGTGGGGACAGGTAATGAGTGATGATGCTTTGGGTAGCTCAGTTGGTAGAGCAATTGCCCGCGGAAGGCAACGGTCCCAAGTTCGAATCTCGGTCCGGCACACAGCTTTAATCTGCCATGAAGTTTCATATTAGCGCACAATCCGCTGCAGAGTGAAAATCTCGTTCTGGAAACAGAAAAATAAGTTACCAGGAAAAGTCAGCCGCAAAGGAACTAGGGTTCCAATAACAGATCCTATGATTGAGAGGGTGACGAAATCAAATAAGTGTGACTATGAGCGAACGTTTAGCAAGGAAGTGCACAGTTAGCACAAGTTGTTGTTTGGGTGCAGCGCAAAAATACCTGATTTTCAGCATGGAAGTAAATCCCTGAACTAATACCTCTGTTAGGGATCTTGTACAGTCTTAGACAAAAAAACTGACCGCCGGCCGGCCGCCACAGAGACCAAGTCCGAGTCGTTCACTTAAGGTGGCCGAAAAAACTGACCGCCGCTGACAACTCTAAGTCCGACCATCTGCACAATCTGGCACACTGTAAGATGCGGAAGTGTTAGGAGGAAGTGTTATCTACTTCGGAAATGATATGGTTGAAGTGAGCCCGTGGTCTTGCGGTAATCGTCGTGCATTCTGAACGTATAGTCGCGTGTTCGCGTCCAACAGAATTTTTTTTTTTAATCACATTTCGCTGTAAACTTATGAGTCTGATTGAACATCGGAGACAATTCGCTTAACGTTCTACCCACCCGAAATAACAAGTATTCCAGAAACAATTCCGCAGGACAGCTCGTGGCTGCGTCGCGATCATAACAGCTTACGCTCGGGCGTTTCCTCGCGCTGCAGCGGCTACCGGCCACCGGCCAGACGCCACCCGCCGCCTGCAATCCGGCACCGCTCAGGTGAACGCGGCGCGACGCTGTCAGTGTATGTATCAACTGTCATTTTCGAATTTGAAGTTCTAGTTATCATCTTGCAGTTAAGCATTGGATTTTGCATACTTGAGAATCATGAACTACAGTTAAGCATTGTAAAATTGAGTCGCAAGTGGAAATAGGTGTAACATCTGCAACACAAGATTTACTTTGGTATAACAGAGGGGTGAATGTAGAGGAGGCAGCTAGAAAGATTTGAACTGTGTTTGGAGCGAGTGCTTTTGGGAAAAATACGCCAGAAAAAGATATTCTCGTTTCAACAAAGATCGTTCTGGCATGAGTGATTTTTCACATTAAGGAAGTCTCGACTACTGATATATGTGACAGATTACCATTTTACCATCATGTGACATTTGCATTCAACAGGCAAAGTTCAGAAGTCTGGTGTAGGAGTACTGCATGCTCTTATTCGGAACAACAGAAATCAACGGAGTGACTATTATTGAACGTCATCAGGTCGCTCATTGAGCATTACTTTGCAGTACTGTTACTGGTGACGTGTTATGATGCCTTTATCGTTAACTTCCTAAGAAGAAATGCACCAAAAGACGTAGACTAGAGCAAAGAGTAGTGTGAACATAATATTTTACATTTGATAGCTCCAAAAGTGTGTTTTGGACTACAAATTCTGCCCCAAGGGGTGTGTGCAACACAGCTGGAATTTGTTGTCAACAACTGAGACACCTTTCGGTCGCAGTGTGAGAAAGTCGAGGTTCAAATGGCTCTGAGCACTATGGGACTCAACTGCTGAGGTCATTAGTCCCCTAGAACTTAGAACTACTTAAACCTAGCCGGCCGCGTTGGCCGTGCGGTTCTGGCGCTGCAGTCCGGAACCGCGGGACTGCTACGGTCGCAGGTTCGAATCCTGCCTCGGGCATGGGTGTGTGTGATGTCCTTAGGTTAGTTAGGTTTAAGTAGTTCTAAGTTCCAGGGGACTTATGACCTAAGATGTTGAGTCCCATAGTGCTCAGAGCCATTTGAACTTAAACCTAACTAACCTAAGGACTACATAAACAACCGTGCCCGAGGCAGTATTCGAACCTGCAACCGTATCGGTCGCGCGGTTCCAGATTGTAGCAATGCATTAAGTGTTTGTAAGACGATTGATCCTATTTTAACACGAATTAGTAGGATATTACCGACTTTTGACTTCGAAAAGATCTGTATTTACTTCATTTCCTGTATCATTCGCAAGTCTGATGAAAATGTGGCATTGCATAGATAAAATTATGTATTAACAACAACAAAAAATATGTCGGCAGAAAACAAAAGTGGCATTATGAAATTGGCAGTACCGTAAGGTTTTCGCTCTGACACTAAGGGTTACTGTAAGTAACAAGACGAATTTTGCTCGAGCGTTATCTTACGATTCCATTATTGAGTTTGTATCTGCCTGCTTGTAGCTCTACCACAAAAGAATTAAAAATCTGGCTTTCAGCGATATGGTGCATCTTCCCATCACTGAAATAGATGTGCATTGTTCGATTCAGTATTTCCGTCACATAAATATGGGTTATAATTACGTGACATTGCTGCTAGTAGACATATTTCTCACTTTTTCGTAGGCAGTTCCTACCTGTTACTCCATCATAGGAATTTATGTGCGCAGCATTGTTGCAATACAGACGTTCAAATTATCCGATTTCTGTAATTTCATTTCGATACCAGATCGTTCTAATCGGATGCAGCCAGTCAGGCTTAATGTGGAATACGACTCTCATCATTTGATAGACTGTGTAAACCGCATTCTTAATCGGACGGTTGAATCTAGATCACTTATTTATGACAGGGCCTGAATTCTTAAACACTGTGGAAAATAATAATACAATGTGCTTATTACTAATATGTTATTTAAATATAAATATATGAACGAACGAGATATCAGTTTATTTACAGGAGCAGAGCCCCATCCATCATAGCAGAGCAGTGCGAGATTGGTTTCAGGGCCAAGAGAGGATAAAGCTGTTGCCGTTTGTTCCACGACTACCGAACATCAACCAGATAGAGAATATGTGGGCAGAGGTAACAAGGTCATTGCCATGTGGACCTACAAATGCAAGCGACCTTTGGACGAATATAGAAAACGTATGGTGGGAAGTAAACCATCACGCTACACTGTCGACGTCTTGATGAAATCAATGCCCCTACGCCTTCTAGAAATCTTACGTAATGATCGTGGGTGGGTTGGTTACTAAAAGTATACTTGTCCACAAAAACCATGTGGACAATTATCTTCTAGTTGGTCAAGCTTTGTTTTGTCGCAGTTCTTTAGATAAAAGTCCATTTGCTTTCAGTCTCCTCCTTACAATTCTTGCAATGCAAGGTAATTGAAAAATCTCATCCACTCGACGCCAACTGAGGAATTGACTGGTGCATTTGTTGTTCAACACACAGTAGTTGTCGCCCTCACTGGAATCAATGACTGTTTGTGTGTGTGTGTGTTTTCGTGTTCACGCACAATCTGAATCAATACTATTAACATTAGAGAGACAACCAACAATAAATATTGCATCAAATATGACTGTAAAGTATTTTAATGCGATGGGAAGTGACAAACTGAATTTTGACCCTACCCACGACCTGCACATTACGTTAAGTAATATGTTTTAACTCCATAGTATCGTTAGCAGAGACAGTGCGCTCGTGTTTCGAGGCTCGCGACAAGTGCAGCGATTAGCAGTGCCCAATGCCGCCGCGATTTGTTTATGTTGGCTGAGCGTGGACACTGCAGCAGACGCTTCGCCGTAAACAGAAAGAAATCACCTTGGCTCTGACTGCAGTGAGCGAATATCACTTCCTGCGTGTTCTTATAGTAACCAACGTGAGACTCTACTCACAGGTGCCATGGAGCAATTGCAACGGGTATCATGTCATTAGTCATCAGAATATTAACCAATGATGAAATGTCCACTGTATTTGAATCCCAAGAAAATAGGAACCTTCTCACAAAGGAATGTGAGGTGTTATCAAAATTTATGCAGCATACAAAAATTAACTGCAGGGCTTTCATGTATGCAGTAGTAGCACACAAGGAAATATTGTGTCTTGGAAGCGTATATTTCATTTCCTCTTCTCATGTTAACGCCCTTGTTTTAGTATGAGGTGAGAAAATAAACACGAAAAACTAAAGTTCCTGAGAAGCATATCAGTCATTTCCTCTTCTCATATCATTACTTTTACTGTAGTATGAAGTAAAAAAATAAACAGTTTAAGGTTGTGAAGCATAATATGATACCAGATTCATATCGTAGGCGCTATCGGAAACGCAAAAAGCAGGAAGCTGTCCATTCTTTTGTCCAACAGTCTGTCTCCTTTCATGCATTACTCCCGCTAGGAGATTCTTATTTAAGGACTTGTGGGCATCAAGTTCTTCAGCAGGACAAACCTTATGTTATTGTGCTAATTACGGTATGGAAAAAATGCAACAAAGGCGATTTCCCCTAAAGCAGTGGGGATATTTGCAAATGTCTGTATTCAGCAATGACTGCCAGCTGCCACAACACTTCACAGAATCCATGCGGCAGGCAACACAACTGTGCGGGCACTTCAGACTTCATTCAGTAAGACGTCAGGAGATGGATGGAACGTCAAATTATCGTCGCTTTCCGAGTCGTATTCAATTCAGAATGAGGTGTTATTAAGGTAGTTGAGCGTTCTAGCAATTACACTTTTGTAATTCACATATGAGTATTCCGATAGCCAAAAGAACCCGTTAGTGTGAAACTATCGGGAACTGCATTAATATCAAACTGCAAGAACTTAAGACAATACGTGGACTCTTCTCTTCGCTGGGTGACCTATTACTGTTATTTAGGATTCTCTCCGTCCTAGACGTAATGCAAATGGAACTTAAGATGCGATTTCCGCTATTCTTGACAAACATCAGCAACTTGTAATCACTGCGAGTTACAACTGCGTGATGATATGGCTCAGGTTGTCAGTAGGTGTGGTGGTGTTATGCTGTCAAACTGCTTACAGTAACGTTAATGGTGGCCCACATAATTTAGCGCTGACTACCTACTTAAGTAAAGATAGTGTTGTGGCGTCGTCGCTTATCTTTATTTGGCCTCAGCTTGAGTAATCCGATTTAACGAACATAGTACTCCATTCGCGGGCTGCTAATGATACAGTATGACTACAGAGATCATCGTGCGGCTATTACATTAATTCTGCAATGAATTGCTTAACAAATATTACCCTCAGCTATGCAGCTGGAATGACTCATTACACAGGTACTCTATGTTTCACTTGGTTAAGGGATCAGTTCGCTGCAATCCTGCTTCTACTGTTCGTAAATACTTGTATACTTCGTAAATGGTTCAAATGGCTCTGAGCACTATGGGACTTAACTTCTGAGGTCATCAGTCCACTATAACTTAGAACTACGTAAACCTAGCTAACCTAATGACATGAGACACATCCGTGCCCGAGACAGGATTCGAACCAACGACCGTAGCGGTCGCGCGGTTCCAGACTGTAGCGCCTAGAACCGCACGGCCACCAACCCCGGCCGGCATTCTTGTATACTGACCATTCGTTATTTGACTAAATATGAACTACAATCTGATTCGCATGTATATGACATGGGTTAGCGCCGGCACAAAGCAATGACTAAGGATTGGATGCCGTTGAAGTCCCGTTACACTGATGGCAAGACAAATGTTCGCAAATCACCTCTATTGCCTCAAAAAACAATTGCATTTTAAATATCGAAGGACCGACGTCCACACTGTCACAGCGCGTTGAAATACAGCCAAGACGGCAGATGAATATTTGTGACCGACTGGGCTTCGAACCTGGACCTCCTGCTTACTAGAAGATATGCTGATCACTGCACTATTATGTTTTTTAAAAAGTTTGAGAAGACGTTCAGCACCAGGTAGGCGGAGGCAACGATGGCAGGGGTCGAAGATCAGAGGCCTGGCCTCAATGCTTCCCCCATACCTGTCACTGAGCAGCTGGATTATTCCCATGTATTCCATGTTTGCACCCATATATACCTTTAAATTGTAGAACAAAATTGAAGTAATAATTAAGATAAAATATATTACAGATTGCCGCCTCCAATGGCGTGCGTTCCTTGTAGAATATAACTTATAACAGTGAAAAGGGTGACGGAAAAATACATAACAAACATTTATTTAGAAATATATTCACAATTTAAGTTAGTTGCGCTGAATGTATATGAGGTCTGTAAGGAAGCCATATATTTTTCAACAAATGAAAAAAATTTCGGAGCCGTAGTAGTTTTGCCAAATTTGAACAGTTCTGATTTTAGAACCAACGTAAAAGAATATTCCAGGAATAAAAAAAAAGTGAAAGAATAGTATTCTGCTTCTAATAAAAAAATACCGTCCACCTCTTCATAGCCCACATAAAGCAATAGATAAAAAAAACTGAAACCATTCCTTCTATTTGTTATTCTTCTTCAGCGTAAAATGTTCTTCTGCAATATAAAACACGTACTCTTCTAAGTTCTGTTTGTTAAGATGTAAAACACAAACTGTCCCAGAAGCCACGAATAACTGTTATTCTTTGCGGACGGGTAACATATCCAGTCGGGTTGTAAAGCTTCAGTTATCGGTATATGACTTTCTGAGGTTCTGTTGATAGTGCTAATTTCTTCCTAGTAAGCCGGCCGGGATGGCCGTGCGGTTCTAGGCGCTGCAGTCTGGAACCGCGCGACCGCTACGGTCGCGGGTTCGAATCCTGCCTCGGGCATGGATGTGTGTGACGTCCTTAGGTTAGTTAGGTTTAAGTAGTTCTAAGTTCTAGGGGACTGATGACCTCAGCAGTTATGTCCCATAGTGCTCAGAGCCATTTGAACCATCTTCCTAGTCCAGTTCCAAATTATGATTCTATTTTCACATAAGAAGATGTGCTCTACAGATTCTACAAGCCGACATTTGTCGCAGTATGGAGATGGTCTCAATTTGATTTTCCATAATCGTTCCGCTGAGGGTATGGTTTCGTTTACAACGTCGCACCATACGGCACTGACTCTAGTTGGTAGAATTTTATTGTTGATATTTTTCCAGGCGTTCCTCCAGTTTTTTGTAGGTTAATTTACCGGAATTGGTTTGTGAAGACGATTTCTGGTAATATAATCATAGACGGTTCTAGTGTTGGTTTGTGCTGGTGGAAGTCTTATACAGCTCCAATTGCCATAGTACTTTCGGACGTAATCTAGGCTGGCATAATACATTAACAGGAGCGTTCCTATCCCCAGGATCTAACGAAAGGAAGAGAAGTTTCGTGATGCCTGTCTTAGTGGCATGTATTAGTTTAAAAGCACGTCTTTAATTCCAAGTCCTCCGTTTTGCCTCTGCTAATAGATTTTGTTTCCACACATACCAAGAGGCTACAGCTAATATTTTACGTGCAGTGACCTGCAGTATCGGTACGACTGCTGCGACATGATATATTTTGCTAAGTATGTATGTATTTATAAAGTGAACTTTCTGCAAAAAATGGTTCAAATGGCTCTGAGCACTATGGGACTCAACTGCTGAGGTCATTAGTCCCCTAGAACTTAGAACTAGTTAAACCGAACTAACCTAAGGACATCACAAACATCCATGCCCGAGGCAGGATTCGAACCTGCGACCGTAGCGGTCTTGCGGTTCCAGACTGCAGCGCCTTTAACCGCACGGCCACTTCGGCCGGCCGAACTTTCTGCAGTCGGTCTAACAATCGCATGTCGTGGTCCTTCAACAAGGTTCCGATGACATTAAGTTTCCGCTCCAAATTGTTCGTGGCTATGCGCTTGGGATTCGCCCTTAACCTCAAGCCGAGTTGGAGTCTCTTTTCAGTTACATCTAACCAGTGCGCACCTGTAGCACTATTGTAAGAACCGAGATGCAGGTTCATTTGGCTACAAGAATGCGTATGTTCCTCCAGCATTACGGGTCTCCTGCACATTCTAGTCGTCAGGTCACACATTATCCAAACCTAACATTTCCCGGAAGGTGGATCTATAGATATGGGCACTTTTCTTGGCATTCAAGGTCCTCGGACCTTATCTCTTTGGATTTTTGCCTGCGGGGATGGTTAAAAGCGAAGTCTACAAATAAGAAGTAAACCCAAGAACCGATTTGATCGTTCGGGTTATGAATAGTGCAACCCTCATAAAAGGACGCAAAGACGACCTCAGTAGAGCTACACGTGGTGTTATCTAGAGAAGTCAAATGTGCATTGAAGTTGGTTGGTGAATTTTTGAAAATCAACTTTGAATGTCCTCATTTGCCTTTGCCTTGACTTTGTTAGCGTTACGTACTAACAGCTGTATCTCTGTACTCAATAAAAAGTGGACGCATTTATATGGAATTTTTGTCGTCTGTACTTCCACCTGCTAAAATATCTACTATTCCTCCTGAAACACCCTATATATGGATATATGTGTGGTGTCTGTTCTTTCGGACATGTCCGAAAGAAAATGCTTCATGGCATTCTGCGACGACCTTCGATCTAGTTGCAGGGGCTGATAGAGATTTCAGAGCTGCTTGGCTGTCTAAATAAAAGTAGAATCTACGATGTTTGTAGGGTCTATTCTAATTTTCGTCCGTACACCAGACCTGGTACTTTCATCTGTTTTCGACCTGTCAGTAAACCACTATATTATGTCTCCTGCACGGTGTTGTGGTTCGTTTTTCCACTGCTCCCAGCTTCCAATTGTTACGTGGCAAAGTTTATTGAAACAGCTAGAAGTTATTGTGTAGTTAGTCGGCATTTCCCCAGCCATCGCCTTACTGATTTGGGATTCCGTATATTCTAACTATATCCAGTTATTTCCAATTTTTAGCCTTTATGCCCCAGCCGCTGCCTCCATTTTAAGCCGCAGGTGTAAGGCGGGCATGTCTAGCATAATATCCATTCCAAGAGTGGATGTCCTGCTAATTCCATCTGTTTGTCAAAGCAGGCCAGTCTCTGCACTTTGCCGGACTCCCTAGCAGCCACCTTCTGTTCGACTTTGTTGATATTATAGGCCAATAAAATATCATTGGTCTTTTTGCAGGGATGTATATCCAGTACGTATTGGGTTTGGACCCCAGTTTACCCTACAGCAGCTTCTAGTGCTTATAAATTATCTTTCACAGTGGAAAATATTCTTTATGTGAGGTGTTCATAATAGTTTTCCATCCAGGGCTACCTCTAGATACACTACAACCCTCTCTAAAGTTTCATCGAGAAACATAATTTTTCAGTACGTGTGCTGGACATGCTTCCCCATAAATAATACTACACAAATTTTCGTGGGGCTCGTCTTTAAATACTTTTTCACAATGTTCAGTGCACATAGGTTTAACAGTACTAGCAAATTTTCTAAGTCTTACTGTGAATAGATCGTCTACTTATTCTTTTCAAGAGTAGTCTCCCGCATTCAGCTCATCTATGAATTCATTCACCACTAGGTTCTTCCTCTCTAACCATTTACTCGAAGGTCGTATTACTCGACATCCAGGAAGATACAGAGAGCATCCAGAAAGGGTAGCGCTTTTTTCACCTTCCCAACAAGTTGGTTAAGTGTTACTTCACAGGATTTGCTTCGTAAGTATTATGAAAATGTTGCAGTTCATAGATAAAATTATGTATTCACAACAACAAAAAATATGTCGGCAGAAAACAAAAACGTGGCATTATGAATTTGACAGTACCTCAAGGTTTTCGCTTTGACACTAAGGGTTACTAAAAGAAGCAAGACGAAATTTGCTAGAGTGTTGTCTTACGATTCTCTCACTGAATTTGTATCTGCCTGCTTGTAGCTCTGCTACAAAACAATTAAAAATCTGGCTTTCGGAGAGGCTCGAAAGGCGAACAGAGCCCGCATGCACCTGACAGGCAACCACGTTACCTAGGAGCTAGCGAATAGGCGCGGTGTCTTCCACTTACATATTGACCCAGTAAGCGCTATGGCAGATAAACCGCAACATAAGAGGCGACAGTAGTTGTATTTCCCATGTGGAACGACTTTCGTGGACTCAGAAGGATTAACTGATATCCTTATGTCACATCTCAAGCGAAAATCACTCAGTATTAAATTGAAATGACACGATAATATGAAGTGAATTTAGCAGGATAGTTCTGTGCCATCAAGGAAGTAACTCGTCGGTCACAGAGTTGCCAAACATATTCTGCGCTGGTGCCAACTTTCAGTTATACCGCCAGGAAGGATACCAGCTGATGTGTTCTGTGAGTGACCTCGGAAGTGACTATAGCTTCGTTTCAAAGTTGCGAGTGGCGAGAGCCGCAAAATCCTCATTACATTGTCAATGAGTCTTATTCGCATTTCTGTAACTAGGTTTAGGGGCTAGAGTGCAATTACTTGTAATACATCGAGGCACTGAATGCAAACTAAATGTCATAAATTAATAACTGCGGCAATGATTTGTGTTTTACTGACTTAATCGCACCGAAACATTGAAAGCGTATTCACCAGACGCGATTCACAGTTTTGGAGCTTCTCCAGTGGTTGAGTTAGCAATATATATTTGCTGTACAATATTGTTATTGAGATAACTGTCATTGGCACATCCACCAGAAGACAGGCATGGCCTGTCTTATTGTTGTCAGCTTTCCTGACGGATATTCTTCCTTTGTTCGAAACGTGAAGACTTGGAGTGAATTCGAATATTCCATATGGCGAAAATTTGATGTTTCTATTCTTCCAGCTCTAACATTCAAATAACAGTTACAATAAGCGGCAGAAAAGCGCCTGTGAATCAACAGTTAATAATGCAATCATAATTAGTGGAATCTGACAAATTCCATCTGTCATCTGATAATTGTGAAAAACTACGTTTTTCATCTTCACAACACCACACTATGAACTCAAGGGTTTCATAGGATACCTATACTAAATTTCGTTGTGATCGTTTTCAATGACAGTACGGGAGGAGCAAAACGATCTGACTTGAAACATACTTTTCCAGCGAAATTTGAATCTTTGGCTACAGTTGCAGTAGCACGTCCAGTGAGGTATCAAGAATGTGAGCAATCACTCATTGCTATAGTATAGGCTACGGCAGAGAGAAGCAGGTTTCCGACAAAGTAAACGATGAGAGACACTGTCGCTATCACTTGTTAAACAGGAATTGTTCACAAAATTACAACTATATCTTGTGAAATGAGTAGGTTGATGCAGCTCCAGTCCGGCACTACCAGTGAGTTGCCAAACATTTTCCGAATAGCACTTAAGATAAAAATGTGTATGTGTATGTGTGTGTGTGTGTGTGTTCTTTCGGACATTTCCGAAAGAACAGACTCTACGAATCTAAATAGACAGCCTTATTAATCAATTAAAGATTGAAGGACAGATGTCCAGGCTGTCATGCGCAGTAAGATAGAACAACGGCACAGATGAAAATTCGTGCCTGACCAGGTTCGAACCCGGATTCGTAGTGTCTTCTCTTTCGGAAATTCCCGAAAGAACAGACACCACACATATATCCATATACAGGAGGTTATATGGCATATTTTCTGCAATTTGTCTATACCACCACCTCGTACAATATTTACAATTCCTCCTCAAACATCCTGTATAATTATTTGGCTGTCGACGGGTCATCGAAAGTTTTCAGTGCTAGAAGCACAACATCGTCCGAACCCTAAGGGGAATACAGTGTGCCCGCCGCGAGCGAGTAGAATAATGGCCGCGGAGGACGGTGGACCGGAGGCGGGGGGGGGGGGGGGGGGGGGGCGGCGGGTACCGCGAATGTGGAATTAGCGTCTGACAAGGAGCGTGTGTAGACAGGTGCTGCAGAGAGGTTGGCTGCTGTGTCCCGACAGTGCCCACCGTCCAAGGTTCGACTCCTCCCTCGGCATGGGCGTGTGTGTTGTCCATAGCGTAAGTTAGTTTAAGTTAGATTAAGTAGTGTGTAAGCTCAGGGACCGATGACCTAAGCAGATTGATCTCATAAGTTCTAACAACAAATTTACAAAATTTTAAATCCAAAATACTGCAACTCGGCTCTTACGATAGTGCAATAGGTGCGCACTGGTTAGCTGTAACTGAAGAGAGACTCCAACTCGAATTGTGGTTAATTGCATAATAATTTAAATTGTGAATATATTTCTGAATAAATGATTGTTATGTATTTTTCCGTCACCCTTTTCACTGTTATATTCTACAAGGAACGCACGCCATTGGAGGCGGCAATCTGTAATATATTTTATCTTAATTATTACTTCAATTTTGTTCTACAATTTAAAGGTATATATGGGTGCAAACATGGAATACATGGGAATAATCCAGCTGCTCAGTGACAGGTATGGGGGAAGCATTGAGGCCAGGCCTCTGATCTTCGACCCCTGCCATCGTTGCCTCCGCCTACCTGGTGCTGAACGTCTTCTCAAACTTTTTAAAAAACATAATAGTGCAGTGATCAGCATATCTTCTAGTAAGCAGGAGGTCCAGGTTCGAAGCCCAGTCGGTCACAAATATTCATCTGCCGTCTTGGCTGTATTTCAACGCGCTGTGACAGTGTGGACGTCGGTCCTTCGATATTTAAAATGCAATTGTTTTTTGAGGCAATAGAGGTGATTTGCGAACATTTGTCTTGCCATCAGTGTAACGGGACTTCAACGGCATCCAATCCTTAGTCATTGCTTTGTGCCGGCGCTAACCCATGTCATATATATGCGAATCAGATTGTAGTTCATATTTAGTCAAATAACGAATGGTCAGTATACAAGAATGCCGGCCGGGGTTGGTGGCCGTGCGGTTCTAGGCGCTACAGTCGGGAACCGCGCGACCGCTACGGTCGTTGGTTCGAATCCTGTCTCGGGCACGGATGTGTCTCATGTCATTAGGTTAGCTAGGTTTACGTAATTCTAAGTTATAGTGGACTGATGACCTCAGAAGTTAAGTCCCATAGTGCTCAGAGCCATTTGAACCATTTATGAAGTATACAAGTATTTAAGAACAGTAGAAGCAGGATTGCAGCGAACTGATCCCTTAACCAAGTGAAACATAGAGTACCTGTGTAATGAGTCATTCCAGCTGCATAGCTGAGGGTAATATTTGTTAAGCAATTCATTGCAGAATTAATGTAATAGCCGCACGATGATCTCTGTAGTCATACTGTATCATTAGCAGCCCGCGAATGGAGTACTATGTTCGTTAAATCGGATTACTCAAGCTGAGGCCAAATAAAGATAAGCGACGACGCCACAACACTATCTTTACTTAAGTAGGTAGTCAGCGCTAAATTATGTGGGCCACCATTAACGTTACTGTAAGCAGTTTGACAGCATAACACCACCACATCTACTGACAACCTGAGCCATATCATCATGCAGTTGTAACTCGCAGTGATTACAAGTTGCTGATGTTTTGTCAAGAATAGCGGAAATCGCATCTTAAGTTCCATTTGCATTACGTCTAGGACGGAGAGAATCCTAAATAACAGTAATAGGTCACCCAGCGAAGAGAAGAGTCCACGTATTGTCTTAAGTTCTTGCAGTTTGATATTAATGCAGTTCCCGATAGTTTCACACTAACGGGTTCTTTTGGCTATCGGAATACTCATATGTGAATTACAAAAGTGTAATTGCTAGAACGCTCAACTACCTTAATAACACCTCATTCTGAATTGAATACGACTCGGAAAGCGACGATAATTTGACGTTTCCGTCCATCTCCTGACGTCTTACTGAATGAAGTCTGAAGTGCCCGCACAGTTGTGTTGCCTGCCGCATGGATTCTGTGAAGTGTTGTGGCAGCTGGCAGTCATTGCTGAATACAGACATTTGCAAATATCCCCACTGCTTTAGGGGAAATCGCCTTTGTTGCATTTTTTCCATACCGTAATTAGCACAATAACATAAGGTTTGTCCTGCTGAAGAACTTGATGCCCACAAGTCCTTAAATAAGAATCTCCTAGCGGGAGTAATGCATGAAAGGAGACAGACTGTTGGACAAAAGAATGGACAGCTTCCTGCTTTTTGCGTTTCCGATAGCGCCTACGATATGAATCTGGTATCATATTATGCTTCACAACCTTAAACTGTTTATTTTTTTACTTCATACTACAATAAAAGTAATGATATGAGAAGAGGAAATGACTGATATGCTTCTCAGGAACTTTAGTTTTTCGTGTTTATTTTCTCACCTCATACTAAAACAAGGGCGTTAATATGAGAAGAGGAAATGAAATATACGCTTCCAAGACACAATATTTCCTTGTGTGCTACTACTGCATACATGAAAGCCCTGCAGTTAATTTTTGTATGCTGCATAAATTTTGATAACACCTCACATTCCTTTGTGAGAAGGTTCCTATTTTCTTGGGATTCAAATACAGTGGACATTTCATCATTGGTTAATATTCTGATGACTAATGACATGATACCCGTTGCAATTGCTCCATGGCACCTGTGAGTAGAGTCTCACGTTGGTTACTATAAGAACACGCAGGCAGTGATATTCGCTCACTGCAGTCAGAGCCAAGGTGATTTCTTTCTGTTTACGGCGAAGCGTCTGCTGCAGTGTCCACGCTCAGCCAACATAAACAAATCGCGGCGGCATTGGGCACTGCTAATCGCTGCACTTGTCGCGAGCCTCGAAACACGAGCGCACTGTCTCTGCTAACGATACTATGGAGTTAAAACATATTACTTAACGTAATGTGCAGGTCGTGGGTAGGGTCAAAATTCAGTTTGTCACTTCCCATCGCATTAAAATACTTTACAGTCATATTTGATGCAATATTTATTGTTGGTTGTCTCTCTAATGTTAATAGTATTGATTCAGATTGTGCGTGAACACGAAAACACACACACACACACAAACAGTCATTGATTCCAGTGAGGGCGACAACTACTGTGTGTTGAACAACAAATGCACCAGTCAATTCCTCAGTTGGCGTCGAGTGGATGAGATTTTTCAATTACCTTGCATTGCAAGAATTGTAAGGAGGAGACTGAAAGCAAATGGACTTTTATCTAAAGAACTGCGACAAAACAAAGCTTGACCAACTAGAAGATAATTGTCCACATGGTTTTTGTGGACAAGTATACTTTTAGTAACCAACCCACCCACGATCATTACGTAAGATTTCTAGAAGGCGTAGGGGCATTGATTTCATCAAGACGTCGACAGTGTAGCGTGATGGTTTACTTCCCACCATACGTTTTCTATATTCGTCCAAAGGTCGCTTGCATTTGTAGGTCCACATGGCAATGACCTTGTTACCTCTGCCCACATATTCTCTATCTGGTTGATGTTCGGTAGTCGTGGAACAAACGGCAACAGCTTTATCCTCTCTTGGCCCTGAAACCAATCTCGCACTGCTCTGCTATGATGGATGGGGCTCTGCTCCTGTAAATAAACTGATATCTCGTTCGTTCATATATTTATATTTAAATAACATATTAGTAATAAGCACATTGTATTATTATTTTCCACAGTGTTTAAGAATTCAGGCCCTGTCATAAATAAGTGATCTAGATTCAACCGTCCGATTAAGAATGCGGTTTACACAGTCTATCAAATGATGAGAGTCGTATTCCACATTAAGCCTGACTGGCTGCATCCGATTAGAACGATCTGGTATCGAAATGAAATTACAGAAATCGGATAATTTGAACGTCTGTATTGCAACAATGCTGCGCACATAAATTCCTATGATGGAGTAACAGGTAGGAACTGCCTACGAAAAAGTGAGAAATATGTCTACTAGCAGCAATGTCACGTAATTATAACCCATATTTATGTGACGGAAATACTGAATCGAACAATGCACATCTATTTCAGTGATGGGAAGATGCACCATATCGCTGAAAGCCAGATTTTTAATTCTTTTGTGGTAGAGCTACAAGCAGGCAGATACAAACTCAATAATGGAATCGTAAGATAACGCTCGAGCAAAATTCGTCTTGTTACTTACAGTAACCCTTAGTGTCAGAGCGAAAACCTTACGGTACTGCCAATTTCATAATTCCACTTTTGTTTTCTGCCGACATATTTTTTGTTGTTGTTAATACATAATTTTATCTATGCAATGCCACATTTTCATCAGACTTGCGAATGATACAGGAAATGAAGTAAATACAGATCTTTTCGAAGTCAAAAGTCGGTAATATCCTACTAATTCGTGTTAAAATAGGATCAATCGTCTTACAGACACTTAATGCATTGCTACAATCTGGAACCGCGCGACCGATACGGTTGCAGGTTCGAATACTGCCTCGGGCACGGTTGTTTATGTAGTCCTTAGGTTAGTTAGGTTTAAGTAGTTCTAAGTTCTAGGGGACTGATGACCTTAGCAGTTCAGTCCCATAGTGTTCAGAGCCATTTGAACCATTTAGCCTACGTCCCCAAAGTTTTCATGTACTAAAATTAAACCAAGACAATTATTGTAAGTGTTATTTTGCCATTTAGATTAGGTATGTATGGCGCTCTTTCGAAAACATCAATTATGTCAATGGTACGATGGTACCTAGAACAGAAGTGAAGTAAAACTTGTGCGATGGTTTGTGTGTGTGTGTGTGTGTGTGTGTGTGTGTGTGTGTGTGTGTGTGTGCGTGTCAGAGAGAGAGAAGGGAGGGGGAGGAAGGGAGGGAGGGGGGGGGAGGATGTCTTTCCTCAATCATTTGACAACAGCTTTCTCAGAATTTCCGAGAACCAGACTGTAGCGCCTAGAACCGCACGGCGACACCGGCCGGCGGGGACTAGGCCTACAACCTTTTAACCAGTTCAGATGTATAGTCTGATGTTTTGGAACAGAGTTCGTGTCTAACAGTATCGAATGAAAATGTAACCTCCTTAACAGCGTACTCGAAATCACAATTCCCATCTTTGGCTTTAAAAAGGTCTCTTGCGTTTGATGAAGCAGTAGTATTAATGGCAAGGGGTCTGTGGCGCCCCATAGCTCTCACAAACAGCGGAAGGAAAAAAAAATATAGTGTAATCAGCTGTTTTTCCTTCAATAAATGTTTTAAAAGTCGGTATTACATAGGGTTTTGATAGGGGCGGAACTAGAAATTTTTTATGGTTACTTCCAAGTTGCAATTCTTCTCCCAGAATATTAAAAATGCACCTTATCGCCCGGTCTTGCGCCCCCCCCCCCCCACCCGCCCCCACTACAAACTATCGTATGGGCGCTCTTAATTGTAGCACTCATATGTTTTTACTTCTTTCATGTGGTCTTTCCTTTATGTGCAGTACAAAACTCCCTAGCACATAACGTGCAATAAAGACGTTCATTATTACTGTCATTACACAATTTCGGAAGTTTGTATTCCTGTCGCAGGTTAACATTCAACACACATTCTTTTGCCCATTGATAAACGAAGAGTCAGAAACCGAATACGAATAAAACGATCAGAAGCGTGTGAACAGAGGCACGGCTACAAGAGAAAATTTAAAAACGCGATGTCGAGCGTACAGGTACAAAATTTTAAAAAAAATATCTTCGAGATACATAAAATTCTCAAACCCCGGACATTTTTTCAGATGCAGACACTACACTGGACAGAACTGAGAAACCAGGACTGTCCGGGCTAATCCCGGACTTAAGGGTAAGCCTGCACATGAGGCTGCTACGCAGTCACCCAGCACTCGATACGCGAACGGAACGTGAAGCAAGCGTACTGTATGACACAGTGGCAAGTAGCCTCTAGCAAATATTTCTAAGTGATTTGCAGAGTATGTGTAAAAGTGTCCGCAAACAAATCAAATACATAAATTACGGAGCAGACGTGTTCCTTTCCCCAAACTCATTTAACCTGGTCACGAATCCAGTGCAACCAGAGTTCAGCGATCGTCCTGCGTAATATCAACACTTCCGTGCAGGCGAACCAACGATGTCTGTCAAATTCAGTCTCACTTCTGAAGTAGATACTACGCCGCGTGTATCGTGTCGCGAAATATTTGCTGCTAGTGGGCATGGGCAGCTCCGGATCTACGATAGATATTTCCGAATCGGGGCAAAAGCTTGACAGTGGCGCCCCCTCCCCCTTCCCCACCTTACCCTCCTCGTGCGTTTGAAATAAGACGACAAAAATAAAAATCGTTTTTTCAAAAATACGTTGATTTTGTAGCGCAAATCTTTCAGAAGAATTTGATATATAAAACGTATATGTTCGAGGAATAAATGTAAGACATGTTATTTGGTCTTAAGTGCGCCAAAGTGCAGTGCCAGGCCACTTCACAAAGCATTTTTCTATCGCACGTTACTGTATTCCGCGCTAGGGAATTCAAACGCGTATATTTTGTAATGGATGCCATCAAACCTGTATTCAGGACAGTAAGATTAAAATGTTCTGCGGTGCTTCTCCTGCTCTCAGTCGCCTGCTTTGATATCCTACAGCTAGACTCCTTAAAAAAAAACTCAAAATTAATACTGGGTAGGATTATTTGTACCCGGGAGAATAAGAACTCTTGAAAATTTGCACTTTTTGTTGCCTATTAGCTAGTAACTTTCTCATTTGTGTGACGTAAAATTGAATATAAGAAGCATAAAACCTGTAAAGACAAGAGACAAGCAAGACGGTACACATTTCTTCCGTCCTTAGATCCCAAAATTTTTTTCTCTTTAATCTTGCTACAGCTTTACATTACGTGCTTTCCTGTCTGCGAAAGAATGTATTACCTCATCAAAGTTCGTCAAACGTTTTGCTAGGTGAAAAATCAAAATGTCGTTCTCTAATACCGAAAAAAGCTGTTAATACGAATAGTACCCAAGACTGGTGTGGTTTCTCAAGTTTATTACGTCTGTTTTGTCACCGTCTGTTAGATAAAACGAAATAGGCCTTTCTAATATTGCAGCAATTTAACACACACTAAATAAGTTAGACTATTTTGGCACATATGGTCATTTTTATGTACCTCATTTACAAAAATAACACGGCAGCATAGAATTCGCGAAGTACCAATATCAAATGCCTATTAGGCCTACTACAAGAAAAGGTTTTATGTTAGCTAATATATTCAAATTTCATTTATACGCTCCAGTTTCTCAAGCATGGGATCGAAAAGCTGTAGTACGAAATTTTTGTATAAATTTGGAATCGTCATGTTGTTCCATATACTTTGCGTGCTGTCCCCGTTTCTTCTCCTTCCTCGTTCTAACAAAATTTTGTCATCACTAATTCTCTAGCTATTCCTGCCATTGTCAAAACTTATTCTCCGGTTAACTTCACTAACCCTTCCAGAATCAACGTTTTAGTTACCCCGCGTTTATTCTCCGGTTGGGCGTTATTACGTGTTCACACAACGCGTTTTCTGCGCTATTCCGAGAACTGAGCTTAAGCGGCTGCTAACCGGGGACTGTACAACTGGCCCTTACTAGAGTAGCGATCTGGCAAAAATTTTCTGTCAAAATTTTTTCTTGGATACACCGAGAAGAAAATATGTAAACTTTGTCACATGTTATTCCGTTTCTTATGTGTTATTCCGTTTACTTCCACTCAATTTAAGGATTTCGCTAATAATTATAACAACGCCGATCGCTCGCACACCCAATAAAACAAATAAACAAGCAGCGATTGTCATCCACCGTGCGTGTTTATTCGGCTCAGCTCGTATAGCCCCGTCTCCTTTTGTCTAGATGCGACGGGGACTCCCCTGGCAGAGGCATCACGTACATTATGCACGCATTCAAAAATCAACTTATGATTCGGTCAGAAATCAACGTAGACTGTGTTCAAAAATGTTCGAAAACCACCATGGTGTTTGAAAGTCAACGAATAATCGATAGCCAACGTGGGCTGGATGCTAGGCGCTTCGTGTCACAAGGTTCTTTTCTTCAAGAATATGAATTTAGCGCCCCCTGAAATTGCTGCTCGGGGCAGACACCCCCGTTTGCCCCTACTAGATCAGGGCCTGGGAATGTCTAGCAATGTAGACAGAGCATTTCTTGGGTTGACTTTAGCGCTGTGTACAATGAAAAGATAGAAAACAAGACGCTGTCCCAGGGAATGGTTGAAAGTTAGAGATAAATACATCGATGAAAACGCGCCGAAGGAAATATTGAACTCAGACCTTGATGATTACATCAACTTCCTCCGCAAGTACAGTCACTCTTTTAGTAACTTTGTAGAACTACCTAGCAGTTACACTGAAAAAGGCGACACAGTTATGCGAAATCTGGTGTTTTCTATTCGTTTTCCTAAGAAAGTCCATTAAAAAATACACTTGGAAATTATATACTTCGTTCATGGAGGAATAGGAGATCATTGATTTTTTTATTATTTTTTTATTTTACGCACTCCCGCTTGCATGTTGTGTCTAGAATATTCATTTCCTTCTTCACGTATTCCTGCGTAATATATGGCTGGGAAAGACGCAACACCTCTACCATTTAGGTTATTGCCAGTCCTCTTTTGTTTTTATCTTTGAGCGTCTTTTCCACAATTGTGGAAACTCACAATACAATGAGATAAAATTGTAATAAAAACTCTTTCTCGCCAAACATGCGCGACGAAACATTAGCAGAAACAGCGTCCGCCCTCTTCAAATCGACCATCAATCACAATGTCTTTCAGATACGTTAAACAAAATCTTTCAAAGACACACGCTGCCAAATAATTTGACAAAACTGGTGAAGTCTGAACTAGGAATATTTTTCAAATTGTTTGATCGTTTATAGGGGTCTTTAGATACAGCATGAGTTACGTGTATTATTAACATGCAAGGAAAAAAGTGGAGCCGCATCAGGTTTCGAGCCACGGCAGACAATGACGTCACTCATGGGGGCGTAGCGCATTTAGCTCTCTTCTGGCGTGGTCCACTGCGACGCACAGGCGTGAGTCCTGTGGAGGGGGCAAGGTCACTTACGTCGCGTCCCGCGCGACTCAGCACGTGACCCTGTTCTTGTTCAGCGCCTTGGCGTGTCATCGTGCCTCTCTTGTTAAAAGGTAACTACAGTACTGCTAGTCATTTCCTCTTTACTTCCGTACTGATTAAATTCTCAAACACCTATGTGCTGTTCTGCATAGCGTGATAGATACGCATGGAACAACTCTTCTTGTAGCGCCATTGTGCTAGTGCTTCAACACTCGTATCTTTCGCTCTGCTTGTTGAGCCGTGTGTCAACAATCGTCTTAAGACCCCGAGACCCTGCGCTATTATAAGTATGTTTCAATATGCTTCTTTTCACTAATCTAAAATCCTGTGGACAGTCGAGACCCGCGACGGCTTGCACATTCAGCATTACTTTAAAGGGCACAGGTATTGTAGTAGACTAAGTGGAACACAGCCGGCTATACTTAATCCAGAAGTCTAAACGCTTCAGTCGAAACGGAGAATTCCATTTTATGCTCTGGAAGTGGGGGGAAAACGTGAAACCTCAAGGTCGAAAAGATGACCTCACTAGTAATTTGAAATCTCTTGTCTACCGGGCTGTGATAGAGCGCCACATGCAATCATCGAGCTACCAGTATGAATTGATCGGTTGAGTTGGTATGACTGTACGATAATGTAAGGTGCACTACGGTCGCAGGTTCGAATCCTGCTTCGGGCATGGATGTGTGTGATGCCCTTAGGCTAGTTAGGTTTAAGTAGTTGTAAGTTCTAGGGGACTGATGACCTGAGAAGTTAAGTCCCATAGTGCTCAGAGCCATTTGAACCATTTGCTTTTCCACGCTCACCTAATCAGGTGCAGGCCGTTGGCTAATCTTTACATAACCAACAAAAAATAGTTTTGAAAACGTATTTTGTTCAGTTTTAGTTACGCAAGTAAACACAGGGGCGCCCTCTGTCCCTTTATATCGCGACCGTCACCATTACGGACCTTCTTGTCCCGTTATCCCGACAAGACCCTATTTTGTCCTGACTTTGCAAAATACTATTACGAGCTCGCCTCAAGTACTGAAATAACACCATCTGTTAGCGCAACATGTAAATAAAGCCTCCGTTAATTTTATTTATCTCAACAAGTTTATGTTGATGAGGTTGTCTCACAGATGTGTATCCTACATTGACAATGCAAGCACCTTCTAGATGTAGTGTTATAATTCGAGAAACTAGCAGACTTCTCCATTAGTAAGGGGTTGGAACTATTTAAGCAGCGCCACGCGAAAGAATCGAGCAGTTCCCATTGGAACAGCGATCTGCTAAGACCATTGTTTCCAAACGTAATGCGAACAAAGAGTGAAAGTTACTAATATCTGAAGTGTTTACTGCGGACAGATAGGGCATGAAGTGTATAGTGACTTGTACTTTGATGAATAAAGTGTTATTGTCTATTGTTTACCGTTTAATCAACTTATCATAGCTTACGGAAATGTCAAATGGTGGAAAGAGAAAGTGTCACTTTATGGAAGATTACACAGAAGAGTGGTCTTTTGTCAGGAAAGAAACTACGCATCAGCTTATTAAGCTGTCAGGCATCATCAGTCCTTCATTTATCTTAACTGTACCGTAAATCTGAGTGCCGCAATGTATCATGATTCCAAAATCGCCACAAAGTAGTCTGTAGCTAGGACCAAAGCTATAGCGATTGTTAAAAATATGTGTCCGAAAGCAAGAAGTTTCATTTTACGGCATAGGCCCCGACACATCGAACCACAAGTCAGAAAAGGTATTTCCTTAAATTGTTCAGCACTTTACTGAATCTGACGGAATCCAACACAAGCTGTTGAAGTTTGATTCGCTGAATAACGAAACATCGGAGAAAACTGCAAAGTTTTGTCTAGACACTGTAAGACAACTGCAAATTCTATTAGATGAATTAACCGCTTTATATGGAGACAGTACCATACCATTATTGGAGGGCTTCATTGACACGGCCAGCGGAATGTGTGTCACCAAATTAAAGAAGAACTAGGAAAAAATGTAGAAAATTGAATGCCGTGCCAATATTCTCCACAATGCTATATCAAGCGCTGCTGAAGTCTTTAACCGTCGACGTTACAGTAATGGTCATGAAAACATTTATTTTTAATATACACGGTAAGGACAGAGAAGCTTGAAGTTTTCAGCTTATACGTTGATGTCAATCGTCAGACTCTTCTATCTCACCTAAAAACAAGATGGGGGCCGGTAATGCTCGCAGTTGAGAGAATTCCATTAAAACAAGGTTTGATACCGAAGACAGGCCATCTAAAATAATTTCAGATTTTTTCAGTACTCCGATCAGTGAAATTTAATTCATGTTTCTGCAGTCATATTTTGAAAAGAAATATAAAAAAAACTTGGAGAAGAATACAGTCTCGATAAATGAAATAGCAAATATATTTATCAACAGATATCTGAATGAAAGGAAGACTGCCAATTTTATTGGCATGCGAGCCAAGATGAATTCGAACAAATTAAAGAATGAGAACCCTAACCAAGAAATAATTAATTTAATGTCGAAATTTGAGGAAGAGAGAATGGCTTTCTATATCATAGCATTTGCTTACTTAGAGAAATTGCCTACTTCTTTTAATTAGAAGAAGGATGACGCTATATGAAACCCCAGATTGGGTGATGACTGAAAACACTGTTCTATACCTGACTGAAAATGGTGTGTCGGCTTTTAGTTGACAATTGTTTTCAGGAATTACGTATCTGAAGAGCTTTTTATGAACTAAGCGTGAGTCGGAAGAATGGAAGTCTAAACACTCTATGGAAGAAAGATGGATTTACTTTCTTAAGGAAACCGAGAATCCTGACCGCAAATGCCAACTGCTAAAATTATTCGAGTATTTGTTTCCTATTCGCGCACACAACGCCAACATGAAAGAAATAATCGAATGCTGCCAGGAACTGTGGAATTAGTCTTACACTGCCAGTTTAACTACCAGCTGGCTTGCATGGAGTTTTATAAATATGTAAAAGGGAAAAAAAGCCTCACTGAAAAAGGTGAAATCTTCTGGAAATGATGCACCAGCTACGTCAGACGTAACAAGTTCCATGCAGTTATGCTCTAAATTTTTTACTTCGTTTCTACAACCCCATCTCAAAGTGTCCCAACGAGGTTCCAGATAGATACGGCAAATGTAAGTAAACATAAAAAATAGAAAGCATGAAACTGATGTAATACATCCATTAAAGTGATAAGATGTGTTTTCCAAGGAAACAGCATGTAGTAGATGACATCAAATCTAATAGGAGAGAATAGTACAGAGTGAAACAAAAATTATAATTTTGATGATTTTGTACAAATTACTACTCACAGAAAAAACTTTGTATTTGTTTAAAAGAATAATTCCTTATCAACATTTTGGAATGAAACAAAATAATTTGGCAACTAATTAACAAATGAACTTACAGTTTTAAAAATGTGCTGCAAGTGTTTTGCTGTGTACTATGCACAGTACACAGTGAAACACTTATGATTTTTCGCATCATTAATGAACAGCCTATTATCACACACAAAACATTAATGCAATGTTAAATATAATTACAAACGTCTAGGCTACAATTGGAGATGAAGAAGCTTGCGCAGGATAGAGCAGCATGGAGGGCTGCATCAAACCAAGTCACTGGACTGAATACCACAACAACAGGCTACAATACGTTTCACTTCAGTGAACATCAAGTCTACCAAAACTGATTGGACGTAGAATACAATCTTTTGGTAGCAGTAGACAAAGCTGAAGTCAGAATCATTGCAGTGTCCTTATGTGATACACAAACTGTGCCTTCTGCTTTTGGCTACACAAAACCGTTTGTTTTTTTTTTACTTTACTTTTGTATGGTATGAGACCATATATTCTTCATCACCACCTTCGACATTTTAGCTACAAAAAACATGTCATTTTACCAAAATATAATTGCTACTCACAAAATCCCAGTTCAAATCAAAAAGATTTTAGTATCCTGCCCACTCATCTAACATAGTGTGCCCAGGAAGCTGTTACCTCGGATCGCTAGACAACAATTCAAGCAAATCGTATAAATGCAGTTTATTACAGTAAGATAAATTGATAATACTTAACTTTGCGTATTCACAAAGGTGTGTGGCAAGCAAGTGGCGACAGGCAAATAAGCAGTGTCCTTCGATGTATACTATTTCAATGCAAACAAAACAAAACACTTCACGAGTCACTGGTGTAGCGTTGTAAGACGGCTCGTCTTCCACTGCGGCCGCGGCTTAGCTGCGCGTCTCTTATGTTCTCTTCATGTAGAGACCAGACCGCTCCTGTCTCGGTGTCGTCCTAGTCAGCGTGCTATTGGCTGACGTCGTCTGTAACGTTCCAGACCGGCGCTGCCGTCACAATCATCTGGTGATGGACTGCCCTCAGACTCATCAGATGAGACATCTGTATTACCTCGTTCGTAACTTTCGCTCGAAACACTTTTACTTACACGTTACTTAGTTTTCTGCTTGTTAGTCTCTTCGTACGTTTTCCTCTTTTTCTTTTAACTTTACCCTTTTCCTTAAAGATTTTTTTCTTCAGTAGCCGACATCTCAGGTGTTGAAGTCAATATGATGCTTCTGGGATATGAGTGTCTAAATCGGAGGATCTTCTGGGAAGTTACGAAACTCGTTCGATGAGATATATGGGCTGCTGGTTCTAGACTTATCAGTGTATAAACTTCAACTGACTGCCTTAACATTTTGCATATCGTATTAGGCACACAATGAGAATTTAGAGAGTGGTCTGAAACTGCAGTCACAAGGAAATCCGACTCATTAATGATCTTGCCATTCTGTGGCTACATTCCATATTTTCTGAAATCACTAGTTGCATTTGTTGGTGTCATGCCTTAAGCAAGCTTTCACCAGCAAATTCTGCAACTTTAGAAATTGCCATAGGCATCTGCGAGTCTACACTGATTCACTATTTACTGTATTCAAGTGTTCAACTGTGTACTAAAGACACGATACACCAAAAAATTTTTTAACTTTCATAATCTACGTATGTACCACATCTGAAACTGGCCATTATATAGCTAATAGTGTATATAAGATCACAAAATAGCAAATTCTTCTTACCTGTGAGTATTACGGAAAATATTAAGTTTATAAGTAGATGCTCATTGTAATTCCTGACTACCAAAAGTACCGTGCTTTACTGTGTAGTGCTCTCCTCTACGCCTTTTCTCAAAATTTGCAGCAGCCTTTTCCTCCACTTCGATCACTATTAATATTGGTTATTTTTGTTGAAGTCCAACAGAATTTTCTCAGTCGTTTCGATTTTTTTTCTGATGAAGATTTTTGGTTTTCGTTTCATACCACAATATGGGGCAATAAATAACGTTTTTGTAAATTGTTCTAGCTTTTTTCATAACTCTTTGCGTACACTGGAATTAATCATATGAGTATGAAATATTAGATCGTTGAATCAAAGAGTGGCAACCTTATTCATATTAATAACATAAAAGATACAATTTGCACGTACAGTTCAAAGTGATTACCCTTTAAATATGAAGGTAATCTATCTTAAAGATGCTAACTACGTAAGTAGTAATCATTTGAGGTATAATAAATGTTGTGTGCTTCTCGTCAAATTTAGTTCCTGGCGCACGACACGTTTTCAGACGCACGTAGCCAGTTGTTAAAGAAATACAACTTTCAGAATTTTGCCCCTTGGAAAATTTCTGCGAACGCCTATGGACGTGTTGATAGTAACTGAAGCAATAGTGATCCTTGTGTTGTGTTACAGAAAACCATAGGTATACGGAGGAGAAAAAAAGTAAAGCTGTCATAAACCAGATTGTTGAGTTGAACAGTACGGTGCTTCATCTTATTGGAGATTGTGTGCCGTTGTCTTCCTCTGACCTCTGAACTGGCTCACCCAGTCCATTACAGGGGGATCCGCATTTTAATGTGGATTCCGAACCGCGGTGCTACTCGACAATTTCACTAAGACAAACAATCCAGAGGTGAATGAAGTGGTAAGTTGCAGGTAAAAATACTAGGAGCAACCAGAGATCGAACCGGAGACGTTTGGATCCTTAGTCTAGCACTTTACTATGGAGGTAATAAATTACAACACGTAAAAATAATCGTCTTTAGTTCTTTTCGGCTCATGCTATCATTTTTAATTTCTCGATTTTATTCTGAACAACTTCCTCAGTTGTAAGGAGTTTTTGGCAAGTCTTACCTTTTGTGGTTGGTTAGTTGGTTTAAAAGGAGGGGGAAGGGACCAGACTGCTTGGTCATCGGTCCCAACCTTTCGTGCTATTACTTTGTGATAGCGTGAAGCTTGTGCTTAGGGTTCATGTAAGGCTGAAGCAGATCATCTGGAAGGCGCTAAATGGAGAAGTTATACCATCAGAGAGAAAGGCTGGCCAATATACTGTATCGGACAATCACGCATCCAAATAAAAATTTAGAAAATATTGTAAAAGAGATGTGAATTTCATCCGTATCGCACAGAAAATATTTCTGTAGTGAACTTACAAGATGCAGTGCAGTACGATAATTCCATACTTGTCACAACATGCGACATAGTTGTTTTCTAAGACTAATAAACTTTGCCTGTATCATCTTAACAACCACATCTTTATTCCACCCCCGTACTGTACTTAGGAGAAAATATTTGCCTATTATGCGTTGACCTTCCTAGAACACAAGTAACGAACTCTACTAGAAAGTATAAAGTCTTCTAGACAGTAGAAACTCTTCATTGGGATAACCGTAGATGACATGCTTAACATGCCGGCATTAGTTCCTTGTTTCAAGTGTAGTGGATTGACGTTCGTCTTTTGCAGATACTATCTGATTGTGCTTTGTCAATGTCAGATTAATGCACAAACACTCATAACAACAGCGAATCCATTGTAGCATGCCTGTACTCTAACGACGATTGTCGGTGATTTCCGTGATTTGTGAATAATGTGTTATGTAAACGAGGTCATTGTCATGCAAAATCTTTAGAGCGTTCGTTTTACAGAATGTAATATGTAATAAATAACATGGTGTATTATGTTTAGCATGCAAGGTTTAATACATAGAAAGACTGTTAATCTCTAAAGAGTAAAATTATTGCTGTAGATTCCATCACCACAAAAAATTCATTACTCTTAAGTTCCCTTCAGATATTTATTATCTGCTCACACATCTGAAGTTCTAGTCCGTTATAATTATCAAGTATTCAGAAAAACTACGCTTTCACTGTTTTCTTCCTACAAAATATTTAAATGGCAGTAGAAATGACAGTAAAAATGGAATCAGTAGTTGAGAATGGAACGAGACAGCGCTGCAGCCTGTCCCCGATGTTACTCAGTGTGTACATTGAGGAAGCAGTAAAGGAAACCAAAGAAAAATCTAGAGTCGAAATTAAAGTTCAGGGGGAAGAAATAAAAACTTTGAGGTTTACCGATAACATTGCAATTCTGTCAGAGACAGCAAAGGACTTGGAGGAGCACTTGAACGGAGTAGATGGTGTCTTGAAGGCAGGATATAAGATCGACGTCAACGAAAGCAAAACAAGAATAATGGAATGCAGTTGAATTAAATCACGCGATACTGAGGGAATTAGATTAGGAAGCGAGACACTTAAAGTAGTACATGAGTTTTGCTATTTGGGTATCAAAATAACTGATGATGGCCAAAGTAGAGGGGACATAAAATGTAGACTGGCAAATTCACGAGAAGCGTTTCTGAAGAAGAGAAATTTGTTAACATCGATTATAGGTTTAAGTGTCAGGAAGTCCTTTCTGAAAGTATTTGTATGGAGTTGTAGCTATGTGTGGAAGTGGGAAATGGACGAAAAACAGTTTAGACAAGAAGAGAATAGAAGCTTTTGAAATGTGGTGCTATAGAAGTATCCCGAAGATCACGGAGCTTTTAAGGAGGTTCTGAACAGAGTTGGAGAGAGAAGAAATTTGTGTTACAACCTGACGAATTCTGAGACATCATGCTGTCATTAATTTAGAATTGGAGGGAAGTGTGTGTGTGTGTGTGTGTGTGTGTGTGTGTGTGTGTGTGTGTGTGTGTGTGTAGGGGGGGGGGGGCTGGCTCAATATCGTAGAGGGAGACCAAGAGATGAAAACAGTAAGCAGATTCAGAAGGACGTAGGTTATGGAAGTGATTCGGAGATGAAGAGACAGGATAGAGTAGAATTCAGAGCTGCATCAAATCAGACTTCGAACTGTAGACCACAACAGGAACCAGTATGAGTACTTCAAGTGGCGAGAGTTTGACGTTTCGACACCAGCAAGAGATATCCCTGACTGATAAGAAGACACTGTCGTTGTGATCTTCAGTCGTAAGACTCCAAACTAAATCAATTTGAACATGCACACTGTAGTCAAGGCTTCGTCTCCTGCTGCAGCCGTTGCCCCCACAATTCCGTCCATTTACACATTAAATATTCCTTGATTTCTCAGGATGTGTCCTATTAACCTATGCCTTATTTCACTTAAGCTGTGCCATTATGCTCTTTTCTTTCCAATTCGATTCAGTAACTCTTTATTATTTACTCGATTTAACCGCATGTCTTCAACAATCTTTTGTAGCAGCACATATCCAATTTCGCTGTTTATACTCTTCTTGTATGCAGTGTGTATTGTCCGCGTTTCACAAACATATAAAGCAACACTCCAAACAAACACTTAAGAAAACTTCTTAACAATTTAACGTACGTTCAGTATTAACATGCTTTTCTTTTCCAGTATAGCTGCTTTTCCTGCCATTGCCAGCCTGTATCTCATATCCTCTTTTACTTTTGCCACCTTGCGACTGGCACTGTGGGTGGCACCAAAGTAGTCGCATCCTGGACAGCGGCTAGCCATTCTGATTCAGGTTTTACGTGCTTTCTTTGAATAGCTTAAATGCAAATGGCAGGACAAAGCCATTTTCCTTCAGTAGACGCTCATGTATTACTTTCAGCGTTCCAGTTCTTAATCTAAATCAGCCAGCAATATCTGACTTGATTCGACGGAACTCCATTAGCCTTCTGCTTGGTTTATTCATCTTATAACATCTTTTCAAGACAATATCGATTCCGCTCAAAAGATCCAAATTCATTGCTGTCTCTGGTAGAACTAACTCGTCGGCAAATCTTAAACTTATAATTTTTCTCTCCCTAATCTTTTAATCCCGTTTATCAGTATCTCCTTTGTTTGCGTTGTGGTTGCTCAACGTACAGATTGTTAAATAACTCGGGACGTAGCCTAGACTCATGTCTCCCTCTCTTCTCAGTTACTACCTCTTTCCCTTGTTCTTCGGCTCTTATCACTACAGTCTGGTTTCAATACGTTTGTAGATAACCAACCGCTCCTGTATTTTGTACCTGTAAACGTCACAGTTACAAATCTGTTATAAATATATTCTTCCAGCCTTTTAAAATGAGTCGTTCATTTCTCCGAAACCATAATTATTCTTCCCCCCCCCCCCCCCCTTCTGCTTCTTTCTGCAGAAAATTCGTGTCAGTGTTTTACAACCATGACTTAGTGAACGGTTGATTCATTAATGGTGACAACTGTCAGCACTTCCTTTCATTGGTGCTGGATTGCTACAAAATTCTCGAATCTGAGGGCATTTCACCTGTCTCATACATCGCGCGTCCAAGCTGTATAATTGATTAAGGAGGAGGAAAACGTAGTGGGCTGTGTCACTTTAATGCGAGCAGTCTCGGTCTTCGTCTTAAGTGATTTAGGAAAGTCAAGATGACTGGCCAGAAGTTGGACCTCATTATGTTTCGAAAGCGCCGCAGGTGAGCTTCAACAGCGAGGAGGATATCAACATAATGTGCCGCTTGACGTCGATGTTTAGATCTTAATGCTCTTGAAATTGACGATTTCATTTACATTGATAGAGGCAGGTAATGTTTGGTAAGACTTCTTTAGAATCTATATTTTTTGGCCATATTCCTGGATATCCATTTCAGACGTCTTGTCATTGCTATCACTGTTGTCATCAACTTTACTGGTTAACCAAGAGCCTTAAGTCGTTAATCTCTTTTTTGAAAACCTCGCAGAATACTGACTGACTAATGCAACTAGTCTGTTCGCTGTTTCTTTGCCACAGTTGTATACACTGTACTACCGCTGTTGTTGGCACTGTAGATCAGAGGGCGGCAAGTAATATTAGATGGGCTCCGGAACTTTTGAAAATTTGTATCGAAAAAGAAACTCATATTCCTTACTAATTTTTATTTTGGGTTTCACTCAAAAAATAATATGAGATACGATAGATATGCATGACTGTATTAAAAATCAGTGGAAGAAATTACATTTGCGGTCTTTCAGCCAATTTTCTAAAGTTAGGTTCACTCAGGGAGCAGCTTATGGGAAGAGTGCCTTCGAGATGGATGGCCGTTAATCTTGAGCAATATTATTTCTTAAAAAAAATTGTTTTTGGAAATGAAGTTTCAGTAATATGTTTGGAGCCGAACTTAGCAGCCAGGTAAATGGCTAATTTTTTGCAATTTTCAAATTTGTTTGGGACATGTCTAAAATTCTTGGAGGATGTCTTCCCGCAAGTCTGTTATCTCCATCTAGAGTAAAGGCTTTGAAAGACAGAACAACTTCGCAGCCCCGTCGGTCCATTCTGCCGCTGTAGAAAATTCAAAAGACGATTTTAGGAATCCCGACAACTTCTCTAACGTTGCGAATTCTTGGAATATTGCTGCAAACTCCTTGCTAATTGTAGTATCTGACACAGAATCTGAAAATACTGCAGTGTCTATTTCAGATTTATTTTTATATTCAAGAATTGTTGAAAAGTAAATAAATTCTTGACTTGCAAAGTCTTTTTCAAATATGTATAGCTTGAAAAGGAAAGAAGATACGCATTATCAGACAACGTACTAATTTAACATTTCCTTGTAGTTCGGTACTGAGCGCCTTTAAATGTTTCAGAATGATTTTGGGAAAGGAAGACGTTACTAGGAACTTGCTTCTTGCAAGTTGCCGAAGAAGTAGGTCACTTCTTGTTTTATTTGCCAAAACGTTCAATCACTTGACCTGTATTTAGCCAACGAACACTGTTGTGCTGCAGTAAGTCAGAAAGCGCCGAATCACACTCGGATAGAAACTCTGAACTGTCTGTGCTGAAGGGACCAAACTGTCCTTTACTTCTTTCAGAGTGGACTAAGTTTCCCACAAAGGACTGCCTGGTGAGTTATGCACTGATAAGATAGTAGCCCAGCATCCTTATCCTTGATGCCCTGTGCTAGTCCCTTTCTTCGCCGATTATCGCTGGGGTCCCTTCCGTTGAAAGAGACACCATTTTATCAAAACTAATGTTTGATTTTGTCACGAAGTGATCAGAAGTGCTGAATAAATCTTCTTGGCGAATCTGTCCTTCAGACGGCAATATTGCTAGCAGTTCTTCCTTAAATGCGTTACTGTCAGTATCCAAAAATCGCCATTTGTTCTTCATCAACAGTCTGACGTGGTTCAACAAGTGATGGCGTATCAAGGCGTCTTCCGCTGAAGCTCGCGTGAATTACTGTTGTTGTCGACAGGCAAAATTTGTGTTCTCTTGTGTTGTGGCGACAATGGAATACCTTGAACTGCTTCGGCAATATCCTTTTTCTCTTTAAAAAGTGCAATAACAACTTCCAGCGTACATTTCTTTACTATCCCAGCGTCAGAAAATGACTGCTGGTGTTTATTAAGCGTCCAACACACAGGTAACGCTGCTTCGGTAGATTTTTGTTGCCCACTCTTAGGAGCGATTTAGTAAGGCTAAAAAGGAGTTAGCTATGTCTGGAGTTTTTCCTACCGAGTTCCACTACTCAGAGGAAAATTTGTATGGAACTGCAGATGAATTGTTTCGTAGTGTCGTTTTAAATTGACGCTTTTAACGAAAGCGACAGTTTCGTTGCATATGAGGCAAACTGGAACAGATCCAGTCGTATCAGGCAGCGTAAAACTGTTCAGTTCACTAAATTACATACTTCCTATTTTCACAGCCAAGTTCACGCCTTTTACGGTTCCGTACCTCAATCGGTATGACGAGATAAAAGAAATTATTCAGGTAGTGAAGGGAGACGAAAATTTAATAGTCATGGGTGACTGGAATTCGTCAGTAGGAAAAGGGAGAGAAGGAAATATAGTAGGTGAATATGGATTGGGGGGAAGAAATGAAAGAGGAAGCCGCCTTGTAGAATTTTGCACAGAGCATAGCTAACACTTGGTTCAAGAATCATAAAAGAAGGTTGTATACCTGGAAGAATCCTGGAGATACTAATAGGTATCAGATAGATTATATAATGGTAAGACAGAGATTTAGGAACCAGGTTTTAAATTGTAAGACATTTCCAGGGGCAGATGTGGATTCTGACCACAATCTATTGGTTATGAACTGCAGATTGAAACTGAAGAAACTGCAAAAAGGTGGGAATTTAAGGAGATGGACCTAGATAAACTGAAAGAACCAAAGGTTGTAGAGAGTTTCAGGGAGAGCATAAGGGAACAATTGACAGGAATGGGGGAAAGAAATACAGTAGAAGAAGAATGGGTAGCTCTGAGGGATGAAGTAGTGAAGGCAGCAGAGGATCAAGTAGGTAAAAAGACGAGGGCTAATAGAAATCCTTGGGTAACAGAAGAAATATTGAATTTAATTGATGAAAGGAGAAAATATAAAAATGCAGTAAATGAAGCAGGCAAAAGGGAACACAAACGTCTCAAAAATGAGATCGACAGAAAGTGCAAAATGGCTAAGCAGGGATGGCTAGAGGACAAATGTAAGGATGTAGAGGCTTGTCTCACTAGGGGTAAGATAGATACTGCTTACAGGAAAATTAAAGAGACCTTTGGAGAGAAGAGAACCACTTGTATGAATATCAAGAGCTCAGATGGCAACCCAGTTCTAAGCAAAGAAGGGAAGGCAGAAAGGTGGAAGGAGTATATAGAGGGTTTATACAAGGGCGATGTACTTGAGGACAATATTATGGAAATGGAAGAGGATGTAGATGAAGATGAAATGGGAGATAAGATACTGCGTAAAGAGTTTGACAGAGCACTGAAAGACCTGAGTCGAAACAAGGCCCCAGGAGTAGACAACATTCCATTAGAACTACTGATGGCCTTGGGAGAACCAGTCATGACAAAACTCTACCATCTGGTGAGCAAGATGTATGAGACAGGCGAAATACCCACAGACTTCAAGAAGAATATAATAATTCCAATCCCAAAGAAATCAGGTGTTGACTGATGTGAAAATTACCGAACTATCAGTTTAATAAGTCACAGCTGCAAAATACTAACGCGAATTCTTTACAGACGAATGGAAAAACTGGTAGAAGCGGACCTCGGGGAAGATCAGTTTGGATTCCGTAGAAATGTTGGAACACGTGAGGCAATACTAACCTTACGACTTATCTTAGAAGAAAGATTAAGAAAAGGCGAACCTACGTTTCTAGCATTTGTAGACTTAGAGAAAGCTTTTGACAACGTTAACTGGAATACTCTCTTTCAAATTCTGAAAGTGGCAGGGGTAAAATACAGGGAGCGAAAGGCTATTTACAATTTGTACAGAAACCAGATGGCAGTTATAAGAGTCGAGGGGCATGAAAGGGAAGCAGTGGTTGGGAAAGGAGTGAGACAGGGTTGTAGCCTCTCCCCGATGTTATTCAATCTGTATACTGAGCAAGCAGTAAAGGAAACAAAAGAAAAATTCGGTGTAGGTATTAAAATTCATGGAGAAGAAGTAAAAACTTTGAGGTTCGCCGATGACATTGTAATTCTGTCAGAGACAGCAAAAGACTTGCAAGAGCGGTTAAACGGAATGGACAGTGTCTTGAAAGGAGGATATAAGATGAACATCAACAAAAGCAAAACGAGGATAATGGAATGTAGTCAAATTAAATCGGGTGATGCTGAGGGGATTAGATTAGGAAATGAGACACTTAAAGTAGTAAAGGAGTTTTGCTATTTAGGGAGTAAAATAACTGATGATGGTCGAAGTAGAGAGGATATAAAATGTAGACTGGCAATGGCAAGGAAATCGTTTCGGAAGAAGAGAAATTTGTTAACATCGAGTATAGATTTAAGTGTCAGGAAGTCGTTTCTGAAAGTATTTGTATGGAGTGTAGCCATGTATGGAAGTGAAACATGGACGATAACTAGTGTGGACAAGAAGAGAATAGAAGCTTTCGAAATGTGGTGCTACAGAAAAATGCTGAAGATAAGGTGGGTAGATCACGTAACTAATGAGGAGGTATTGAATAGGATTGGGGAGAAGAGAAGTTTGTGGCACAACTTGACTAGAAGAAGGGATCGGTTGGTAGGACATGTATTGAGGCATCAAGGGATCACAAATTTAGCATTGGAGGGCAGCGTGGAGGGTAAAAATCGTAGAGGGAGACCAAGAGATCAATACACTAAGCAGATTCAGAAGGATGTAGGTTGCAGTAGGTACTGGGAGATGAAGAAGCTTGCACAGGGTAGAGTAGCATGGAGAGCTGCATCAAACCAGTCTCAGGACTGAAGACCACAACAACAACAACACCTCAATCGGTAAAAGTGGAACCTTTGTAGGACCACTTTGTTGTGCGCCTGTCAGTCTGTCTCTCTGAATATTAATGATTTATTTTCTCAGGAACAGGTAGACGTGTAAAGCTGAAATTTATGTCAAACGCTGAGAGGTCTGTGACTCAGTGGGAGAACGCGGCAGTTGCGGTCACCCGAGTTCCCAGGAACTTCGCCCAGTGGAAGAGGCAAAACAAGCGAACACATGTCTCGGCTCAACCGTAGATATTCTACCGTTTGTAAAAAAAAAAAAGAAAAAAAAGACGCTAAAAGTTTTCCAGCTATTATAGCTGCCTTTTAGTGCGCGACATTCTCAGACGGAATGGTGGCTCAGTTAGCGCCCTGTTTCTTAATTTTGTGCCCCATGTCGAACCCCGATTATTATTTTTACTTATTTTATTTTTATTGTTTTCATTCAGCTACCTATGTCCGTAGGAGATGACTAGACAAATGTTTCTTATCAAATTAAGGAGTCTAAGGGCATTATTTTAACTGTAAAATTACGACTGCATATCACAATAGGTGTCATACATTTATTATATGTCTGTATCGTATGCTGAGGCGTTACAAACTTTTTAAATTCTCATACTCTCATACTTCATTCTCATACCAGTTCTTACATTTTTTATTCACATGTTTATTCTTCCGAATGATTTGTTGCATTTCCTTGGCTGATGCCGATCGTAGAAACATTTGGAACACAGCTGTTTCGAACACCACGAGCATTGCCCGAGGGCAGGTTTGCGACGGCGTCGGGAAAGAGACGTCATTAACGTTGTCGAAGATTTCTCGCGTTTGTAATAATTTCGCGGCAAACCGTGCATAACGGGTCACTTCCGTGGTAGCTTCCGTAGCCGACCATAATTTCAGAAGTGTTGCCAATACACAATTTTGTGTACGAAGTGGCCTCTAGATTATGGCCCACAGACGTCCAATGGGTGGCCAGATCATTCGCTCGAACTGTTCAAAATGTTCTTCAAACCATTCCCTAAAAATTGTGGCCCGGGGACATGGCTTATTGTGATCACAAAAATTCCACCGTTGTTTGGGAACATGAAGTCCATGAATGGCTACAAATGGTCTCCAGATAGCCGAACAGAACCATTTCCACCCAATGATCGGTTCAGGTGGACCAGAGGATCCATTCCATTCCATAAAAACACAGCCCACACCATTACGGAGCCGACACCAGCTTGCACGGAGCCTCGGTGACAACGTGGGCCCACTGCTTCATGGTGTCTGTGCCACACTCGGACCCTACGATCAGCTCTCATTAGCTGAAATCGGAACTCGTCTGACGAGTCGTGTAGTGTGTAACCGGTGTGGTCGCGAGCCCTGGACAGGGTGTGCAGGTGTTGTCGCTCTGCTAACAGAGGCACTCCTCGCATCGGTCATCTGCTGCCACAGCCCAATAAGGCCAAACTTCGCCACCCTATGCTAACGGATACGTTCGTCGCACGTCCCACATTGATTTCGGCAGTTATTTCACACAGTGTTTCGTGACTGTCAGCGCAGTAGCACTGACAGCTCTAAGCAAACGCAGCTGCTCTCGGTCGTTAAGTGAAGGCCACTGCATTGTCCGTGGTGACGGGCTATACCTGGAATTTGTTATTCTCGGCACAATCTTAACACTGTGGATCTCGGAATATCGAATTCTCTAACGATTTCCGAAATGGAATGTCCCATGCATCTAGCTCCAAGTATCATTTCGCATTCAGAACAGTCTGTTAATTCCCATGGTGCGCGCATAGTGAGGTCGGAAACCTTTTCACACGAATGACCTGAGTTCAGATGACGTCTCCATCTATGTGCTGCCCTTTTATACCTTGTGTACGCGGTACTGACGCCAGCTTCACGTTTGCCCATATCTATCCCATACTTTTGTCGCGTGTACATCCATCGTGATGTTATATGTTGAACCGATACTCACCTAAAAGGCGACGTTATCCCGCTACTTGTCGTTGGTCGCATAGCTGTCGGCGTTCTTCTCTCCGTTGTCACATCTACGGAAGCCGCTACAGTCACCTCTGTGCAGACAGTCCGCGGTCCTCCAGAAGTTGTCACACTGTCGGTGTCGATACTTATCGTGCTGTAACTAACATAAGTCCATTTCCTTAGTCACGGTAGGTGACAGGATTTATGATGCTACAGGGCTGAGTGGCCCAGTAAACGGTATGTCTGCCTGTAACCTCCCCCTCACTTATCGACCTTAATGACAGTGAAAAATTAAACCGCGTGTACCTAATGGAAATTTGGGAAAAGCAATCGTCACCGAGGTTAATTTGTCGGTAAAGAGGGAGGAAAGGGTTACATCTAAATGAAAGGAAAAATGCTAATGAAACTGGTGGAAATTAATTTTGAAATAGGGGTAAAGTTAATAAAGAAAGTAAATGTGCGGCCGTTACGTTAACAATCAACTAGCGGTAATTAGATATTTGAGATTTGGGGGAAATTACGGTCGCCAGTCCTAAGGACAATTACTATAGTAACTGAAAAAGAAAGACTATTACACATATAATTAGCACTAGAAGCGTGGCAACTGAAGGTTCACAAGTGTAGTGTGAAAACTGAAAGTTTGTCAGAAGCAATAAATTTCGCTACACTTAATTTAGCAAAAGAATTAATAAAACCGGAAAATCGACAGTTAATTTAGTGACTGAAGTTAATAGTGAGCTTTCTTTCTGAAGCACATCGAAATTCAGTAAAATACGGTTAGTCTTGGACTACCTCAACAATCATTTCAAAAGCTACTTGAATCTACGCAATTTAGAAATAAGAGATTTAACTTTGAACTTGAATTAAATGATTCTGAACAATTAACAATAGTAAAATTTAGTACGTACCAAGCTGAGCTGCAGTCACAGGTAAGCTAAAATATGGTAACAAAACTAGCACTCTTAATTTGTGCTTGTGTAATCTAAGTATTGTAGCCAGGTATGAATACTTTAACTGAACTTTGAAATTAAAGCAGTGAAATGGAATTATGCTGGCGTTTGAATTTCAACGACACTCGGGTTCATGTCGGAAAAGGAAGGGACCCTGCTTGGTAATGCAATTGGGACAATGAGCAACAAAGGTTCATGCTAAGTAGCTGTAATTTTGTGATGCAACAATTTTAAAAGTTTGAAAAGCTGAGGTCTGCCATACAGTTCTGAAACTTTACGTGCTTCCAGTCTTCCTTGTTGGTTGATTGAAGGTTTGAAGTCGTCGATCGAGGAGGTGGCGACAGTCACTCATTGTCGGCCGTCGCTGTTGCAGAAGCTGGATGCTGGCGCGCCTTCTTCTCGACACGGTCACCAGGCGAAACGGGCTCTTGATGTGCGCCAGCTAATGCTTCCCGTCCGCGACACCATGTCAGAAACTATCACTGCAAGTCGAGCGCAATTACATGCTGCCAAACCCCGAAAGCGCGGCAACTCGCGGGAGCTTCACACAACACACCTGCTCCACTCGCTACTCCCGCCAGACTCTCCCATGCTCTGCCCGCGCTCCACGCGGCAGAGTTAACACTACCAAAGATCCTAAACACTTTGGTTCTCCACACGACCTATCGATGTATTCGTTCGATAGCATAGTTTTCCGTAGGCCAGACCCAGCGTAAAAATACAAATAATCTTTACACAAAACAAACCAACATAAATGCATAAATATATATATATATATATATATATATATATATATATATATATATATATATATATATATATATACAAACAGTAAAACAATTACGATATATAAAGAGACAGAAACGTCATATCTTGAGGTAACAAACCAAGGAAAAAAATTATAGTACAATAGATGGAAATAGGAGGATATGCATTTCCGGCGTTACACGTGCCCCACATTGTCTGAGGATGTTCGTGTAACGTAAACAGACTTAGAAAATGTCCCAAAAAATAAACAGCGGAAATGCATATGCTCAAAACATCAAAAAAATTTAGCATTCGCCTAATTAACCATAAACCAATTTTTTAGACAATAATAATTGAGTGTAGACACTCCTAATCTTTTTCCACTCTGTCATCTTGCACAAAATAAAACAGGTTGACAACATATCAAAATTCATAGAAAACATAGAAAATGGTTTAGCTATTCCAAAATCATTAAAATTCGTAACACTATAAGAAGTGGAATACTATTTGCAAAATTAATTAGAGTGCATGGTCATAAAAACAGGTGGATCAAAATACGTAAATAAATAATTAAATAGACTACACATTTTGTATAACCTTTTCATAATTAATATTCTCGTCACGAGAATCTATTTAACGCTAAACAAGAAAATAATGTACAGCGGATCGACAAAAACATAAATAGTAACAGCAGAATTCTTTCACATCAGCTGTCCGGGAAGAAAAAACAACTCCACCTTCCGTACTCGCAAGTAGAAAGAATGCCGACAGCGGCACAAGAGCCAACAGCGGCTCCGCCTCGCCAGTATTATAGCGCCCGACTGTGCGGCACGCTTGATCTCACTCGCCCTTGTAACGGCGTTTCCAGAACGTCCGTTTCACTGAATTCTTTCGGAAAAACTCACTCCCGAGTAATCTCAAGGAGTCCATAAACACTATCACAGTGGATAACTCAACACTGTCCATCATCACACGCATGTACTAGCCTGAAACTTAAAACAGCGTCTAAGTACATCGGCAATGACTAGTAAATCACATATTTATGAAATCTTACAGCTATTTACTAAATCATATTTACATTCCTTAATCTACTGTGACTCAGCTGAAAACTTAAACTAGCAGCTTGGATTTTTCAGTTGATTAGATCATGATTAAATTAATTAAAATTAAATTGATTAATTAAAAATTAATTACTTATTAATTACAACTTCTTTAATGACCTTGGTCAGTCAAAAGCATGGCAATCTAGCAAATCGTTAAATCTTACACTCTATTTTACATACTGTACAAATTACCCATTGTTTGGTATTAATCGATCCTAGGTTGGTACAATTTCAAGTCTACAATGTTCCGTATACCTAATAGTTTTCCAGAGCTTGGATACTCTAAGCAATAAGCATTTGTGTGAGGTATACCAATGACTTTATATGGTCCATTATAAACAAACTTAAATTTAGAGATTTCATGGTCTATCTCGCTCGATTTCTCATGAGCTTTTACAAGTACTAAGACTCCGATAGCAAACTTAGCAAAACGCGCTTTAGCGTCATGACGACGTATGCCAGCATCGACTTTTAGCTTCATTACTTCTCGCAAACGATCTTTTTTCACACCAATACTAATGTCAATCCGTGGAGGGAATTTGATTATCTCTTCCAATTCACTTTCTACACTTTTGTCAATGCCGAAATTCCTCACGTTACGGCAGTTCAAACTCATTCCTACGTCAATGTCATCCGGCCAGTTAACAATGTGTATAGGCTGGTATTGCCTATGCACACCGTCTCCTGCCTCGTCAATACTAACTACTATTGTTTTATCTCGTGACGTACATGTCAAAGTTTTGCTTTCGCAATTAATCACTGCACGGTACTTTAATAGCCAATCTAACCCAATAATTACTTCCGTAGTTAAGTCTGGCACGACGACAAACTCTTGTTCAAATCGTGCCCCACATATCTCGAAGTTGACAAAAATCTGTTTTGTGACCGGTTTACTGGCCTTCCCAGTAGCACCGATAATTTTCACTCCTGTTACTGGCATAACTACGATGCCAGGTCTGTCTTTCAGTAACTCAAATATTTTCCCAGATACAGCACTCAATTCTGCACCGGTGTCAATCAACACGTTTAGTTGTAGGTCGTGCATATTAACAGACACTACTATCTGTCTACACTTGTCCTCGACTGTTTCTTTATTTTCCCACAGTAAATCCTCGTCCATATCCAGGTCATTCCAGAAAAAAACCATGTGCTTTGATCCTAAATCCGGTTTATCTGGCGGCTTTTTCAGCCTCTGTTCACATACAGTTTTAATTTCAACACATCTGTCCTGAGGCTTAGTCTGTAGCTTCGCCTCCAATACCGAAACCTTTTCCTGTAACTCGTCAACCAGTGAGTGTTGCTTTGCTATCAATTCACTAATTGTCACCTTCGTTGATTCCTCTTTGGTTAGATCGATCTCATCTGCCAATCTACCTGGAGGAATGTGCCCAGTAGCATCTGCAATTACTTCCTCTGGATCTGCGCAACCCACACTGCTATCGTCTGACCGTATAATGTCAGCTCTAACCTCATACACGCTGTAATCTATGTGCTTTTCTACCAATCGTGTCCGGCTATCACTAAAATTTTCGTAATCTTTCTCCCTAATACTCTCGCAATGTTTAAACTGGAGGTTTGCGTCGGATGGGTCGGCTACTTCTACCACTACGACTTTCGGTAAGGTCTGCCGGTTAGGGCCAGAACTTTCCGTTACTACTTCAACATCCAACTCTTGCGGGACGAGACACGACGAATCTTTCTCGTGCTCCCCATTAACATCAACTATTTCTAGTAAAGTCTGCCGGTTAGGGCCAGAACTTTCTATCATTTCACAAACACTATCTTCCTGCGGGACGAGACGCGAAAAATCCAGCACGCGCTCCCCATAAACACTTCTCCCATACAGGCCCCTATAATCTCTTAGTTCGTCGTATAAGCGACCGAACTGCCTTAACCAGACCTCATCCCTCTCTGCATCCCCTCGCTCGATGACGGACGTTTTATCCGACATCTGATCTTCTCTCAACACTTGCGAATCATTCTTAAACTCAATCTCCAGTTCCGCTGTGGGTATTACAGCTGCCACTTTATAATCGATTTCCGGAACACTACTTAAATTGTTCTCACTGACAGTGAATGTATTTTCTACTGCCGTGTCTACAGCTGATCTACTACTTGTGGGCGCACTCCTTTCTCCTAATACTGGCACACTCTCCCGCCGTTGATTATTCCATACGGAATTTTCATAACGACGACACCTCGGTTTTCTACTGTTATTGGGCCGCCAAAATTTCTCCACGCCCGGTCGGCCCCTCACCGGCGCGGGTAATGGTTTCCCTGTCTCGTCCCAGCAGATACCCTTCCCGGATGCTGCTGAGGCGGCTGATCACACCCTCTGGCGTTATTACTATTCTGTGAAGCCCGTATCACGTTAGTATGATACTGGTTTCCGTCATTCCTGTTATTATTTGCATTGTACCGATTGTTATTACGGTCCGAACCATTATTGTTATTGCTGCCATGGTTGCGGTATGCATTATTCCCATGGTTATCGTTGTTGTGGTTGCTGTGGTACCCGTTGTTGTTACCACGGCCTCTACCACTGTCGCGATTATTGCGCCAATTATCCTCGTCCTCCACTCTTTCCAGGAAATCATTTATTGTCCTGTAATTGCTTCCTACGTAGCGTTTTGTATCATCTGGAAGCTTTTTGTAGAGTTCCCAGACTATTTCGGATTCCGTGCGGCGATCACACAAATATTCCAACTTGCGGATCCAGCCCTCACAAAACTCCTTCATCGAACCGCGCGAATTCGCATCGAAAGGCCTCGATACGACAAATTCGCGCCAGACACTTTGCTGTTTTTGCTCTGACCAGTGTTCAGCCAGAAACAAATTTTTAAATTCGTCAAAAGTCAGGTTCGTAATGTTGAGGTTTAAGCCCCAACGCTTGGCATCACCAGCCAACACATCAATAATCGCATTAACTTTTCTCTCATCAGTCCATGATCTGGGTAAAACTCTTTCACAATTCTTAATGAAATCCGTCGCGTGTATACCGCCTTTTTTCAAGGGGTCGAACCGCTCCTCTTTCGTCAGCAATTCCGAACTATGTGCATAGATTGGCACATAGCTCTGTTTTTCGTCAAGTTTCTTTTCTAATTCTGACACTCTCGTAATTACTTGGCAAGCGGTTGTCGCAAGCGTTTCTACTTCCCTTTTTTTTTCTTCGCAGGTATTAGCCTGCTTCGTCACTTTGGTATCTACTTCGGATACTAAAGCCTTTAAAGTTTCCACCTTCTTTTGATCCTCTTTTTTCACTAATTGAATTTGTTCCGTCACCTTATCCTGGATGATCGGAGCAACTGATTCTCCTACACTTTTCTCGATTCTGCTAATTTCGGAATAAAAACGAGTATTTATGCTCGCAATTTCCGCCTGAACGCCTATCATTTCCTGTTTAAGATTACCGATTTCGGTATTAATTACAATAATATCTTCTTTGATTTTATCAACTTTTGTGTTAACAACTCCAACATTGTTGTTAACAACGTTAATAGCTTTGTTCTGATTGTCTAGCATCCGTTCAATTTTTTCAGACTGAGCTTCTTGCTTGGCAGCCTGAGCTTCTTGCTTGGCAGCCTGAGCTTCTTGCTTGGCAGCCTGATCTTCTTGCTTGGCCGATTGACTCTTGATTTCGTTAATCAAAACATTCAATAAATCGGTAAAATTCCCGGAAACTACCGGTTTTACTTCTGTAGCCGGTTCCTCTTTAATTGTCCCCCCGTATTCGTCATCAAGGGATTCAGATTTGGTTTTCACTTCCGATTCCGAAACATTTTCTAAAGTTTGGAATTCCATTTCTGCTCTTTGTTGCTTTTCGGCGGTCGCATCTTTCATGCTAGCCGCCTGCCCCTGAACAATGAGTACCGCGGTGCGCGTTTCCCACTGTTCGACCGATCGTTCCGTATCCAAATCTACCAAATTTTGGCAATTGTTGCCTTCACTCATTTTAATAATTTTCAATATAAATGCCAAATCTCAAATATAATTAGGATTACTCCCACTACTTATTCTCGCTGACGTAACGGCGTGTACGTAACCAGTACTTTGTTACGAGATTTGCACCATACAAAAGTCGTGTCCAGAACAACCTCAAATCCGAAGATTGTCCTGTCACCAGGTCGCCACGTGTATCCTCCCCCTCACTTATCGACCTTAATGACAGTGAAAAATTAAACCGCGTGTACCTAATGGAAATTTGGGAAAAGCAATCGTCACCGAGGTTAATTTGTCGGTAAAGAGGGAGGAAAGGGTTACATCTAAATGAAAGGAAAAATGCTAATGAAACTGGTGGAAATTAATTTTGAAATAGGGGTAAAGTTAATAAAGAAAGTAAATGTGCGGCCATTACGTTAACAATCAACTAGCGGTAATTAGATATTTGAGATTTGGGGGAAATTACGGTCGCCAGTCCTAAGGACAATTACTATAGTAACTGAAAAAGAAAGACTATTACACATATAATTAGCACTAGAAGCGTGGCAACTGAAGGTTCACAAGTGTAGTGTGAAAACTGAAAGTTTGTCAGAAGCAATAAATTTCGCTACACTTAATTTAGCAAAAGAATTAATAAAACCGGAAAATCGACAGTTAATTTAGTGACTGAAGTTAATAGTGAGCTTTCTTTCTGAAGCACATCGAAATTCAGTAAAATACGGTTAGTCTTGGACTACCTCAACAATCATTTCAAAAGCTACTTGAATCTACGCAATTTAGAAATAAGAGATTTAACTTTGAACTTGAATTAAATGATTCTGAACAATTAACAATAGTAAAATTTAGTACGTACCAAGCTGAGCTGCAGTCACAGGTAAGCTAAAATATGGTAACAAAACTAGCACTCTTAATTTGTGCTTGTGTAATCTAAGTATTGTAGCCAGGTATGAATACTTTAACTGAACTTTGAAATTAAAGCAGTGAAATGGAATTATGCTGGCGTTTGAATTTCAACGACACTCGGGTTCATGTCGGAAAAGGAAGGGACCCTGCTTGGTAATGCAATTGGGACAATGAGCAACAAAGGTTCATGCTAAGTAGCTGTAATTTTGTGATGCAACAATTTTAAAAGTTTGAAAAGCTGAGGTCTGCCATACAGTTCTGAAACTTTACGTGCTTCCAGTCTTCCTTGTTGGTTGATTGAAGGTTTGAAGTCGTCGATCGAGGAGGTGGCGACAGTCACTCATTGTCGGCCGTCGCTGTTGCAGAAGCTGGATGCTGGCGCGCCTTCTTCTCGACACGGTCACCAGGCGAAACGGGCTCTTGATGTGCGCCAGCTAATGCTTCCCGTCCGCGACACCATGTCAGAAACTATCATCGCAAGTCGAGCGCAATTACATGCTGCCAAACCCCGAAAGCGCGGCAACTCGCGGGAGCTTCACACAACACACCTGCTCCACTCGCTACTCCTGCCAGACTCTCCCATGCTCTGCCCGCGCTCCACGCGGCAGAGTTAACACTACCAAAGATCCTAAACACTTTGGTTCTCCACACGACCTATCGATGTATTCGTTCGATAGCATAGTTTTCCGTAGGCCAGACCCAGCGTAAAAATACAAATAATCTTTACACAAAACAAACCAACATAAATGCATAAATATATATATACAAACAGTAAAACAATTACGATATATAAAGAGACAGAAACGTCATATCTTGAGGTAACAAACCAAGGAAAAAAAATTATAGTACAATAGATGGAAATAGGAGGATATGCATTTCCGGCGTTACATGCCCTCTCTCGCCCTGATCGCTTGGAGCCATTGGCGTCCTGCTCAGTGTTGAGTACGGCTCTCGTCAACCCTTCGATTTCATATTCCCGCTACAAGCCGACGGACAGACCGTCAAATTTGACATGCGTAGTCATTTTGACCGATGGCCGGTCAGTTAGGAGGATTTTCCTTGTCGGGATGTCGGTCGGTTAGGCCTAAACGACAGGTCCCTCCCTCCCCCCTCACAAATTCACCCAACAAATTGTACCTTGTGTAGAGCCGTCTTTTGTCACTGCGCGTGGGATTTTCAGTCGTGTTATCCCCTTGTAGCCTCCCCCCGATGTTATTCAATCTGTATATTGAGCAAGCAATAAAGGAAACAAAATAAAAATTCGGTGTAGGTACTAAAGTCCATGGAGAAGAAATAAAAACTTTGAGGTTCGCCGATGACATTGTAATTCTGTCAGAGACAGCAAAGGACTTGGAAGAGCAGTTGAACGGAATGGACAGTGTCTTGAAAGGAGGATATAAGATGAGCATCAACAAAAGCAAAACGAAGATATAATGGAATGTAATCGAATCAACTCGGGTGATGCTGAGGGAATTAGATTAGGAAATGAGGCACTTAAAGTAGTAAAGGAGTTTTGCTATTTGGGGAGCAAAATAACTGATGATGGTCGAAGTAGAGAGGATATAAAATGGAGACTGGCAATGGCAAGGAAAGCGTTTCTGAAGAAGAATAATTTGTTAACATCGAGTATACATTTAAGTGTCAGGAAGTCGTTTCTGAAAGTATTTGTATGGAGTGTAGCCATGTATGGAAGTGAAACGTGGACGATAAATAGTTTAGACAAGAAGAGAAGAGAAGCTTTCGAAATGTGGTGCTACAGAAGAATGCTGAAGATTAGATGGGTAGATCACATAACTAATGAGGGGGTATTGAATAGAATTGGGGAGAAGAGGAGTTTGTGGCACAATGTGACTAGAAGAAGGGATTGTTTGGTAGGACATGTTCTGAGACATCGAGGGATCACCAATTTAGTATTGGAGTGCAGCGTGGAGGGTAAAAATTGTAGAGGAAGACCAAGAGATGAATACACTAAGCAGATCCAGAAGGATGTAGGCTGCGGTAGGTACTGGGAGATGAAGAAGCTTGCACAGGATAGAGTAGCATCGAGAGCTGCATCAAACCAGTCTCAGGACTGAAGACCACAACAACAACACATACCCTTCTTAGGTGGTCATGGTTATTTATTTCTAACATGTCATAACAGATGTTTGACAAACGTCGATCCTTTACGTTTCTGCTTGTGATCTAGAATATCAGTATGGGCACCATCATTGTTGCGACACAAACTGATGCGGCGGCAATTCGTGTGAAATTTTCCGAAGCATAGACAATGTGATTTGCGTGACTGCCTCTCTTAACACCTTGCTTCAATTCGTCAGCAGTCTGGTATCACTGATTGGCAACATGCTTCTTATTTATTACCCACGGGGAATCGCCGCATAATGTCAGATCTGGAGTTCTTGGAGGCCATTCGATCGGCGCTCGCAGATGCAGCTCTGCAATAACACGTCATCCAGGAATTCACGAACACGGAGAGTGTAGTGGGCAGGAGCTCTATCTTCTTGTAGCCAACTGTCACCAAGGATGTTCACTCTCTGGGGCTCTGGAGTAAACTGTCCACTGAACGTTTGCAAGTAAGAACGTTGATTCATTGCACCGTCAAAGAAATACCGACCTATGAGGTGCCTACTGGAAATTTCAGGCCAGGTCGTGACATGTGGTGGATTATTCTTTTACTCTTCATAATGATATAGACTTTCCTTTCTTCAGAAAGAATGCCCTTGTTTTGACAGGATTGGTAAATTGCACATTCGTCTGAGAAGAAAACCTTGCCTCTCTTTGTGAGCATCGCTAGCACTTCGAGAGATGTGGAGCAAGCTTCATACTTTCGCCGCAAGTCCTCGTCACTTAATTCATGTACGAATTTTGAACTGAAAGATTTTAATTTCAGATCTTTTTTCATGTGTGTCAGCATAGTGTTTTTGGAATTCCAAGTTCAGCAGATCTTTTCTGCAATGATTTTATGGGAGATATGGTCAAAGAATCCGCCACTGCTGCACATTTCTACTGTCGTGTTGATGGTCGATCTGTCCTCTTTCCCTGATTTGTACTTTAGTAAGAGAAACTTTATTTATGAAAGTAAATTGTATCACGAAGTACAATATGCACATTTTTTCACTTTTCGACAAGCTCACCGTGAACATTTAAACATTTGTCAACTCGTGCTGGATCCCAGCATCAAAGAACACTGCCGCCTGACCGTTAAACCAGTTAGTAACATTTTCTTCCAACATGTCTCCCTTTCCCATCCGCATTTCACCAAGAAATCCCCCCAGTTTTGGAAACAGATAAAACTCTGCTGGTGCTAAGTCAGGGCTGTATGGCCGACGATGCAGTAATTCCCAATGAGACTTCTGCAGTTGCGTCTTTGTTCTTGCCGCAACCTGAGGCCGAGAATTGTGGATCAGAACGACGCAGCTGTGGAGCAGTCCCGCCGCCGATTTTGAATGGCGCCCCGAAGCTTTAATAATGTTTCACCGTACCTCTCAGCATTTATTGTCATTCCTCTTGGCAAAAAAAAGGTCTAACAAAAGAATGCCTTTCCGGTCCCAAAAAATCGTCCACGATTTTCCATGTTGAAGGTTCTTGTTTGAATTTTCTTGACTTCGTCGGGGAGTTTGAATGATGATCAGTGGATGGACGATTACTCTCTAGAGTGTAGCGCGTAATCCACGTTTCACCGCCGGTCGCAATGTGACTCAAGAACTCGTCACCATCCTTGTGATAGCGCTCCAAAACGGACAAACAATGTGCTATTCGCTTTATTTTGTGTTCTTCTGTCAACATTTTCGGCACCTATCTCGCACACATTTTTTTGTAGTGTAGTTGTGAAAAACTACTTATCTTGAAACTTGTGGAAATTTCTGATGCAGCTCGTCGACAGTGAAGCTCCTGTTCTGGTGAACTGTCCCGTCAAGCTTTCGTGTCAAGTCTTAATTCACAACAGTAGGCCGTCCAGATCGTTCTACATCATGAACATTTGTCCTTCCTTCATAAAAAAGCCCACACCATTTACGCACATTTCCATCATTCATTAAACCTGCACCATAAACTTCATTAAGCTGCCCGTGAATTTCAACAGGACGAACTTGTTTTGCATGTAAGAACCGAATAACAGAGCGCACTTTATAATCGGCGGGATTACTGATTGGCATGGCGACAGGCGAAGCAGTATAACCGTACAACCAACACCGGCAGAGACGTGAAATGTAATGCCGGCCTAGTGAGAGACTATATACTTATGTGGATATGGTGTCTGTTCTTTTGAACATGTCCGAAACAACAGACACCCTATGCATATAAGTATATAGTTCTGGCAATACCGGCCATGACCTTCCTCTTCTGTGCGGATACACACATATTACCCGAACTCTTATGGGACTTGGTAAAAATGACTTCCACGGGTAATGAGTGTGTTGGGTAGGGACACTACGAATGTAGTGTGTCGAAACATAAGGTGAGAATGTGGGTCTAGCGGGAGGCGTGCGCGAGATAGTCCCTGCAGTCGCACTATCCTTGTGCCCTCGGTGGCTCAGATGGATAGAGCGTCTGCCATTTAAGCAGGCGATCCCGGGTTCGAGCCCCGGTCGGGCACACATTTTCAACTTCCTCGTTGATATATATATCAACGCCCGTCAGCAGCTGAAGGTATTAGTATATAATTATAATTTAATTTAGTGAGAGACTGGCCAAGAGTTGCCGTCCGTGAACGGACGTCACGGGACAGGATGCGCTATTGGTTCTTACTTAAAAAGTGACCCTAGTAGATTCAATTCTGAAGAGTTTCTGTTGGCATCACAGTATCGTTCGCTCTGGTGGAGCTTCTTTACGCAATCGTGCCGCAAAATCCTGTTGCACATTTCTAATAGTTCTCACGCTATGTGCACGTTCATGAGCCCATGCAGTTTCAGGAACGCGTTCTCGCACACTGTAGGTACTTGAGCCCGCCATCTGAAAAGAACAGAAAGACATAAGGAGTATACACCATGACCCAAAGAGAGAGGAGTGCCGGGGCTTTCGGACCTTACTGCGCAGAGTGCGCGACGGGCTGAACTTTGACAGAGTTAGTGAAGAAATTTAAGGTCTAGAAATGTTTGAGTGACATGTCGTGTGAGGAGTACAGGAATAGAGGTGCACGAAATTTTTTTAATTTATCCATAATGGTTAATGTGCAAAATGGCTCAAATGGCTCTGAGCACTACGGAACTTAACATCTGTGGCCATCAGTCCCCTAGAACTTAGAACTACTTAATACTTTAACCTAAGGACATCACACACATCCATGCCCGAGGTAGGATTCGAACCTGCGACCGTAGCGGTCACGCGGTTCCAAACTGAAGCGCCTACAACCGCACGTCCACACCGGCCGGCGGTTAATGTGCACATGGAGTAAAAGATATATATTGTATGAATGAAAATCTGTCGGCCTTCTGTGTCTCAGTTTTTAGGTTTTATTTCCGGAACTTATATACACTCCTGGAAATGGAAAAAAGAACACATTGACACCGGTGTGTCAGACCCACCATACTTGCTCCGGACACTGCGAGAGGGCTGTACAAGCAATGATCACACGCACGGCACAGCGGACACACCAGGAACCGCGGTGTTGGCCGTCGAATGGCGCTAGCTGCGCGGCATTTGTGCACCGCCGCCGTCAGTGTCAGCCAGTTTGCCGTGGCATACGGAGCTCCATCGCAGTCTTTAACACTGGTAGCATGCCGCGACAGCGTGGACGTGAACCGTATGTGCAGTTGACGGACTTTGAGCGAGGGCGTATAGTGGGCATGCGGGAGGCCGGGTGGACGTACCGCCGAATTGCTCAACACGTGGGGCGTGAGGTCTCCACAGTACATCGATGTTGTCGCCAGTGGTCGGCGGAAGGTGCACGTGCCCGTCGACCTGGGACCGGACCGCAGCGACGCACGGATGCACGCCAAGACCGTAGGATCCTACGCAGTGCCGTAGGGGACCGCACCGCCACTTCCCAGCAAATTAGGGACACTGTTGCTCCTGGGGTATCGGCGAGGACCATTCGCAACCGTCTCCATGAAGCTGGGCTACGGTCCCGCACACCGTTAGGCCGTCTTCCGCTCACGCCCCAACATCGTGCAGCCCGCCTCCAGTGGTGTCGCGACAGGCGTGAATGGAGGGACGAATGGAGACGTGTCGTCTTCAGCGATGAGAGTCGCTTCTGCCTTGGTGCCAATGATGGTCGTATGCGTGTTTGGCGCCGTGCAGGTGAGCGCCACAATCAGGACTGCATACGACCGAGGCACACAGGGCCAACACCCGGCATATGGTGTGGGGAGCGATCTCCTACACTGGCCGTACACCACTGGTGATCGTCGAGGGGACACTGAATAGTGCACGGTACATCCAAACCGTCATCGAACCCATCGTTCTACCATTCCTACACCGGCAAGGGAACTTGCTGTTCCAACAGGACAATGCACGTCCGCATGTATCCCGTGCCACCCAACGTGCTCATGAAGGTGTAAATCAACTACCCTGGCCAGCAAGATCTCCGGATCTGTCCCCCATTGAGCATGTTTGGGACTGGATGAAGCGTCGTCTCACGCGGTCTGCACGTCCAGCACGAACGCTGGTCCAACTGAGGCGCCAGGTGGAAATGGCATGGCAAGCCGTTCCACAGGACTACATCCAGCATCTCTACGATCGTCTCCATGGGAGAATAGCAGCCTGCATTGCTGCGAAAGGTGGATATACACTGTACTAGTGCCGACATTGTGCATGCTCTGTTGCCTGTGTCTATGTGCCTGTGGTTCTGTCAGTGTGATCATGTGATGTATCTGACCCCAGGAATGTGTCAATAAAGTTTCCCCTTCCTGGGACAATGAATTCACGGTGTTCGTATTTCAATTTCCAGGAGTGTATATGTTGTTGTGATTTGGTGGTGGTGGTCCTCACTCCGAAACTAGTTTGATACAGCTCTCCACGCTACCCTATCGTGTGCGAGACTCTTCATCTTCGACTAGCTACTGCAACCTACCTGCATCCTTCTGAATGTGCTTACTGCATTCCTCTCTTGGTCTCCCTATACACTCCCCCCCCCCCCCCCCCCCCAGTGCTAAATTGGTCAACACACGATGTCTCAGTGTGTCCTATTAACTGATTCCTTCTTCCAACCAGGTAACGTCACAAATTTCTTTTATCCCCAGTTCTATTCAGTACCTCCTCGTTAGTTACGTGATTTACACAGTCAATTTCCAGCATTCATCGTTAGCACCACATTACAAAAGGTTCTATTCTCTTTTTGTCTAAACTATTTATTGTCTATCTATCACTTCCATACAGCCGGCCGCGGTGGCCATGCGGTTCTAGGCGCTTCAGTCTGGAACCGCGCGACTGCTACGGTCGCAGGTTCGAATCCTGCCTGGGGCATGGATTTGTGTGATGTCCTTAGGTTAGTTAGGTTTAAGTAGTTCTAAGTTCTAGGGGACTGATGACCTAAGTTGTTAAGTCCCATAGTGCTCAGAGCCATTTGAACCAACTTCCATACATGGGTACATTCAAGGCATATACTTCTAAGAAAAGACTTCCTGACAAATCTATTTCGGTGTTAACAACTTTCTCTTCTTCAGAAACGCTTTTCTTGCTATTGCCAGTCTACATCTTATATCCTCTCTACTTCGATCATCATCAGTTATTTTGCTGCCCAAATAGCAAAACTCATCTACTACTTTGAGTGCCTCGTGTCCTAATCTAATTAACATAGCATCACCCTGATTTAATTCGACTGTATTCCATTATCCTTATTTTGCTTTTGTTGATGTTCCTGTTTTATGCTAGATACACAAATAAATTAATAAAGTCTACATACACAACTTTTGTTTTATTTATTTTGCTTGACCATGACGTAGTTCTTCAGGTAACTATAAATCACGTTGCAGGTTTTAGGAATTATTATAGATAATGACTGTGGAGATGGAAATGATCGAATGGCACTGTCGGCTGGGAGGCCCCATTCGGGGGAGTTCAGCCGCCGTATTGCAAGTCCTTTTTAGGTGACGCCACATCGGCGACCTGCGAGTGAGTGATGATGAAGGACACACAACACCCAGTCCCCTGCCGGGAATCGAACCCCGGCCCCCTGCGTGGTTGGCGGTAACGCTACCGCTACGCTACGGAGGCGGACATTGTGGGGATACAAGAGGACGAATTTGGGGTCCTCTGAAATTACGTCAATGGCTAGGAACCGTGAATTAGCTAACATCCTCTCCTCGCTGATTACAGCCTCTCTCAGGATTGTATTCTTTTTCGTTAAGAATTCTTTGACGATGTTCAGGAACTCTGAAATGCATGTTTCATCTATTGTTACGTAATCACGGAAGTCAATTTCTCCCAGCTCCTTAAGTAACAGAGCGCGGCTGAATTTCTTTGCATCAGCCATTTCTTTGGCCACAGCTTTCTCTCGGCTTTTTTTTGCGTTGTTAACTCTGAAACAGCCAGGTCAAGCGCCAGTTTTTGTTATGTGCAAAACCAAAGATAATCTCGTAAAACACATACTCGAAGAACTTCAGATAAACAAATCACAACAACATGTAGGCGCTGTAATCTGAGAGTGCAGTCGATCGGGACGTGTGTAGGCTGCCACGAAATTGGTGCGTTCATCGGTCGGCCGGATAACTTCGTGAGTGTGAAGGGGCCAATAGCGACCAACGCGAGCAGCAGTATTGTGAAACGATAAACTACAGTCTCAGTAGCCCACTATCCTTCCACTTTCGAATTCCGATACATGTTGCGAGATATTTCTTCTTCCCACAGAGGCATATCACAATATTCTTACGAACTTGCGTAAACCTTTCTCTTACACATAACGTAAACGGCATTACACCTACCTATTTTTGCGCTGAAATGTTAACCGTTAGCATAACCGAGCATTTCGTCAGTTGGTGCCAGTTTGACATTCCATGCTTGCTTCCTTCACGATGCTGTAATTTTAATGGCCATCAGCGTATTTTATATTACTGGCAGGCGGCAACACGATGTCGGAGATGGCGCCGTGGACACGGCCCGAGTCGGTGCCCTTCCCGTGCGTCCGCCAGCGCCACGTGGGCCGGCGGCCGCTGGAAGGCGCCGGAGGAGACGCACCGCCCGCCTACGTCGTCCAGGAGCTGCCCCACGAGCGCCACGAGGAGGCCGTGCGCCTCATGGCCGATGTCTTCCTACGTGAGGAGCCCATCACGTCGTGCTTTGGCTTGCGCGACGATCCAGAGGTACGCTATCCTTCGACGTCGAGTGTTGCTCAAATTGTTCGACCCGTGGACGTCGGCGGCCTCTAGCGGCCCAAAACTCTCGTGACTGCAAATCTTTGACGTCAACACATTAGTTTCGAGATCGGTACGTAGTCACGTTCCCAGGTCCATCTGAAGTAGTCGCTCACTCACAGGGGTCAGCGCTTAGCCCCCATTTAGGAGACAGGAGCAGGCAAGTCGGTGTTAGCCTCGGGAACGGGATGAGCGGCAGCGGTGGCCCTCTCAGATGAAGGTGGATGACGGACAGCGTCCTGGTGACGCGCGTCGAGCGGGCTTGCAGGGTGACAGTGGCCTCTGTGCCCCAGCAGCAGTGGCCAGTACGTTGTGCGTTGTGAGTGCATCTGGCAGCAGAAGCGTCCTTCCAGCTGGACTCGCGGCTCCACAGACGATCGAAGACAGCTAGACACGCCGAGGGTCGACCTCCGTAGCCTTTCCTCTCAGTGGATAGCTGCAGCTTGACACGAGGACTGAGACTGCACACCGGACAGTCGGCAGTCAGACATTAGGTAAGATGGGTAGGGTATTTATGTTCGCGTGTGCTCTGCAGCAATGGGGATGGCAATGGTGTCATGTGCCCTGGTTTTTCCTCACTGTAAGCTCTGCTAGTGAATCCGGACTTCCGCAACTTCGCCTTACAAAGGCTATTTTCTGCCGGTTCGACACCTGAACACTTATTGTTGTGTTGCATGTACGCCTCCTTACACACTCTGCTTTGTCACTAATATGATGGTATCACTAGATGTCATTATGCTTCGCATGCAGACTTGGGTACTTGGTCATTCCCATGTGCTGCAATAGCTTCTGTGTCTGCCACGACTTGCTCGGTATTTCCCCCTACCTGACAGTGTACCCCTCATTGACACAGGCAGTTCAGCTTCCGGAAGCTGCCAAGGAAAACATTAGACAAATTTTTAGCTTCTGCTGGGGATACTATCTAGGGACGTAACAGATGACAATGAACATGTCACACTAATTTACGTATGTTTCTATTACTTAATGTTTCTATGATATTATAAAGTAATGGAAACGGGAAGTTTTATACCATGAATTATCAGTCGTTTGTGAGATTTTCATCACATAACTTGTGTTTAACCTTTCACTCCATTTGGATCTGATGTCCATCACGAACATCAGAATGAGTTGTGACACCCCCCCCCCCCCCCAGTCTTTTCTTCATTGGGGCACTGAGGCAAAAAGCTTCCGAACCTCGTCTTGATGAATTTCTTGCCATGATCGAACACTTAGTGTGTCAATTCATCAAGATTTCTCGATAGTGGATGGTCTTCCCATCTCATCCCAGACAAATTGGGGGACTGGGCAAGCCAGTCAAGCATCCATTCATTGCTCCAGGTATACTGTATTTGGTGAGAAAAGAGTTTGGGAGCTTCCATTATCATGCTGGGATAAGCCAGTTGATCCACTGGTCATGAAGGCTGTCGCAGCATAGGTTACTATTCAGCCTCCGTTCAACAATTACCAAATCAGTGCTGTTGTACCAACTACAGGGGTGGACAAACTGCGGAATCGCCAAAAACACACCGGCATACCATGCCTAGCACGGCGTAGGAAAACGACTGGCGGTCAAAACAGACTCTAGTCCTTTCGGATTGGAGAAACACAGGTCATGTACGATTTTCAAATATCGGTTTTGGTGGAAAACTGTGGCAAGTGCAGATAACAACGATGGAGGTAGGCAGCGATCACGCATCGTTTTCTCTAAAGCCGCGCCGGGTAGTCGCGCGGTCTGAGGCGTCTTATCATGGCCCGGGCGGCTCCCCCCGTCGGAGGTTGGACTCCTCCCTCCGGCATGGGTGTGTGTGTCGTCCTTAGCGTAAGTTAGTTTGAGATAGATCAAGTATCGTGTAGTCTTAGGGACCGATGACCTCAGCAGTTTGGTCCCATAAGGCCTTGCCACAAATTTCCAAATTTCTCTAAAGCAGACCACAAAGCCTCAATAATCCTGAGATCCGGTGACTATGGTGGCGATGGGGTGTACAACAGTTCATCCTCGTGCTCATAAAACCAGTCCTGGGTGATTCGAGCTGTGTGAACAGAGGTCCTGTCTTCTTGGAGTACCAGGGAGTAATAAACATTGTACCATGCGATGGACTTGATCAGACAAAGTGGTCACAAAATCATTGCAAGTAATGCGACGTTGCTGAGTAACCACGGGGCCCATGCAATACCGCGATATGGCTGCCCAAATCATTGGCCAGTAGCTGGAAGTAGAGTGAAAGACTCACCTCACGAAATTACTTGCTTCCAGTGGTCCATTGGCTTTGGCACCACGTTTTCCTTTTACAGCATATGCATCAGTGATGAGTGGTTTTGTAGTTCCAACTCGCCTTGAAATGCACTGCTGATGGAGCTCCCTTCGTGTTTTGGAGCTGACAGGATTTGCGAGCGCGACATGTAGCTCTGCTCTGACTTAGGGGGTGGTTGAAATGGTTTAAATGGCTCTTAGCAGTATGGGACTTAACATCTGAGGTCATCAGTCCCCTAGAACTGAGAACTACTTAAACCTAACTAAACTAAGGACATCACACACATCCATGCCCGAAGCAGGATTCGAACCTGCGACCGTAGCGGTTTCGCGGTTCCAGACTGAAGCGCCTAGAACCGGTCGGCCACACAGGCCGGCTAGTGGATGGTATTTTAGCACTTTCCCTGTATGCTGTGTGAATCTTCGATTCGGTACCTCTTGAAACATCAAACACCCAGGCTCCCTTGGTTACGGAAGTGCCTACCGTACGAGCAACTACAATTTGCCCACATTCGGATTCACTCAGTTCTGACATAACGCTCTCACAACTACACAGAACACTGCTCTGACCTCAGCTGACACTTGTGATGCACTGAGGACACGGCACGTGAGCCGCTCGTGGTCAAATTCAGCAGCGCAACCTGCAGGCTTGGCTACCATCTGGATTTATGCCCAAGCACGCGTTTCTCGCGGTGTTTCCATATATTTATTCCTCCCCCCCCCTCCCCTCTACCCTCCTCCCCCATGTAGCTCCCAATATCACAATTCCAGTAGCTAGATGGAGAGGCATGAATCTGTGAAATCGCTTCACATGTCGCCAGGTCGTGAATCTGACCGCCACGGACAGAAGCAAGACTCACTGAAGAATTCACTCTGGCTCTGCAGCATTTCAGGCTGTTGTCTGCGGCATGTTGCAGCTGTAAACGATACATGGCAACTCGAGATTTCAACCCAGGTTGCAATAATCTGTTCCGGGTGGTTTGTAAAATTTTCTTGGATTTCAGCTGTTGTGATCTGTCTCTTTGCCTTGTGATATTATTGTGGTTCAATTTTCTTGGAAGGGCTCGTGTTTGCTCTTCGTATCGCACTATTGCCCTGACTCCATCTCGTCTTCATTCGTCCTGCAATAATTGCACTACAGCCAACTGCTTATGCGATCTGTCGGTACGATACTCTCATGTCAACCTTTCACAAAATCCGAAAGATGGCGATAAGGTACATATGCTCATCCTCCGGATATCACGTCTTTCGATACCCATCTGTTGCACTCAATAGACACGTTTAGTAGGTATCATGAACACTCACCATTCATTACCTGTTGATATACCTTTTTCTGTAATTAAAACACACAAAGTAAGCAGTAACCTTTCACAATGATGAAATTTTGATCAAAATATCCCACAGTCATAGAAATACTAGAGGATTAATTTCGCATCTTTCGGTCAAGACTGTGAACTACATGTGTGGTTTGTGACAAGACTCTCTGAATCGTGTTTAGGGAACAAAAGAGATCTATCTCGAAACGAAAAGTGAAAAAATATTTGAAAAATAATTACCGTAAAGTTTAAGAGGACTGAGAAATTCCATTTTCAACCTTAATACACTGTCCAATACTGTTACTGTGACCGCCGATCAAATGCCTGAATAATCACATATTGCCTCCCGAAGCACTGCGAGTCGTGCAGAGAGAGAGACATTTAGGTTCTGGAAGGTATCGAAAGGAATGTGGAGACATTCCGACTCCAGTGCTGTAGCTAGCTGCGCTAGGGTTTTCGGTTGATGATCCATTTCGCCAACAGCACGATCGAAGTAGTCCCACATATAGCCCATTGGGTTTAACTCCGGGACGTTTGCTGGCCAGGGTAGTACATTAAACTCATTCTGGTACTCTCTGAACGACGCAGTGCACTGCGAGGTGTGTGACACGTTGGATTGTTCCGCTGATGGATGCCACTGTGCCGAGGAAAAGCAAAGTGGCTTGTGGGTGTGGGCACGCTCCCCAAGGACGGATGCACACTTGTTTTTAACCATTGGCCTTCCAGACCGAAACTTTTGCAGCGTGTTTGCTTTCAGACCTTTGACGCTGTACATACCAATAGCCATCTGTCAAATGGAACATAAAACGTGATTCACCTAAAAACGTGATTCACCTCTCGCATTCACTGGACGTCCAGCTGCGTTTCTGGTGTGTAAATTCTAGTCTTTGTCGTCGATGAATAGCAGTCAGCATGAGTGCATGAGCCAGGCACCAGCTGTGGAGGCCCATACGCAACGACGTTCGCGGAACGGTCACTGAGAAGACACTGTTAGTACCCCTTGATTCATCTGTGCTGTCAGCTGCTTAACAGTTGGACAACAGTTCGCTCATACACATCCCCACGGCCATCGTTCACCCCTGTAATCTATGGCCTGTAGTGCCCCAGTTGCCTCGGCGCTGGTTTTGAATGGTGCCGCTTCGCCATCCACGGTATACTTTAACCACGACGGTGTAGAAACAGTTTACAAACTTAGCAGTTTCGGACATGCTTTCACCTTTAGACCTGCACTTTTCGACTCTGTAAGCGCAGAACAGGGAATCAGTGATCATAAGGCCGTTGCAGCATCCCTGAATGTGGAAGTAAATAGGAATATAAAAAAAGGGAGGAAGGTTTATCTGTTTAGCAAGAGTAATAGGAGGCAGATTTCAGACTACCTAACAGATCAAAACGAAAATTTCTGTTCCGACACTGACAGTGTTGAGTGTTTATGGAAAAAGTTCAAGGCAATCGTAAAATGCGTTTTAGACAGGTACGTGCGCGAGTAAAACTGTGAGGGACGGGAAAAACCCACCGTGGTTCAACAGCAAAGTTAGGAAACTGCTGCGAAAGCAAAGAGACCTTCACTGCAAATTTAAACGCAGCCAAAACATCTCAGACAAACAGAAGCTAAACGATGTCAAAGTTAGCGTAAGGAGGACTATGCGTTAAGCGTTCAGTGAATTCGAAAGAAAAATTCTATGTACCGACTTGATAGAAAATCCTAGGAAGTTCTGGTCTTATCAGTAAGTGGCTCGAAACAGCATATCCAGACACTCCGGGATGATGATGGCATTGAAACAGAGGATGACACACGTAAAGCTGAAATACTAAACACCTTTTTCCAAAGCTGTTTCACAGAGGAAGACCGCACTGCAGTTCCTTCTCTAAATACTCGCACGAACGAAAAAATGCCTGACATAGAAATATGTGTCCAAGGAGCAGAAAAGCAACTGAAATCACTCAACAGAGGAAAGTCCACTGGACCTGACGGGATACCAATTCGATTCTATACAGAGTACGCGAAAGAACTTGCCCCCTTCTAACAGCCGTGTACCGCAAATCTCTAGAGGAACGGAAGGTTCAAAATGATTGGAAAAGAGCACAGGTAGTTCCAGTTTTCAAGAAGGGTCGTCGAGCAGATGCGCAAAAATATAGGCCTATATCTCTGACATCGATCTGTTGTAGAATTTTAGAACATGTTTTTTGCTTGCATATCATGTCATTTCTGGAAACCCATAATCTACTCTGTAGGAATCAACATGGATTCCGGAAAAAGCGATCGTGTGAGACCCAACTCGCTTTGTTTGTTCATGAGACCCAGAAAATATTAGATACAGGCTCCCAGGTAGATGCCATTTTCCTTGACTTCCGGAAGGCCTTTGATACAGTTCCGCACTGTCGCCTGATAAACAAAGTAAGAGCCTACGGAATATCAGACCAGCTGTGTGGGTGGATTGAAGAGTTTTTAGCAAACAGAACACAGCATGTTGTTCTCAATGGAGAGACGTCTACAAACGTTAAAGTAACCTCTGGCGTGCCACAGGGGAGTGTTATGGGACCATTGCTTTTCACAATATATATAAATGACCTAGTAGATAGTGTCGGGAGTTCCACGCGGCTTTTCGCGGATGATGCTGTAGTATTCAGAGAAGTTGCAGCATTAGAAAATTGTAGCGAAATGAAGGAAGATCTGCAGCGGATAGGCACTTGGTGCATGGCTTGGCAACTGACCCTTAACATAGACAAATGTAATGTATTGCGAATACATAGAAAGAAGGATCCTTTATTGTATGATTATATGATAGCGGAACAAACACTGGTAGCAGTTACTTCTGTAAAATATCTGGGAGTATGTGTGCGGAACGATTTGAAGTGGAATGATCATATAAAATTAATTGTTGGTAAGGCGGGTGCCAGGTTGAGATTCATTGGGAGAGTCCTTAGAAAATGTAGTCCATCAACAAAGGAGGTGGCTTACAAAACACTCGTTCGACCTATACATGAGTGTTGCTCATCAGTGTGGGATCCGTACCAGGTCGGGTTGACGGAGGAGATGGAGAAGATCCAAAGAAGAGCGGCGCGTTTCGTCACAGGGTTATTTGGTAAGCGTGATAGCGTTACGGAGATGTTAAGCAAACTCAAGTGGCAGACTCTGCAAGAGAGGCGCTCTGCATCGCGGTGTAGCTTGCTGTCCAGGTTTCGAGAGGGTGCGTTTCTGGATGAGGTATCGAATATATTGCTTCCCCCTACTTATACCTGCCGAGGAGATCACGAATGTAAAATTAGACAGATTCGAGCGCGCACGGAGGCTTTCCGGCAGTCGTTCTTCCCGCGAACCATACACGACTGGAACAGGAAGGGGAGGTAATGACAGTGGCAAGTAATGTGCCCTCCGGCACACACCGTTGGGTGGCTTGTGGAGTATAAATGTAGATGTAGATGAAAGCCAGTGATCGTACGTTTGTGAACGTCTGATAAATCGCTCAGTTTCTACATTACGTTAGCAACTCCAGTCTTTTCGACGTTCCCCATAAACACCCTCCACTGCCAGTGCAGCCACCCGTCATCTGTGTGTGGTTATTGCACGTTGACGTCGAACATAAGTGGTTATCACATCAATGTGAGCCGACTGTGTATTAGCCTAGGCACTGAGTTTTGTCGAGTAGATAAAGAAGTATTTTACACGGACTTGAGAGTAAGTGAGAGAACAAAACTTTGTAATAGACAAGGAATAAAACCGTAATTTTCGTTTTCCATCGTAAAAGCTCGAATGACTGATTGATCACACCACAGCCAGTCATCCGATTCCCAGCTTCAGGTTACGTGTAGCTGCCTCCTTCTCTTCCAGTCGGCGCACAGGCTCCCCACCGTAACTGGCACTCATGTAATGCACAGCTTAGGTGTTACTCCGTGTCTCTTGCACTCTGGAGAGAAATGTGCGCTGGTATGAAAATTCAGGATGGAGCAAAACTGACTGTCTTTCACAGGCAACACTTTGTCTCCGGTGAAAAGGACTGGGGGAGAGAATAGTATATATACTTGAATATTTCTGGTATCTCAACTGCAGATTTTTCAGCGCTCGTTTACCTTTAGGACTCTGTATCTCAGAATTAGCAAAAATGGACTTGTACCACTATTGAAATAAGACCTTCATATCTAATTAATATATGTATGTAAATTAAGGGTAGGTAGTAAGGAAGTCCGTCCGTCATCCATGTGTAATCTGTGAGGAAGGTTTACTACAACATAGCTTAAAGGGAAGGAAAAAAATTCCAGTCTGGATTTGATATGCTCTTTGTTAACAATGAATACGGCTCGAGAAGCAAAATACGGAGGAAGTTACTCTGATTTAAAATCAAGCAAGAATGTGAAGCACCTTGACGGCATTGTTTGCCATTTCTACGGGATAAGAAGCAAGTTCAAATCTCTGTGATCGGGAGAACATTAGAAAGAGACACGTGATAAAATATTTTACCGAAATTCTTTTATCCTCGCGATGATTATGTGTCGACCTGTGACGACTCTCTATCCTGCTGCAAGTTCAACGGGCCAGCAGATGTTCCATCTTGACACACACATGCACACTATGTGTGTTGCTACAGTTTTCGTAAGATTTCTGGTGAAGGTGGAGAGTTGATTTTGTTTTAAATGTAATGCAACGGAATGAGAGGCAGTTGTCAGTAGCCAACCGTTAAGTAAGGTAGGTAAATTTTATGACTTGCTGTCTACGAAGGCGCTGTGACCTGAGGGGAGAGAAGTAGACATAAAGGAGGGAGTTGCCCGACATAAAATCAGCTTATAGCTAGCATCTGAATCGGTGAAACTAAAAGTGCAAATTGGTCACACGGTTACATGATAAACTCAGGGTGAGCTGTTCTGAGGCTAGGGGAAATGTAGGAGACATTTTTTCAACACTGAGGTGGAAATCTTACTGTAGTTTGACGTCGAGTAAGACATGAGTTAGCAGACCTCCGCACACTTCTCAAGACACTGGTCATTAACGTGTCTACTGTGGTTATTACCTAGGAACTGCTGATGGGCTCTGTATGTTGAAAGCCAAGCTTTCAGTGTCCATATCTGCAGGATGACTTCGGAAGACAATGTTCATAAAAATTTAAGCGAATCAACTTCAACTTTATGAAACATAACATTGTATTACTATTCACTTTATGTTGTTGTTGTTGTGGTCTTCAGTCCTGAGACTGGTTTGATGGAGCTCTCCATGCTACTCTATCCTGTGCAAGCTCCTTCATCTCCCAGTACCTACTGCAGCCTACATCCTTCTGAATCTGTTTAGTGTATTCATCTCTTGGTCTTCGTCTACGATTTTTACCCTCCACGCTGCCCTCCAATACTAAATTGGTGATCCCTTGATGCCTCAAAACATGTCCTACCAACCGGTCCCTTCTTCTTATCAAGTTGTGCCACAAACTCCTCTTCTCCCCAATTCTATTCAATACCTCCTCATTAGTTATGTGATCTACCCATCTAATCTTCAGCATTCTTCTGTAGCACCACATTTCCAAAACTTCTATTCTCTTCTTGTCCAAACTATTTATCGTCCATGTTTCACTTCCATACATGGCTACAATCCATACAAATACTTTACAAACGACTTCCTGACACTTAGATCTATACTCGATGTTAACAAATTTCTCTTCTTCAGAAACTCTTTCCTTGCCATTGCCAGTCTACACTTTATATCTTCTCTACTTCGACCATCATCAGTTATTTTGCTCACCAAATAGCAAAACTCTCTTACTACTTTAAGTGTCTCAAATGGTTCAAATGGCTCTGAGCACTACGCGACTTAACTTCTGAGATCATCAGTCGCCTAGAACTTAGAACTAATTAAACCTAACTAACCTATGGACATCACACACATCCATGCCCAAGGCAGGATCCGAACATGCGACCGTAGCGGTCGCTCGGTTCCAGACTGTAGCACCTCGAACCACATGGCCACTCCGGCCGGCTTAAGTGTCTCATTTCCTGTTCTAATTCCCTCAGCATCACCCGACTTAATTCGATTACATTCCACTATCCTCGTTTTGCTTTTGTTGATGTTCATCTTTCGTCCTCCTTTCGAGACACTGTCCATTCCGTTCAACTGCTCTTTCAAGTCCTTTGCTGTCTCTGACAGAATTACAATGTCATCGGCAAACCTCAAAGTTTTTATTTCTGCTCCATGGATTTTAATACCTACTCCGAATTTTTCTTTTGTTTCCTTCACTGCTTGCTCAATATACAGAATGAATAAAATCGGGGATAGGCTACAAGCCTGTCTCACTCCCTTCCCAACCACTGCTTCCCCTTCATGCCCCTCAACTCTTATAACTGCCATCTGGTTTCTGTACAAATTGTAAATAGCCTTTCGCTCCCTGTATTTTACCCCTGCCACCTTTAGAATTTGGAAGAGAGTATTCCAGTCAACATTGTCAAAAGATTTCTCTAAGTCTACAATTGGTAGAACCGTAGGTTTGTCTTTCCTTAACCTATTGTGGGGCGGCTGGTGGATTTTAATGTTTTATATAAATGTTTGTTTTTCCCGGCCGATGCACCATTTGTGGGGCGGCTGGTGGCAATTTTTGTTTAAATGTAGAAAAGAAACAGATGCATTTCCCGGCCGATTAACCATATGTGGGGCGGCGGGTGGAATTAATTGTTATATAAATGTTCCTATTATTGATGCTGTCTTTTGCCGTTCTCAACACTGGGTCTCTAACTACAGTATTGGCAACCAGAAAGTGATTAGCAAAACGTGAAGCCTGTAATTAGAATTCCTAGTGCCCACTTCATCTGAGAAATACACTTATGGCTACAGCTTACAGCTCTAAGGAATTAGGAGATTGTCTGGGATTCATAATCAAAAACGACCGTGAAAAAACGTTCGCTATATTCTGAAAGTCACAGATGAAAAAAAAAGAATCCACACAATCTGACTAACAGAGCAGTTCAGAGTCTGATGCGCTGATGCAACTATAACTGTCCAAATTAAATGTTTAAGTGAATGCTCGCCATAATTTGATGATAATGTTCATCAAACGCCACGCTAAATAATGGTAGAATGTTTGTCCCGCGACGGCACGTGAAAATACGACATACGCAAACTGAAGATAGATAATTAAAGTCATCCCAGAATTAACACTTCACTCGAAAATGATTTCATGGTTACGCGTATCACGAGTAACTTAATACGGCATCCGAGGCTGTTTATAGCAATGATACCGACGCGACGCGACTCCCGACACAGGTGGTGTGCTATTCAGCGTCTGGAGTGAACTGGGGCCTTCTTCCTCGCGCAGCGTTCTTATATAGTAGAAAGCCGCGGTGCGGACGGCTAAGGGAACGCCTGATCAAATTGGCTCTCCCGATTAGCCGCTGGGCTAGTAATGCACCACATTAAGTTATCGAATAAACCATAGCTTCTTTTGCTGATGGCCGATGAAGCTCTCAATTTAAATGTGCATTCAGCACACAGGTAAGTAATCATAATAAAAGTTTGACGTGGCTAAGTTAAATATTTTGGGCGAGAGAATTAATTTAATTACACTACACACAGTAGACGAGCTCTGAACTTGCCCTTTGGAGATACGCTATCGCTATAGTTTTATAGTTATTCAATTGAAACTTTTCACATCTTTATGATTATAGCGGATCTCCATTCTACTTAAATATAAACATCCTAGCCTTATTTATTAGCCTACTTAATCTATCTTGCTTCCTTAATTTTTAAGACAAAAACCAGAAAATTATGAATTTCTATTAAATAATTATGAAAAAGGAATCTAAATATAAATTTTTAAGTCTCTAGCTCTTTTCTGTTGCGCCAATGATTTTTACAGAAAAACGTCCAAATTTCGAAAATGGTTAAAGTTATCGAACTGATATTCAACACATATTAATTTAGTATTACTCCTGACATGCTAGAACCGTTTCAGGTTATTTACTTGATTTTTCAAGTATTGCGCAACATTTATGACGTCAGAGCTACTTACAGCGGACTGGCTGGCACACCATCGAAAGACTGATGTGAGTTTATTACGGCGTGAGTAGGCTGCTTCCCTACATCACCCTCTACTTAAATTTTTTGTTTTTGAATGTTAATGAACGAAAAAAAATTTAATTACAAAAAGGGAAGCAAGAGTACAGCTTAACTCCCTATGAAAAATGAAAATTGAAATGTAAACATATAGAAATATTCAAAGAAAACTGATTACCTACTTTAATTATTTAAATTGTTGGCATGTTCACTGCCTCTTGAGCAATATTATCCCTCAAAATTTAAGCAAAATCAATGAAACACTTTGGCATACATATTGCCTTAGACAAACAAACACATAAAAATATGTAAAATTATGAAAATCGTAAATCCATTAAATAAATTTTTACATACACAAATTCAAAGAAAATAACACAATTATTCAAGATACATAAACAGATGATTATATCTTAGCAGTCTTTTCTAAACCTGAAAGAAAATTTCACAAATCATTTTTACACACGTGGTTGTAGCCGCTTTGGCTGGCGTCCTACACTTCCATTCACAAGGGTAGAGGAGGGGAAGTTGCTATGGTGTGCGTCCTTCACGTTCACTCTAAATTACTTGGGGAAAGAGGAGGGGTCACTGTGAGTTGTGTCCAAGTCACTCCACGCTTCCACGCAGCTACCAGGCTGCCATTATCTGGTTTGTCCTGTAGAACAAACAAAAAGAGTGCCTCAGACTCTGTTCACTTAATATCTAAGGATGGGTCACAATGAAATGGGGATATATACATTGTATCTTTCAATATGTTGCTGGAACAAAGTTAACAGAAGTTTTTCAATTTTACTCTCGCGGTTACTTAACTGTCATAAAATCGGTAAACAAATGGCTCAAAACACCGTTAGTCACGTACTAGAGAAAATTTATTCTCAAGGCATACAATCATAAATCATATTTAATTTCAATTTATTATTTCTGGGCCGGAACACTGAACCAATGCTCGGTACATTCTTAATACATTCGTATTTTATTTACTTAGCTGACTCATCTTTGATTACCTTATTCTTAGAGATAGTATGAGTATATTTGATTAGTAGTTGTCTTCTCAGCTTCTTTGTACATGTGAGTAACTTGTGGTAATAGTACAGTTCTGAGTGTTCAAAACACACTACGTTTAGTTGTCTACTAAATCCACTTATTGGTCCTCTGCTACTGTGTCAGTTCCACATCTGCAATTATGTACTTACTTCATCGAAGTGTATTTATGCTGAGCTATAAATAATGTTTCACATCTGTCATTATGTTATTCAATTATGTTGCTAGTGTATGTACTTATTTAACACTCACTCTATTAACATTTAAAGCATAGGATAGCACATTTCATATCTATAGCGTACTGCAGCTGATCAATTTGCTCACGTGGCAATCCATTTCCACTCGATCGGACGCAGAAACCACAGGTAGTCTCTCTCGACCTACCACTAAAGCGCATCAAGTAATTATGGACGAGCGTAATGCTAAATTCCTTAAACCTATAGGACACCATGAGCTGCTCTGTCTCATCTAACATAAGGGTACCTATGGTCGCAACACGCCTCCAACTCATAACCTCAATACATGCAGGTGTGTCCTGTCACACACTACACCAAATAACGGCCAGCTCCAACCTTATAAATATTTCAAGGACGTGTCCTTCACGTCTCAACCACAAACACTGTTCAATTCTATTACACTGCCATTCAAAAAAAAAAAAAAAAAAAAAAAATGGTTCAAATGGCTCTGAGCACTATGGGACTCAACTGCTGAGGTCATTAGTCCCCTAGAACTTAGAACTAGTTAAACCTAACTAACCTAAGGACATCACACACATCCATGCCCGAGGCAGGATTCGAACCTGCGACCGTAGCGGTCTCGCGGTTCCAGACTGCAGCGCCAGAACCGCGCGGCCACATCGGCCGGCACTGCCATTCCTTGCTACACAAGGTGAGTTCATTCTTACAACTTATCTGCATAATTTTTCATAACACTAAGCAATCTCTTTTACTATTAATTAGTTAGCTCTACAGCATAAAATAGGTTTCACTGCCACTTCAGATCCTGCTTGTACACGAATTTGTATATCTTTTTAAATTACTGTTGGTGGACCATTTCCAATAATACAACACTGTGTACTTACAATATTACCAGGGTTCTATACATAATTGTTACTCAAATACATTTGTATCTTAATTACGTCATACTTCTCTGTTGTTTATGTTACTGTTAGGTTTGTCACATTAGGTATTTTTTTTTCACTAATCGGTGGATAGAATGGTTACAGAACTCATGGCTTGACAGTCATACCGGAAGATTTTAGTATTTGAGAGTAAGAGCTGAAATTTTAGTGGATAGTAAAGATGAAGAATGAGTGAGACCTGAAAAGGAAAGAAGATCTCACACAGCTGGGACTGTACAGCTGCCACACTGTGTAGAGGTTACAGAACAACCTCCTCCCTACAGAATTCATTAGCTTAATGCAGGTTTGATAACCATAACGGAAAATTTTATGTGTTGGAAAGAAGAGGTCGAAATTTAGGTGGATAAAAAAGATGAAGAATGAATGAGACCTGAAAAGGAAAGAAGATCTCACACAGCTGGGACTGCACAGCTGCCACACTGTGTAGAGGTTACAGAACAACCTCCTCCCGACAGAGTTCAATCACTACCTATGAACTTCTTTAGGTCGATCACGTTCCTGAGACCTCATAGCTTTTTACTTTTAGGGTACTCTAGCCTATATGCATTAGCATGTGGTTTTCCTATGATCCTGAAAGGTCCTTGGTATATGAACATGAATTTCTTTGTTTCTGCATTTATTTTCTTTGATTTTTCCTTGGTTTTGACAAGGACTAACTGACCTATTTCAAAACTGGTGGGTACAGCTTTTGCGTCATGACGCTTCTTCCTTTCCTATGCTCTTTTTCTTATATTTGCCCTAGCCTTTAACTTCTTCTCGTCTGTGGATATTTGCGTTAGAATAGGGAATTCTACCATATCTGCAATCACATTGTGCGGTTCTTGGCCAAACATCAATTCGCAAGGCGCCAAAACCAGTTGCATCATGCCTTAAGTTGTTAATTACATTCTCAAAATACTTCATGTGCTCTGCCCAACTTGAGTGTTTCCGAGCACAATAAGTCCTACAAAGCCTATTCAATTCTCTCATAATACGGTCACTCATATCAAATACGCAGATATTTTCAGATGTTTATTCCGGCCTTATCTAGACATTCCTTAAATCTATCAGAAGTAAATTGAGGCCCATTGTCTGACAGCAAATTCTTCGGAACGCCAACGTTCACGAAGAAATCTTTTTCCAACTTTTCTACCAACGTTTTTGCATTTGCTCTTTTAATTGGGTATAGCTTAACATATTTACTAAATCCACCCACAACAACAAAAACATGGGTGCACCCACCTCTCGAAGCAGAAAGAGGGCCAAACAAATCACAAGCCAGTAATTCTAGCGTTTCAGTTGGCTCTACTGAATGCATATCCCCTTGTATTCTGGTGTTAGCAGCACGGACTTTCTGGCACACTACACAAGATGCTAGACGCTTGGCAACACGGCGGTACATGTTGTCAAACACAACCTTCTCTTTTAATTTTGCAATGCACTTCTTTGCACCATAGTGCCCATACCTCAGGTGTACATAGTCGATTAGTAAGTCTACATGTTGTGAGGGAAAGCACACCTTCCACTCAGAAACACCTACCGTTTTCCTCCTAAACATAATACCTTTATGCAGACAATAGTATTGCGAAACCTTAGGATAGTTTGCATTTCCTAAATAGCTCTTCACTAATTTCAGCTAGTCATCTGCATTCTGCTCACGTCTCAAGTTCTTAATCACCCTCTTAAATGCACTTTCTTCCTTTACTTCGTGCAACACAAACATTCGTACTTCACTTAGGTCTGTTGCTGTAATTCCCGCGTCATCACAGAGCTCCGCACTTCTAGATAACCCATCAGCTACCAGGTTGTCTTTCCCTTGAATATATCTAACTTCAAGGTCAAATGTCGGAGATACAATGACCATTTTACCAAACGAGCATTCCTCAACTTACAGGTCTTTAAAAAGGTCAACGCCTTATGGTCACTGTAAACAATTATCTTGTGACCTAATAGATACTGCTCAAACTTCTGTACCCCAAATACAATTGCCAATGCTTCCAGTTCTGAGATGCCATAATTTCTCTCTGCTGCCTGTAAAGATCGACTTGCAAAAGCTATAGTCTTGTGCACTTCGTGTTCGTTCTCTATTTCTACTTGGAATACCTCCACAGCTATACCATAGCCACTAGCATCAACAGACATACAGAATGGTTTTTCAAAATCAGGATGATGTAGAATAGGACTATTAATTAAAGATTGTTTAAGCACCTCGAACGCCTGTTGACATTCTGCTGTCCAAACCCAAGGGGTATTCTTTTTCAGCAGGAGGTGAAGACAGGGCGCATTAAAAGCCTGATCACTAACAAAACGCCTATAGAAGCCGAAAAGACCGAACATCGATCTCAACTGCTTCTTGTTTCTGGGAGCCTCAAATTTTTCAATGACTGCTAGCTTGCCTGGGTCAGGCAGAATACGTTTTCCACTTATCATATATCCCAAGAAACCTATTTCCTCTTTAACGCACTCTGTCTTTTCAATCTTTAGTTTCATACCGCCTCTCTCAATAGCCTCTAACACTTCCTCTAATAAAGCTATGTGTTCTTCCCAGGTAGGAGTTGCTATTAACAGATCATCTACGTAGACTGTTATTTTATTACTTAAGGCTGGTCCTAAAACATGGTCCATCACACGTACGAAGGCACAAACAGAGATATTAAGTCCGAAAGGTACCACACGATATTGGTAACAAACTCCTTCGTACAAGAAAGCTGTGTACTTCCTTGAACTTTGCGCCAGTGGCAAATTCCAATATCCACACGTGATGTCCATAGAAGTTAAGAATTTTACTCCCCAGAACTTTTGCAATAACTCGTCCAATTCTGCGGTCTATCACTTTGCCTAACCACTATTTCATTCAACCAACGAGCGTCCAAGACCAATCTGACACTCCCGTCTCTTTTTGGTACAACAACAAGAGGATTATTGTACTCACTGACCGCCTTTTCAATCACACCCCACTCTAGCATTCTCTGTATCTCCTTTCGAACCGCCTCCTTCTTAGCTACATGTATTTGGTATGGCTTCCCGGAAAACACTTGGCCAGGTTTCACCTTTTAATTGACATTCATAACCTTTGACCACGCCAGGTCTATTTGAAAATACCTTATGATGCCTTTTTAAAAACCTGTCTCAGTTCTTCCTTCTGACTAGCTGAAATTTTATCGATTTCCTGCAATTTAGCTTCTATTTTGTCCAAAATAATTGTTTCTTCTTCTTCTGTATTTAGCTTACTTGTACTAAGATTAACACCTTCGTCCCAATATCTCCTATTTTTCAGAACTCGTATAGGCAGCTCCCAAGTTTCATCATTAGTTACTACATGTTTATCAATAAAAGGTACCGTAATTACTCCGGTTATCGGCAAGACCATTTTTAACTGGCTTCTTTCAAAGTCAACAACACTCTGATATTTCGACAAGAAATCTATGCCAATTAAAACCTCAATACTGAGATTGTTTACAATTAACCAAGGATGATCAATTAAATTACCATTAATGTTAAAGGGCAGTAAAGCTTCTTGCTTTACTGTTTTTGACACCTTGCCAGTAGCACCAATTATTCTTAGTCCTGATACCCTCATTACTGTAAGCTTGTCTTTACCAGGTAATGCATCAAAGAAGGACTGAGATATCGCACTCACCTCACTTCCACTGTCTAAGAGACAACGTACATTGATACCCAACATATTCACTATTATTATAGGGTGGCTTATTCTAGGTTGTACAGGTGGTTCCTCAAACTCATCCAATAGTTCCTTTTGGATTTGTCTCCAACTAAAGTGATCGACATCTGTCTTCATTACATTTAGGTCAAAGTGTGTAGGGGTTTCCTGAATTACATTTTCAGCTGCCTTTTCCAGTCGGTCTATTAATTTCAAATCGAAACACCGCACGACTACATTACATTTAGTTTGCTGAACATGACCCAAATTACTGTAGTCTGAGCGATTCTGCGCCTCCAGACCGGGCATAACACTAGTTACAGCTAAACCACTTTCACTATTTTCGTCGGGTTCCTTCTCCAGTGACAACTGGTCACAGCTACTGGGTTCATCGACCCCCAACAGGCTACCCTCTACATTCTCACTTACCTCCTGTCCTAAATCTATTAGTACAGTATCAACATCCTGCATAGGCACTTTAGATAAGAGCACATCATCCTCATCGTAAATATAAGCAAGAATTTCTTCTGCGTCTTCACCTGACAATTCAGTATTTTGTAGCTCTTCCCTACCGTTACACTGCTGCGCCTTCTCTTTCTCTTCCCACTTAGAAAACGTCTCCAACACGGTGTCTATCAAATACTGTGAGTGATCTAATATTTCTGTTGTATCCTTAGATGCTACCGACCCTTCATCCACATGTTCAGTCTGAGTATTCTGATCTGTCTTACCAATTACTGTAATTACTGGCTTAGGAAAAGTAACCGCCTGGTGAGCGCCAGTGTCCCCATAGACGGGAACTAGTTTTCCTGCCTCGGCCTACTACTGTTTCCTTTATTTCCATTATAGTAAACTGGCACAGCATTGCTTTCCGCACTGTTGTTTACCTGCATAATTGTGTTCGGAACAAAATTACTATCATCTGGATGCCATTGTTGGTTCTGATAATTATTTCTCCAATTCCTACCTCTCTTAGGATGTCGAACACCTACTGTACTGATGTTTACATTGCTATTCTGCTCGTTCTTAAAATTACTACTAGTGTTATTAGCATTTCTGTTATTACGTGCTTGCTCCTCATTGGCATCAACACGTTCTACACGTTCCAAATACTCCATAAAAAGATCCAGATTGTCTCTAGGGGCAGATATAATTCTAGTTTGCCAATACCATGGCAGTTTGGCTTCAAGACCTAGTATAATCATTTCAGGTTTTAGCTTTTCGGCCAAATGTGACAAACGTGAGATCGATGGCCTAGCAAACTCTTTTATAGATTCCTTGCCTGCATCGAAGCGTTTTCCACTCCAAAATTCTCTCAACACTTCATTTTGCTTACTGCTAGACCAATACTCATTAATGAAAGCAGTTTTAAACTCCGCTAATGTTTTACACTTCAACATAACATCAGCTGACCAACGCATGGCGTCACCTGCTAAATGGCTTCTAATAAATGAGATTTTCTCTCGTTCAGACCCAGTTGGTGGAATCACATCTTCAAAATCGTTCCAGAAATCTAGCGGGTGGATATTTTTATCTGTGTCGAACCGCAAGAACTGCCGACACCCGATAAAAGCGGCGTCTGCAGCTACAACTTGTGGTATACTACCATTACCAGAAGTTACTGAAGCTGCTTTACTCTCATTGTTAGCAATATTAGTACTAATATTTTCTACTTTCATTTCAACATTATCTACTCTTTGCACAACATGAGTAGTATCAGTTTTGATTGCATCTACTTCTGCTCCCGGGTTCGATTCCCGGCGGGGTCAGGGATTTTCTCTGCCTCGTGATGGCTGGGTGTTGTTTGATGTCCTTAGGTTAGTTAGGTTTAAGTAGTTCTAAGTTCTAGGGGACTGATGACCATAGATGTTAAGTCCCATAGTGCTCAGGGCCATTTGAACCATTTGAATCTACTTCTCCTTGACATATGTTTACTTTTATATTAACATCTTTAAATCTATCTGAGCACAGTTCAGATTCTGTCTCGATCTTTTCTGTTAACTTGTGCTCCAGCTTCGCATCTTCCATTTGGAAGTCTCTGCGAACCTCAGCAACTTCGGATTTTACTGTTTTATACATTTCAGAAAATTGTTGAGCAATCTTTTTCTTAATATCCTCATGGTTGTAATCAATTTTATAATTTAAACTGTCCAGATCCTCTTTCAACTTATTGCAACCAGCCTTGAAGGTATTGTCCACTACCTCAAACCGTTTATTAAAATTGGTTTGGCTGGCCACAATTTGAGACTTTAATTCAGCTGTCATTTTTGCATTACTGGCAGCTATTGCTTGTAATATAACATTTAAATCCATAGTCTCAGTATCTTTGGGTTGCTCACTAGCTGGCTTTTTATCACACTCTGGTGACGAAAAACTAGCTCCAACACCAGAATCATCAAAACTAAATGAAACTTCTGATTGATCAGTCATATCTAACTTCTCCTGGTTAAACTCTACCATCTCTGATGACTGTTTCGTTTTTAACTCATCAGATAAACTATCATCCAATAAATTAACAATTTCTGCTTTCTGCTTTACTACAGGGGTCTCTATTATTGAATTATTGCCCCTTCCCACACTACTGTCAGGAGACAATACTTCATATTCCACTTTAACTTTACTACTTTCGTGCATATTTACACTTGAACCGTTGTCTGGATTTACAGTTCCTTCAACAGACATAGGTTCTAATTTAAGTTTAACCTCGGTTTCTTCTGGCAGTTCCATTTCCGACAGTCTTTTAGTGCAGGTTAGTAAAATTTTTAACAGCTTTTCACTTAACTTAGTTCCTTCTGCACGACGTATGGCGTTGCTTGCGCAGCGTACCAGGATTACTGATGCGACACAGCGCGTTGAACTGCAGACGGCACTCCGACAGCTGTTGTGTGTTTGCGTGGCCAGCAACTGCAGGCGCGGCTCCGGCTGCTCCGGCGGACGACTGCAATGAGTCGAAACTGGCGTCTCGCGATGCCGGCAGCGCCGCTAGACTCGGTGCCAGCTCCATCAATCCAGATGCGTTGTAAATTAAATTGCGTCGTCCACATGCACACGTAACACTTTCACTGTTCTATTACTCAGTTGCGTGTCGCATTTCACTCGCGAATCCGAATATTTAAAAATCACTTTCACTTTTACTCAATTTCTTACCCGGCCGATGCACCATATGTGGGGCGGCGGGTGGAATTATGTTGTATTTTATATAATATTTTTGTGATGTAGAAACATTTCCCGGCCAATTCACCATATGTGGGGTCGCTGGTGGATTTTAATGTTTTATATAAATGTTTGTTTTTCCCGGCTGATGCACCATTTGTGGGGTGGCTGGTGGCAATTTTTGTTTAAATGTAGAAAAGAAACAGATGCATTTCCCGGCCGATTAACCATATGTGGGGCGGCGGGTGGAATTAATTGTTATATAAATGTTCCTATTATTGATGCTGTCTTTTGCCGTTCTCAACACTGGGTCTCTAACTACAGTATTGGCAACCAGAAAGTGATTAGCAAAACGTGAAGCCTGTAATTAGAATTCCTAGTGCCCACTTCATCTGAGAAATACACTTATAGCTACAGCTTATAGCTCTAAGGAATTAGGAGATTGTCTGGGATTCATAATCAAAAACGACCGTGAAAAAACGTTCGCTATATTCTGAAAGTCACAGATGAAAAAAAAAGAATCCACACAATCTGACTAACAGAGCAGTTCAGAGTCTGATGCGCTGATGCAACTATAACTGTCCAAATTAAATGTTTAAGTGAATGCTCGCCATAATTTGATGATAATGTTCATCAAACGCCACGCTAAATAATGGTAGAATGTTTGTCCCGCGACGGCACGTGAAAATACGACATACGCAAACTGAAGATAGATAATTAAAGTCATCCCAGAATTAACACTTCACTCGAAAATGATTTCATGGTTACGCGTATCATGAGTAAGTTAATACGGCATCCGAGGCTGTTTATAGCAATGATACCGACGCGACGCGACTCCCGACACAGGTGGTGTGCTATTCAGCGTCTGGAGAGAACTGGGGCCTTCTTCCTCGCGCAGCGTTCTTATATATAAAGCCGCGGTGCGGACGGCTAAGGGAACGCCGATCAAATTGGCTCTCCCGACTAGCCGCTGGGCTAGTAATGCACCACATTAAGTTATCGAATAAATCATAGCTTCTTTTGCTGAAGGCCGATGAAGCTCTCAATTTAAATGTGCATTCAGCACACAGGTAAGTAATCATAATAAAAGTTTGACATGGCTAAGTTAAATATTTTGGGCGAGAGAATTAATTTAATTACACTACATGCAGTAGACGAGCTCTGAACTTGCCCTTTGGAGATACGCTATCGCTATAGTTTTATAGTTATTCAATTGAAACTTTTCACATCTTTATGATTATAGCGGATCTCCATTCTACTTAAATATAAACATCCTAGCCTTATTTATTAGCCTACTTAATCTATCTTGCTTCCTTAATTTTTAAGACAAAAACCAGAAAATTATGAATTTCTATTAAATAATTATGAAAAAGGAATCTAAATATAAATTTTTAAGTCTCTAGCTCTTTTCTGTTGCGCCAATGATTTTTACAGAAAAACGTCCAAATTTCGAAAATGGTTAAAGTTATCGAACTGATATTCAACACATATTAATTTAGTATTACTCCTGACATGCTAGAACCGTTTCAGGTTATTTACTTGATTTTTCAAGTATTGCGCAACATTTATGACGTCAGAGCTACTTACAGCGGACTGGCTGGCACACCATCGAAAGACTGATGTGAGTTTATTACGGCGTGAGTAGGCTGCTTCCCTACACTATCTTCTAAGATAAGTCTTAGGGTCAGTATTCCCTCACGTGTTCCAATATTTCTACGGAATCCAAACTGATCTTCCCCGAGTTCGGCTTCTACCAGTTTGTCCATTTGTCTGTAAAGAATTTGGGTTAGTAGTTTGCAGCCGTGGCTTATTATGCTAATAGTTCACTAATTTTCACATCCGTCAACACTTGCTTTCTTTGGGATTGGAATTATTATATTCTACTTGAAGTCTGAGGGTATTTCGCCTGTCTCATACATCTTGCTCACCAGTTGGTAGAGTTTTGTCTGGACTGGCTCTCCCAAGGCTGTCAGTAGTTCTAGTGGACTGTTGTCTACTCGCGGGGCCTTGTTTCAACTTAAGTCTTTCAGTGCTCTGTCAAACTCTTCACGCAGTATCATATCTCCCATTTCATCTTCATCTACTTCCTCTTCCATTTCGATAATATTGTCCTCAAGTACATCGCCCTTGTATGTATAGACCCTCTATATACTCCTTCCACCTTTCTGCTTTCCTTTCTTTGCTTAGAACTGGGTTTCCATCTGAGCTCTTGATATTCATACAAGTGGTTCTCTTTTCTCCAAAGGTCTCTTTAATTTCCTATCTTACCCCTAGTGAGACAACGCTCTACATCCTTACAATTGTACTCTAGCCATCCCTGCTTAGCCATTTTGCACTTCCTGTAGATCTCGTTTTTGAGACGTTTTTATTCCTTTTTGCCTGTTTCATTTACTGCATTTTTATAATTTCTCCTGTCATCAATTAAATTCAATATTTCTTCTGTTACCCAAGGATGTCTACTAGCCCTCGTCTTTTTACCTAACGATCCTCTGCTGCCATCACTATTTCATCCCTCAGAGCTACCCATTCTTCTTCTACTGTATTTCTTTCCCCCATTCCTGTTAATTGTTCCCTTATGCTCTCCCTGAAACTCTGTACAACCTCTGGTTATGTCAGTTTATCCAGGTCCCATCTCCTTAAATCCTCACCTTTTTGTAGTTTCTTCAGTTTTAATCTACAATTCATAACCAATAGATTGTGGTCAGAGTCCACATCTGCCCCTGGAAATGTCTTACAATTTAAAACCTGGTTCTTAAATCTCTGTCTTACCATTATATAATCTGTCTGATACCTTCTACTATCTCCAGGCTTCTTCCATGTATACAGCCGTCTTTGATGATTCTTGAACCAAGTGTTAGCTATGATTAAGTTATGCTCCGTCCAAAGTTCTACATGGCGGCTTCGTCTTTATTTCTTAGACCCAATCTATATTCACCTACTACGTTTCCTTCTCTCCCTTTTCCTACTGCCGAATTCCAGTCACCCATTACTATTAAATTTTCGCCTCCTTTCATTATCTGAATAATTTCTTTTATTTCATCATACATTTCTTCAGTTTCTTCGTCATCTGCAGAGCTAGTTGGCATATAAACTTGTACTACTGTAGTAGGCGTGGGCGTCGTGTCTATCTTGGCCACAATAATGCATTCCCTATGCTGTTTGTAGTAGCTTACCTGCACTCCTATTTTTTTTATTCATTATTAAACCTACTCCTGCATTACCCCTATTTGATTTTGTGTTTATAACCCTGCATTCACCTGACCAGAAGTCTCGTTCCTCCTGCCACCGAACTTCACTAATTCCCACTATATCTAACTTTAACCTATCCATTTCCCTTTTTAAATTTTCTAACCTACCTGCCCGATTAAGGGATCTGACATTCCACGCTCCGATCCGTAGAACGCCAGTTTTCTTTCTCCTGATAACAACGTCCTCTTGAGTATTCCCCGCCCGGAGCTCCGAATGGGGGACTATTTTACCTCCGAAATATTATACCCAAGAGGACGCCATCATCAATTAACGATACAGTAAAGCTGCATGCCCTCGGGAAAAATTACGGCTGTAGTTTCCCCTTGCTTTCAGCCGTTCGCAGTACCAGCACAGCAAGGCCGTTTTGGTTAGTGTTACAAGGCCAGGTCTGTCAATCGTCCAGACTGTTGCCCCTGCAACTACTGAAAAGGCTGCTGCCCCTCTTCAGGAACCACATGTTTGTCTGGCCTCTCAACAGATACCCCTCCGTTGTGGTTGCACCTACGGTACGGCTATCTGTATCACTGAGGCACGCAAGCCTCCGCACCAACGGCAAGGTCTGTGGTTCATGGGGAAGTGGTATAATTAACCCTTTAGTCAACAACACTGCTATCAAACAATACTGATTTGTAGTAACCGCTGTACAAGGTAATACGCCGGCCGTTGTGGCTGTGCGGTTCTAGGCGCTTCAGTCTGGAACCGCGTGACCGCTCCGGTCGCAGGTTCGAATCCTGCCTCGGGCATGGATGTGTGTGATGTCCTTAGGTTAGTTAGGTTTAAGTACTTATAAGATCTAGGGGACTGATGACCACAGATGTTAAGTCCCATAGTGCTCAGAGCCATTTGAACCATTTGAACTCTTAATAACACTCATGCTCATAAATTAAGGATAATGCTGATACATGGTGAAACAACGCTCTGGTGGGCGGTCTGCGGGTTTAAATAACCTCGGGATACAACCATGAGGTGCATTTGACCTGCGGTTGTCGCACGGTGGCGCTGGCAGCAGTCCACATATGCAGAGGTGTGTTGGTGCATGTCAGAGTACGGTGCAGCGAGTAAGTGTGCAGACGTTTTCAGACGTGCTAATGGTGACTGTGTATTGAAAATGGCTGAAAGAACACATATTGATGACGTTATGAGGGGTAGAATACTAGGGTGACTGGAGGCTGGTCAAACACAGCAGGTCGTAGCACGGGCCCTCCGTCTGCCACAACGTGTGATTTCAAGATTATGGCAACGATTCCAGCAGACAGGAAACGTGTCCAGGCGCTACAGTACGGGACGTCCACAGTGTACAACACCACAAGAAGACCTATATCTCACCATCAGTGCCCGCAGACCGCCACGGAGTACTGAAGGTAGCCTTGCTCGGGACCTTACCACAGCCACTGGAACAGTTGTCTCCAGACACACAGTCTACTGTCGACTGAACAGACATGGTTTATCAGCAAAGTGCATTCCACTGACCCCTGTTGGTCATTGGAACAGTGGTCTCAGGTTATGTTGACGGACGAGTCGAGGTATAGGCTGAACAGTGATTCTCGCCGGGTTTTCAACTGGCGTGAACCAGGAACCAAATACCAACCCCTTAATGTCCTTGAAGGAACTTGTGTGGAGGCCGTGGTTTGATGGTGTGGGGTGGGATTATGATTGGTGCACGTACACCCTTGCATGTCTTTGACAAAGGATCTGTAACAGGTCTGGTGTATCGGGACGTCATTTTGCACCAGTATGTCCGCCTTTTCAGGGGTGCAGTGGGTCGCACCTTCCTCCTGATGGATGATAGTGCACGGCCCCACCGAGCTGCTATTGTGGAGGAGTACCTTGAAAGAGAATATATCAGGTGAATGGAGTGGCCTGACTGTTCTCCAGACCTGAACCCCATCGAGCACGTCTGGGATGCTCCCAGTCGACGTATTGCTGCACGTCTTCAAACCCCTACGACACTTCAGGAGCTCCGACAGGCACTGGTGCAATAATGGGAGGCTATACCCCAGCAGCTGCTCCACCACCTGATCCAGAGTATGCCAACCAGTTGTGCGGCCTGTGCACGTGTGCATGGTGATCATATCCCATATTGATGTCGGGGTACATCCGTAGGAAACAGTGGCGTTTTGTTGCACATATATTTCGGGACGGTTTTCTCAACTTATCACCAATACCGTGGACGAACAGATCTGTGTCATTTGTGCTCCCTATGTGCCTATGCTATTAGCGCCAATTTTGTTTAGTGCCACATTGTGTGGCACCACATTTTGCAGTTATCCTTAATTTATGAGCATGAGCGTACATTTTAACTTCCAGTCACGCTATTGGCTGCGCACATTTGGCAGGGCCTACCGTTGTTGTCCGCAGCTCGTGGTCGTGCGGTAGCGTTCTCGCTTTCCACGCCCGGGTTCCCGGGTTCGATTCCCGGCGGGGTCAGGGATTTTCTCTGCCTCGTGATGACTGGGTGTTGTGTGCTGTCCTTAGGTTAGTTAGGTTTAAGTAGTTCTAAGTTCAAGGGACTGATGACCATAGATGTTAGGTCCCATAGTGCTCAGAGCCATTTGAACCATTTGAACCTACCGTTGTTGCACGGTATTTTTCACCAGATGGCACAGCCACGGTTAGATAGCACGAGAACTGTGAGATGCTGGAAGGCACTTTTTTGTGTGGTTAAATAAAAAAAAGACATTCATGCAAATTCGTCACTTTATAGAACATATACTGGTGCTTATACTTTGATTTACAAGAAAATAAAGTAATATTAGCTGCATACAGCAATATTCTATATTTTTCGAAGATATGCGTCGTCTGCTAGGAGAGAGGGTACGTGGACATACTATGCCCTATTCCGAAAGGTTTCCGAGTAGAAGACATTTAATGTTAGTTTTGTACGTTTTCCATGAATAACTAGAAAACCGCGGCCACAGCTAAAGCATGTCGCTGTACAAAATTAAATTACATTCAGTTTCCTACAAAAAAGATGCTATTAATTTTTTACTCTACGGCTAATAGTTTGCGTGAGAAAGTAAGAGAATATTGAAAATCTCGCGCGACGCCCAAGCGCTGTGGATTAAGTATATCTGTAGGCGAATTTGAGATAGTTTCCCGACATACTTCATCACAAGTGCCCTGTATCAAGCTGTTCGTCTCGAATTCCTCTACATTACTGTGGTAAATTTTGGATAAATAACAACGTACAGTAAACGTGTTCTCCCACAGCGACCATTCGGAATGGGACATATATCCATAAGTATTGTACTCAAAATTGCCAATACTACCACCCCCCAAAGCACTAAATTTTCCCGTTACTCACCCTGTGGTAAAATTAATTGATGTAAATACTTTATTGCATAAAGTTGGGTCCATGTACAGGGTGCCCATAAAGAAAGTATCCATTTTCATTTTCCAGATGTTCTACAACACAGTAAACATTATATTTAGTGAGAGTAGTTAATATTGTTCAACATGTCCACCTTCGTTGGCAACACACTTTTCCCATCTCCGTGTGGTTGCGTGGAACCCGCGCTTATACATTTGAGGGGTTATTAGCAAGCCCGCCTCTCATATTCGCCGTTTCAGTTCGGTCAAATGTGGCACCCTGGTAGCATAAAATCGGCTCTTGATGAAATCCCACGCAAAAACGTCCAGGGGAACTGTGGCTCCAAGAACAACTGCAGCATGTCCAGGTAGGTTGCTCCGGTAATAGATCCTATCTTTCATGAGACCACGCCACACATTGACTTCGGGAGAGTCCGTTTGCCACTCAGTGCATTCAGGGGTTGCTCGTCTGCCCAGATCCGGCAACAGTGTTTGTTGACGACGCCGCAGACATGAAATGACGCCTCGTCGCTGAACATAACATCATTCATCAGGTCCTCCTCTGCTACAGCCTTCAACAGATCATGACACATGGCTGCTCGTGCCGCATGGTCTTCATCCTCTAGCTGGTGAAGCATCTGGACATGATATGCCTTCTTTTTAAGGGTGTGGTGAAGCACTTTCGACACTGTGGATTTCGGCATGGCTAGTTCACGACTCAGCCGGCGGGTAGATGCCGTTGGACTTCTTTCGACAGCTTCCCTCAGACGCTGTGCAGATCGTGGGCTGACCGGTGGTCGCGCAGCGCGTCTCTGATCAGCTACAGATCCTGCACGCCGAGATTTGCTGCCAAGCTTCCGAATAGCAAGTCTTGTAAGGGAATCCTTCCGATACTTTCTCTCAAACGGCCTCTGGACCTCAGCATAGGTTTTGCCACGTAAACGATGTTCCAGAATTGTGATTCTTTCGGCAATTGTTAACATTGTGATGTCTCTTCACGGTACCTCTAACACTCCACATGTACGTTTCCCAAAAAATGGATACTTACTTTATGGGCACCCTGCACTTCGCGTTAACAAGTTATAAACACATTTATTAACAATAGAATTGAATAAGTCAGAGCCCATGAATGAAAGTAAAACATAAGGAATATGATTAGCACTCAGTCAGCAAGTACGCATTAACTGAAAATGTAGCCAAACCATAAAATTCCCGACTTTCAAAATAATTTTAACTGTGTAATTTTAACTTCAGAATAACAAGGAGGGCATCTAACAATGGACAACTGTATCACTAATAACTATACATGCTGGAAGGAATGACAAAAAAAAATAACAAGTTTCTACCTCAGTACACCATATCCAAAACTGGACCAAATGGAGTGGACACTCCACCCCTCCCCCCCCCCCCCCCAAAAAAAACAAAGACAAATAGTACTAATGAACAAGAGACACAGTAAATAGATAATTAAGGGACACTGAACCAGGCCATACCATGCTGCCTGCGGGACGAAATTATCAGGCCAGGAATTCAGCTGAGGCCATCCATCTTGAAGTCAGGAAGGTAAACAGCGAAACAAAATTGGCAATAATACAAGGTGTACACTTGGGGTTCAATTCGCGCAGAATCTTCTCATATATTCTTATTTCAGAAAACATTAGGCCTCGCGGCAGCCCTGCTGTTACGGCAACGTAATAACCAGCACAGCTCAAGCTGAAACACAGCCAGACACAGGCGTCTGTGCAACTAACGTTTTCTGCCGAGCACAACCCGCACAACACCTTTCTTGTGCGCTGTCGTCCACTAGCAGACACCGCAGCAAATATCTGCTTGGGTCTCATCAGCACGATTTTCCTAGGTACTATCTGCTCGTGTGGAACATGAAGTGATCCCTCATGTTGATAACAAGTGTCTGGTACCTTGGACCCAAACTGCACCAGGCTGCCTCCATTGCTGGCTGTACGAACTTGCCGGTGTGTTGTCTAGCTGACTCCTTTCTCAGTTGCTTGCTTCTTGTTGTGCTTGCTCGCTTGCTCTTTGCATGCTGTCCACATCTCGTTTAGCTTCGAGTCCCCACGATGACAGCAGCCAACGCATCCTCCATACACACGGTCCACTATCACCGGCTGCCAGCAACCAGCTGCCGCTACCCTCCGGCCAGCTCCCTGAACCGTCCACTCCAAGATGTGAACAGGACTGGCTGGCGCCATCCACGCGGGACTCGAGATCTTGACCTGCAGCTGCTGTCCACGGCCCCCAGTGCGAGTTCAAAGTTACTGTCGCTCTCTCGTCCCACACCAGACGCCTCTGCGCTGTCACTCCCGGCTGCTCCTAGCCTTGCCGTGGCACTGCGCTCGGCTATTCTGCAGTTTTGCGCACACTCTTCAGGACCAGGAATGCATCACTACCAGCTACCAACCTGGTGCCAGCTACCAAGCGTGGCGGGACTTCAACGGTGCCGTGAGTCGGCAGTTCACAACACAGAACCAATTAAATAAATTTGAGCTAAAAGATTTTATACAATGCCGAATAAAGTCCTAATACTTATGGGAACTGTTTATCTTAATAATTTTCCTAAGAATGTTACACTACTTTCATAGAGCACTCTTTATTTTTCAGAGTCTTTTCTATGATACATTCCTCTTCAGAGTAGGCAACATTACAAAAGTCTCGTGCTCTACTGTGCCGGCCGATGTGGCCGAGCGGTTCTAGGCGCTTCAGTCTGGAACCTCGCTGCTACTACGGTCGCACGTTCGAATCCTGCCTCAGGCATGGATGTGTGTGATGTCCTTAGGTTAGTTAGGTTTAAGCAGATGTCTAGGGGACTGATGACCTCAGATGTTAAGTCCCATAGTGCTTGGAGCTATTTGAACCATTTGATCATGTTCTACTTTGCTGTATTCACATAATCATATCAACATATACATCTACATGATTAGTAGTAGTAGTAGTAGTAGTAGCTTTATTCATCTATAGATGTCTTTTTACAGGGATATAGGACATGTCAAAACATTTACAAATGTAGATCAATTTAAAATAAGCTAATTCGTATACGCACATATTTACAGACTACTAGTTAGAGACAATCATTAGATTTACTCTTGGTATACAATACTTTTTTACAAAGAACTTATTAAATAATGTAATGCCGCACTGTTCACTCATATCTCACTATCAGTCACTACACACACTATACACACATTGTTTCATAACACTTCACTCACTACACACACACACACACACACACACACACACACACTGGTGATCTCTGGTCCATTTTCTGTACCGCAACTTCCCATTTGCAATCCTGAAAACCTGAGTCAGCATCCCTCCATAATGAGTGAGATGTTGAGCTCAGAAACTGGAAGAGGTGTTAGTATTGTGCTATGCATAGCTTGGTCGTAAGTTTTTCTATAAAGGAAAAAAGAAGGAAAAAACATAAAGTTAAGGTGTTATGTGGAATGTTGGATGTTTTATAATCATTATTACTATTATTTATTTGTGTAGTATTTTTTATCAAACCCCTACTCTGTTTTATATAAGTAATTCTTCAATGTATAAAATGTATTGCATAACATGTACTTTTTAGTTGCCCTTTTAAAGAAGTATATTTTTGCAGTTTCTTTAATCTCTTTCGGTAATTTATTGTACAGTTTTATTCCTTAGTAGAAAATGCTGTTTTGACTTTTATTTTTATTTTTTCTTGGTAAATGTAAGTTGAGTCTCGCTCTTGTTGCATGGTCATCTGTTTGTGCAGTAATTACCAATGTTATTTTTGATATGTACACCTCAGTGGTAAATCTATTCGCATGGAGCAGTTAAAATCCCCAGTATTTTTGAACAGAACTTTACAATGAGCTCGACTAGTATTTTCGGTTATTATTCTTATGGCTCTTTTCTGGAGTTTGAAAATTGTGTTCATATTTTGTGCATTTGTTCTCCAAAAAAGGATATAGCTAAGAATTGAGCGTACATATGAATAATATGTAACTAAAAGACATTGCATGTTAAACACCGATGATAGGATTCTAAGGGCGTAATATGCTGATGACATTCTGTTTGCAAGTACCTTTGTGTGTTCACACTACTTCAACTGAGAATCAATATTCATTCCTAGAAATTTTGCATTTGTTACACAGTCAATAGAGGTGCTATCTACATTTAATTTAACAATGGTAATTTTCCTCTTCAAACTGAAATTCATGGCATTAGTTTTCTTTATGTTCAATGTCACTTCATTGATTATAGACCAGTCATAAACTTCCTTGAGAGTTTCATTTGCTTTCTCGGCAAGGAGTTCTCTTATTTTCTCAGTGGATTACTCTGCAATTCACAATTAAGTGCCTGTCAGAGGCTTCATCGAACCACTTTGAAGCTATTTCTCTACCATTCTACTCTCGAACAGCGTGCAAAAAAATAAATAAATAAATAGATAAATAAAAATAAAAAATAAAATAAACCGACCATTTAACTCTTTGTGTGGCAGCTGAGCTCTGATGTCTCTTATTTTATGACGATGATAATTCTTTCCTATGTCTGTGAGCGCCAACAAAATATTCCCACACTCTTAGGAGAAAGTTGGTGATTGAAATTTTACGAGAAGATAATGTGGCAACGAAAAACACCATTGTTTTAATGATTGCCACCCAAATTCAAGTATCATATCCGTGGCACTGTCTCCCCTATTTTGCGACAGTACAAAACGAGATGCCTTCCTTAGAACTTTTTCGGTGCCCTCCGTCGATCCTATGTTATGTGGATCCCATACCGCACAGCAGTGCTCCAGAAGAGGACGTACAAATGTAGTGTAGGCAGTCTCTTTAGTGCACCTGTTGCATTTCCTCAGTGTTCTTCCAATAAATCGTAGTCTCTGTTTTGCTTTTTGCACAGCATTATCTATGTGATCGTCCCAACGTAAGTTATTTTTAACTGTAATGCCTAACTATTTAGTTGAACTTACAACCTTTAGATTTGTGTGATTTATCGCGTAACCGAAATTTAGCGGATTCCTTTTGGTACTCACTTATTTAGAGGCAGCTGCCACTTATCGCACCGTACCGAATCATGTATAAATCGTTTTGTAATTTATTTTGATCATTTCATGACTTAATAAGACGGTAAATGACAGCATCATCAGCAAACAATCTAAGAGGGCTACTCAGATTGTCTCCTAAATCATTTATGTGGATCAGGAACAGCAAAAGGTCAGTAACACTTGCTAGGGGAACGCCAGATATTGCTTGTGTGTTACTCGATGACTTTCCGTGAGTTCCTACGAGTTGTGACCTTTCTGAGAGGAAATCACCAATCTAGTTACACAATTGACACGATACTCCATTGGCACGCAATTTGATTTGATGTCACTCTTGAGGTATACTGTCAAAAGCCTTCTCGAAATTTAAAAATATGCCGTCAATTTGAGATCATCTGAGGCGCGCGGAGTGGCCGCGCGGTTTGGGGCGCGATGTCACGGACTGCGCGGCCCCTTCCGCCGGAGGTTCGAGTCCTCCCTCGGGCATGGATGTGTGTGTTGTTGTTAGCGTAAGTTAGTTTAAGTAGTGTGTAAGTGTAGGGACCGATGAGCTCAGCAGTTTGGTCCTTAAGGAATCCGCACACATTTGAACATTTCAGATCCTTTGTCAATAGCACAAATACCTTTGTGAGAAGTAAATGAGGAAAGTGAGTAGACTATGCTAATAGTTCTCTTTAAATGGCGCATTTTTTATGGTTGAGAGTGCAAAACTACTCGCTCGCACAGCCGAATGTGCAATGCGCAAACTTACGAGGCAGGAAAGTCTGCCAGTTTTGGCTCGAATCTACGCGTGTTGTTAACCACCATAAGTCCGGTATAGCAGCGTTTTCAGTTCGTTTTACAGCTCGTCTCCCACGCAATTTGTGGCGTGGTTCCCAAGCTCGGTGCCACAAAATTTGATACGGAATGATTGAAATACAATAACGCACACCATTCACAGACAGATGAAGCACACGAGACTTTCATTCATTACATTTACTGGAGACTGTGGCGGTACAGTGGGCATGCAACAACAAAGTTAAAACAAATTTTTAAAAAAATCATGAATTGTTCGACGGAGCATTATTTTTTCGTCCTGGTACTGCCCCTATTTTCGGGTTCAATGTAGTCCATAATCTGCGTTGCAGGCGTTCGCGGAGCTGCAGGAGGTGTGGGGGATGGTTCTGTCGGAGCGCATCAGCCTGTGCGCCCTGGTGGAGCAGCCGGACGGCAGCCTAGGGCCGCTGGCCGCCTTCAACATGCTGATGGTCGTCCGGCCCGACGAGAAGTTCGAGGTGGGGGGCTGCAATGTGCAGTTTTCTGTACCTGATCTGCGTACTCTTGCATTCTGTAAAGCACTCTCTCTTTAATGTTGGTTCTACATCTACATCTACATCTAAATACATACTCCGCAATCCACCATATGGTGCGTGGCGGAGGGTACCTCGTACCACAACTAGCATCTTCTCTCCCTGTTCCACTCCCAAACAGAAGGAGCCCTAATCTCTCTTATCTTTGTGATCTTTCCGCGAAATGTAAGTTGGCGGCAGTAAAATTGTACTGCAGTCAGTCTCAAATGCTGGTTCTCTAAATTTCCTCAGCAGCGATTCACGAAAAGAACGCCTTCTTTCCTCCAGAGACTCCCATCCGACTTCCTGAAGCATTTCCGTAACACTCGCGTGATGATCAAACCTACCAGTAACAAATCTAGCAGCCCGCCTCTGAATTTCTTCTATGTCCTCCCTCAATCCGACCTGATAGGGATCCCAAACGCTCGAGCAGTACTCAAGCATAGGTCTTATTAGTGTTTTATAAGCGGTCTCCTTTACAGATGAACCACATCTTCCCAAAATTCTACCAATGAACCGAAGACGACTATCCGCCTCCCCCACAACTGCCATTACATGCTTGTCCCACTTCATATCGCTCTGCAATGTTACGCTCAAATATTTAATCGACGTGACTGTGCCAAGAGCTACACTACTAATGGAGTATTCAAACATTACGGGATTCTTTTTCCTATTCATCTGCATTAATTTATATTTATCTATATTTAGAGTTGACTGCCATTCTTTACACCAATCCTGTCCAAGTCATCGTGTACCCTCCTACAGTCACTCAACGACGACACCTTCCCGTACACCACAGCATCATCAGCAAACAGCCGCATATTGCTATCCACCCTATCCAAAAGATCATTTATGTAGATAGAAAACAACAGCGGACCTACCACACTTCCCTGGCGCACTCCAGATGATACCCTCACCTCCGATGAACACTCACCGTCGAGGACAACGTACTGGATTACTTAAAAAGTCTTCGAGCCACTCACATATTTGGGAACCAATCCCATAATCCCATATGCTCGTACCTTAGGAGTCTGCACTGGGGTACCGAGTCAAACGCTTTCCGGAAGTCAAGGAATATGGCGTCTGTCTGATACCCTTAATCCATGGTTCGCAAGATACCATGTGAAAAAAGGGCGAGTTGTGTTTCGCAGGAGCGATGCTTTCTAAAGCCGTGTTGATGCATGGACAGCAACTTCTCTGTCTCAAGGAAATTCATTTTATTCGAACTGAGAATATGTTCGAGAATCCTGCAACAAACCGATGTTGAGGATATTGGTCTGTAATTTTGAGGATCCGTCCTTCTACCCTTCTTATATACAGGCGTCACCTGCGCTTTTTTCCAGTCGCTCGGGACTTTACGTTGGGCAATAGATTCGCGATAAATGCAAGCTAAGTAAGGAGCCAATGCAGTAGAGTACTCTCTGTAAAACCGAATTGGAATCCCATCAGGATCTGGCGATTTATTTATTTTCAACCCATTCAGCTGCTTCACAACCCCAGGGATGTCTGTCACTATGTCCTCCATACGGGAATCTGTACGAGACTCAAACGGCGGTATGTTTGTACGATCCTCCTGCGTGAAAGATTTCTCAAATGCTAAATTTAAAAATTTCAGCTTTCGTTTTGCTGTCTTCCGTTGCCAGGCCAGACTGATCAGTGAGTGACTGGATGGAAGCCTTCGACCCGCTTACCAATTTTACGTAAGACCAGAATTTCCTTGGGTTTTCAGCAAGATCTTTTGCTAAGGTATGACGGTGGTAGTGGTTGAATGCTTCACGCATCACTCTTTTTACAGCAGCACGAATCTCTACTAACTTTTGCCTGTCCTCATTCTCCCTATCTTTCTTGTACCGCGAGTGCAACTGCCTTTGCTTCCTGAGCATTCTCCGAATTGCGCTGTTAAACCACGGTGGGTCTTTTCCGTCCGTAAGTCACATTTTCGGCACATACTTGTCCAATGCGTGATTTACAATGTGTTTATAATTTGCCCATAATTCTTCCACGTCCATCGTACCGGAAGTAAATGAAGTCGATTCATTTACTAAGTGGGATGCTAACAACTGCTTATCTGCTCTTTCTAGTAAGAATACTCTCCCAGCCTTCTTGACCGACATTTTAACTTTCGTAACCATAGTCGTAATGACAACATCATGATCACTAATCCCTGTCTCAACACTGACACCATCGATGAGGTCTGGTCTGTTCGTGGCTACCAGATCTAAAATATTTCCATTACGCGTTGGCTGTCGATTTAGCTGCTCAAGACAGTTTTCGGACAATTTGTTCAAAAGTAATTCACACGACGGCTTGTCTGTATCACCTGGGGTTGATTTGAGGGGGGGGCAAACAGTCTCTTTAATGTATAATGTTCATATGAAGCAGATGTTTTATACTATGCCTTGCATATTTATGAATAAAAGAAAACAACTATATCGTCGTTTGAGATCTCCACATTTCTTTTACGCAAGTCACAAGTAATTCGAGGACTATTCGGAAAGTAAGGCCTGATGGGGTGAGAAATGGAAACCACAATGAAAACCCAACGAAGCTTTGCACAGATGCGTTGGGCGGTGCCTTTAGTATGCCTGTCGATCACGTCACGATCGCTCTGTTCAGTTCTGAGCACACAGTGAGCACGTGAAGATGCTTAGAACAACAGTGTCCCCCACCAAGTATGAGCGCCTGGTGTGAGGTTTCGCCTGATGTCACGCAGCCCACATAACACAGCTGTCATGCTTTTGCTTCTGCATGACGTGTGTGAATTTGTGTGTGAATTTCTAAGGGACCAAACTGCTTAGGTCATCGGTCCCTAGACTTACACAATACTTAAACTAACTTATATTAACAACAACACACACACCCATGCCCGAGGGAGGACTCGAACCTCCGGCGGAAGGGGCCGCGCAGTCAGTGACATGGCGCCTCTAACCGCGCGGCCACATCGCGCGGCCTTCTGCATGACAATTCTCCGTCGCACTCTGCAGGGTCAATGAAGATGCTCCACAGCATTTTAGGTGGGAAGTGTTTGATCACCCACAATTGAGCCCATAACTGATTCTCCCTGACTTGCTTCTCCTCTCACATGAAGCACTGGTTATGAAGACATTGTTGTGGCACGGGCAACGAGCTGTAGACCAGCGTAGAGGATCGGCAGGCCTTCTATGACGAGGGTACTGGAATGTTGCTACAACGCTGCAGCAAAAGTCTAAATCGGAGCGGCGGCTATGTAGAGAAGTAGCTTGGAAGGTGTAGCTAACTGTTGCAAATAAAACATTTTTGATTGTCACAGTGGTTTCCATTTTGTGACCGAACTGACCTTACTTTCTGAATAGGCCTCGTAATTTTGAAATAAGAAAGATGCAAAAGTATATACTCTGGTACAAAGGGACCATCTGTAAATCGATTTCATTATATTTGGCTACTGTGCTGCAAAGTATAAGAATGCTACCATTAGTAAAAAATGCGTCTTAATATCTTGTACGTTGATATTTTCTTCCTATTATGTAAAGGAAAAATGCGTATTAATATATTGTACGTTGATATTTCCTTACTGTTATGTCTTCTAAACATATCTGAAAATTTTCCACAATTTTTCTTTTGTTTTAGGCCATCTTTCCTAATATCTCCTTCTACAATATTCTCTTTCAGAAATCAGTCTTTTGTATGACACTATATAGAATTTCCTGTAAACTGTCGGAATGACTGAGATCTAGAATGTACACGAGCGTTCAAATAGTTTTGTCATACGGCCACAGGAGCTCTATGTATGCTTCATATTTAGGCTAGTTGGTGAGAACAACGAAGAGGTGCGGAAGGAAATGTTTAGACCACCTAAAGCACGACATACACTACTAGCCATTAAAATTGCTACACCAAGAAGAAATGCAGATGATAAACGGCTATTCATTGGACAAACATATTATACTAGAACTGACATGTGATTACATTTTCACGCAATTTGGGTGCATAGATCCTGAGAAATCAGTACTCAGAACAACCACCTCTGGCCGTAATAACGGCCTTGATACGCCTGGGCATTGAGTCAAATAGAGCTTGGATGGCGTGTACAGGTACAGCTGCCCATGCAGCTTCAACACGATACCACATTTCATCAAGAGTAGCGACTGGCGTATTGTGACGAGCCAGTTGCTCGGCCACCGTTGACCAGACGTTTTCAGTTGGTGAGAGATCTGGAGAATGTGCTGGCCAGGGCAGCAGTCGCACATTTTTCACGCCAGGTGATACGCCAGTATGGCAACGACGCATACACGCTTCCTATGTGCGTTCACCGCGATGTCGCCAAACACGGATGCGACCATTGTGATGCTGTAAACAGAATCTGGATTCATCCGAAAAAATGACGTTTTGCCATTGGTGCACCCAGGTTCGTCGACGAGTACAGCATCGCAGGCGCTCCTCTCTGTGATGCAGCATCAAGGGTAACCGCAGCCATGGTCTCCGAGCTGATAGCACATGCTGCAAACGTCGTCGAACTGTTCGTGCAGATGGTTGTTGTCTTGCAAACGTCCACATCTGTTGACTCAGGGATCGAGACGTGGCTGCACGATCCGTTACAGCCATGCGGATAAGATGCCTGTCGTCTCGACAGCTAGTGATACGAGGCCGTTGGGATCCAGCACGGCGTTCCGTATTACCCTCCTGAATCCACCGATTCCATATTCTGCTAACAGTAATTGGATCTCGACCAACGCGAGCAGCAATGTCGCGATACGATAAACCGCAATCGCGATAGGCGACAATCCGACCTTTGTCAAAGTCGGAAACGTGATGGTACGCATTTCTCCTCCTTACACGAGGCATCACAATAACGTTTCACCAGGCAATGCCGGTCAACTGCTGTTTGTGTACGAGAAACCGGTTGGAAACTTTGCTCATGTCAGCACGTTGTAGGTGTCACCACCGGCGCTAACCTAGTGTGAATGCTCTGAAAAGCTAATCATTTGCCTATCACAGCATCTTCTTCCTGTCGGTTAAATTTCGCATCTGTAGCACGTCATATTCGTGGTGTAGCAATTTTAATGGCCAGTAGTGTTGTAGTGTAATAATGGTATGACAGTACATATCTTTGGATGATGTTATGACTAAAGACAGTCAGATGATTATTTTAGAAGGTTATTTACAAAAAGTTATTGAAAAACTCGGCGTGAGGTTGATTTATAAATTCTACCGGGATAAAGTAAGGCTGTTTTCAGCCCGCTAGTTGCTTCCAACACTGTAGCTCTTTGCTTTACGTAATCCTCTTGGAGACGGTCCTCCCTTTAACTATCTTATCCGGTCTCAGTTATATGTGGATCTACAAACAAAGGCTCTGAACAAGGGTGAAACTTGGGGTTTGTTAATGTGAAATAAGTCGAGTTTTATTTTTAGTTCCAGGTTATGAAAGCGGTTTCAAAACAGTAGAATAGAAGACTCCCATTCAGGAGAGCAAGGAATTAATTTTGTTTAATGTGGTTCCTCTAAATCACAATGTAAGTATGGTGGAATAGTTTCTTAACAAAGATACCGACTAAAGAGCCTGTGTGCAGAGTATTTTTACAAACTGCAGGTGAGTAAACTGGAGAGGATAAGGGACATTAAGGTCTAACGCACGTATCTCCAGAAATGCATGGCTTCTATGCTACGTACCAGTTTACTCATAAGATGCAGCACCCAATACAGTTGATTTCAGTGGACCATGCACCGTCATTCTCTCAGCGGTGGCGCGTCGTGTACGTACTCTGCGTAGGAACACATTACCAGCATCTACATCTACATGTACATCCATAATCCGCAAGCCACCTGACGGTGTGTGGCGGAGGGTACCCTGAGTACCCCTATCGGTTCTCCCTTCTATTCCAGTCTCGTATTGTTCGTGGAAAGAAGGATTGTCGGTATGCCTCTGAGTGGGCTCTAATCTCTCTGATTTTATCCTCATGGTCTCTTCGCGAGATATACGTAGGAGGGAGCAAAATACTGCTTGACTCCTCGGTGAAGGTATGTTCTCGAAACTTTAACAAAAGCCCGTACCGAGCTACTGAGCGTCTCTCCTGCAGAGTCTTCCACTGGAGTTTATCCATCATCTCCGTAACGCTGTCGCGATTACTAAATGATCCTGTAACGAAGCGCGCTCCTCTCCGTTGGATCTTCTCTCTCTCTTCTATCAACCCTATCTGGTACGGATCCCACACTGCTGAGCAGTATTCAAGCAGTGGACGAAAAAGCGTACTGTAACCTACTTCCTTTGTTTTCGGATTACATTTCCTTAGGATTCTTCCAATGAATCTCAGTCTGGCATCCGCTTTACCGACGATCAACTTTATATGATCATTCCATTTTAAATCACTCCTAATGCGTACTCCCAGATAATTGATGGAATTAACTGCTTCCAGTTGCTGACCTGCTATTTTGTAGCTAAATGATAAGGGATCTATCTTTCTATGTATTCGCAGCACATCACACTTGTCTACCTTGAGGTTCAATTGCCATTCAATGTACCATGCGTCAATTCGCTGCAGATCCTCCTGCATTTCAGTACAATTTTCCATTGTTACAACCTCTCGATACACCACAGCATCATCTGCAAAAAGCCTCAGTGAACTTCCGATGTCATCCACAAGGTCATTTATGTATATTGAGAATAGCAACGGTCCTATGACACTCCTCTGCGGCACACCTGATATCACTCTTACTTCGGAAGACTTCTCTCCATTGAGAATGACATGCTGCGTTCTGTTATCTAGGAACTCCTCAATCCAATCACACAGTTGGTCTCATAGTCCATATGCTCTTACTTTGTTTTTTAAACGGCTGTGGGGAACTATATCAAACGCCTTGCGGAAGTCAAGGCATCTACCTGTGAACCTATGTCTATGGCCATCTGAGTCTCGTGGACGAATAGCGCGAGCTGGGTTTCACACGACCGTCTTTTTCTAAACCTATGCTGATTCCTACAGAGTAGATTTCTAGTCTCCAGAAAAGTCATTATACTCGAAGATAATACGTGTTCCAAAATTCTACAACTGATCGACGTTAGAGATATAGGTCTATAGTTCTGCACATCTGTTCGACGTCCCTTCCTGAAAACGGGGATGACCTGTGCCCTTTTCCAATCCTTTGGAACGCTACGCTCTTCTAGAGACCTACGGTACACCGCTGCAAGAAGGGGGGCAAGTTCCTTCGCGTACTCTGTGTAAAATCGAAATGGTATCCCATCGGGTCCAGCGGCCTTTCCTCTTTTGAGCGATTTTAATTGTTTCTCTATCCCTCTGTCGTCTATTTCGATATCTACCATTTTGTCATCTGTACGACAATCTAGAGAAGGAACTACAGTGCAGTCTTCCTCAGTGAAACAGCTTTGGAAAAAGACATTTAGTATTTCGGCCTTTAGTCTGTCATCCTCTGTTTCAGTACCATTTTGGTCACAGAGTGTCTGGACATTTTGTTTTGATCCACCTACCGCTTTGACATAAGACCAGAATTTCTTAGGACTTTCTGCCAAGTCATTACATAGAACTTCACTTTCGAATTCATTGAACGCCTCTCGCATAGCCCTCCTCACACTACATTTCCCTTCGCGTAATTTTTGTTTGTCTTCAAGGCTTTGGCTATGTTTATGTTTGCTGTGAAGTTCCCTTTGCTTCCGCAGCAGTTTTCTAACTAGATTGTTGTACCACGATGGCTCTTTTCCATCTCTTACGATCTTGCTTGGCACATGCTCATCTAACGCATATTGTACGATGGTTTTGAACTTTGTCCACTGATCCTCAACACTATCTGTACTTGAGACAAAGCTTTTGTGTTGAGCCGTCAGGTACACTGTAATCTGCTTTTTGTCACTTTTGCTAAACAGAAAAATCTTCCTACCTTTTTTAATATTTCTATTTACGGCTGAAATCATCGATGCCGTAACCGCATTATGATCGCTGATTCCCTGTTCTGCGTTAACTGTTTCAAATAGTTCGGGTCTGTTTGTCACCAGAAGGACTAATATGTTATCGCCACGAGTCGGTTCTCTGTTTAACTGCTCAAGGTAGTTTTCAGATAAAGCACTTAAAAAAATTTCACTGGGTTCTTTGTCCCTGCCACCCGTTATGAACGTTTGAGTCTCCCAGTCTATATCTGGCAAATTAAAATCTCCACCCAGAACTCTAACATGGTGGGGAAATCTACTCGAAATATTTTCCAAATTATCCTTCGGGTGCTCAGCCACAACAGCTGCTGAGCCAGGGGGCCTATAGAGACATCCAATTACCATGTCTGAGCCTGCTTTAACCGTGACCTTCACCCAAATCATTCCACATTTCGGATCTCCGTCAATTTCCTTCGATACTATTGCACTTCTTATCGCTATAAACACGCCTCCCCCTTCGCTGTCCAGCCTGTCTCTGCGGTATACATTCCAATCTGAGATTAGGATTTCATTACTGTTTACGTCTGGTTTCAGCCAACTTTCTGTCCCTAGTACTATATGGGCGTTGTGACCGTTTATTAATGAGATCAGTTCTGGGACCTTTCTATAGACGCTCCTGCAGTTTACTATTAGCACATTAATGTTGTTATTCCCTGTTGCATTTTGTCTACTCCTACCCTCGTATTAGTACCAGAAAGATTAGCCGCTACTATGAAGTAAACATGGGGAACATGTGGCACAACCCCCATGATAACTGTTGCTATCCCTTTTTTAGCATTACCTGATTATGTCCAATATAGTCGGATCTACTTTGCGTCACGTGAGTGTAGGGGAGTCGAAACAAGTAGTGACCCATGACGTCATATCAACTTGAGATTTTCTTATACATTAATTCATTTCTAAATTTTTTGATTATTTGCAGAGTAAAGAATTTAATTATGTACCACATTTAATAGGTAATGAGTTTTAATGAGATAGATATAAATATGCTTTGAGCTAGCAAATCACCTTGTTGCATTATGCTTGATATGTTTTGTCTTTGTAAAAGAAAAAAAAACTTCCGTGTTGCTCGAGTGCGCGATCGAGTAGTCGTCGAGTGCGGATCTTCTGTAACTTTCACGAATGGGCACAGAATTGTTAATTTACAACCGGGAGTTGATTTAAAAATTATTCTAGGGAACCAAGGCCCTACTTTGGTGCAGACAAATCGCGCGCGAATTCTCAAATATCGGCACGGAGTTTAAGATACGCGGCTGGATATCGGGCGTTTGGTTCAGTAACATTAACTGCAATTTACGGACATTAGCTTGATAATAACTATCAAAGACTTATATGAACGGCATAGTAATCGTCTTGATGCTTAAAGCAAGCGAGAAGCGATTTACTGTCGGGATATGACAAATATTAATCATTGCATAGTCAGCTTTTTGATATGTTGCTTAGCAACTCATAAATGGACAGTGATACAATTACTGAAACGATCTTTTAAGTATCAGTGGCCACTACACCGCTACGGTCGCATGCTCGAATCCTGCCTCGGGCATGGGTGTGTGTGATCCCCTTAGGTTAGATACGTTTAAGTAGTTGTAAGTTCTAGGGGACTGATGACCTCAGATGTTAAGGCCCATAGTGCTCAGAGCCATTTGAACCATTTTTTGTTATATCTGTTTTTTCAACTTACACCAGTGCTGGTGTGTGAAATGTGTTTTTGGATGCCTTATCGTGTGTAGTCTGATGGAATCTACTGTACAGGCGATCAACGATATGAGTAAAATGACCTTTAGAATCGGAACGCAAACATTTTCGAAAAAAAAAATTATTAGAGCTTATTTGTTCTTTAACCTTAGTGTTTTCCTAGTATTCAAAATCATACTACAGAGACTGTCCAAACATATTTGATCGTTTCTCTTGCCTACTTTGTTAAATAGAAATACATTGCTGCAATGACGGTTACACGGTGGCCTGTTATTATAATATTATGCAATTCTCGGCCATCAATGGCGTGTAAGTGAGCTTAGGGGGCATTGAGACACCACAGTGGAATAGGGAGCCACTGTACCAGCCTATTTACTCATAACTGCGGATATAGGGATAACGTATATTCATCATAGAAACGTTTCATATACCGTCTAACACTGATCACAGATTTATAGAATTAAGCTTTTGAACTGTCTGTGAACATAATACTTCTATATGATTCGTATACATTTAATCATTCCCAGAATTTAGTTAAATATTTATTCTCCAGATAAAAATTAAAGCTGAACACCCAGCTAAAGTAACATCAGATCAAAACTAGCAAACGAGCTCACAGAGCGAGCGATCAAAACAAGCAAAAAATGAGATCAAAAAGTGAGATTGAGGAAGGACTCTTGTACAGTGGTTTTTTTAATCACTTAGGTCGATTATCCTTTCTGTATAGAGGTTACATTTATGGTTACAGCTCTGGTATCTCTGATACAGTTCATATATTCTTAAAATTTTATACTTTTCGTTTCTGCACTTTACAATGTCTGTTTCCACACATTAATATTAACAAAATTAAGGGGAAAATTTGTAAAGTTCGGCCATGACGCCACAACCCCATCCCTCCAAAGAAACCATACTGTTCACAGTTGCCCATGGTCGTCTGCTCTCATGTTGTCTTATTGATGTCCACCAGCGTACTCGCAAGCCAGAAGAAGTGCGGCTGCACTGAGCCACCTGTGGAAAGCAGCAACACCATCTGGTGACGACCGCAGGCATTACTTTAGTCTATCTTCACGCATATATCAAACACATTTCAAACTGCTACTTTGCAGAAGTTTTAAGGGGAGTGCCAATCAGTTGAACAAACAAAGTAGTAATCATGTATCTGACATCGCACTCGCGAAATAATAATTTTCATATGTTTTGCATTGTTGTTGTTGCTGTTGTTGTTGTTGTGGTCTTAAGTCCTGAGACTGGTTTGATGCAGCTCTCCATGCTGCTCTAACCTGTGCAAGCTTCTTCATCTCCCAGTACCTACTGCAACCTACATCCTTCTGAATCTGCTTAGTGTATTCATCTCTTGGTCTCCCTCTACGATTTTTACCCTCCAAGCTGCCCTCCAATACTAAATTTGTGATCCCTTGATGCCTCAGAACATGTCCTACCAACCGTTCCATTCTTCTAGTTAAGTTGTGCCACAAATTTCTCTTCTGTACAATACTGTTCAATACCTCCTCATTAGTTATGTGTTCTACCCATCTAATCTTCAGCATTCTTCTGTCCTCCTGAGTAGTCCCCGCCAGGAGATCCGAATGGGGGACTATTTTACCTCTGGAATATTTTACCCAAGAGGACACCATCATCATTTAATCATACAGTAAAGGTGCATGGCTTCGGGAAAAATTACGGCTGTAGTTTCCCCTTGCTTGTAGCCGTTCGCAGTACCAGAACAGTAAGGCCGTTTTGATTAGTGTTACAAGGCCCATAAGGTTTATTTATTTGTATATCAGGCGCATCGTATATTGTTATTCTCCAGGAGGAACTGATGGTGTAAATTTTTACGAAAGATATGAGTTTTCCTCGCTGTTTCCATGCCGTCCTATACATTTTAATGGGTCCTGGGTCTGGAGACTGAGGTCAGATTTTTGGAATGCTAGGAGTGGTACATACAATCCTGGAAATTGAAATAAGAACACCGTGAATTCATTGTCCCAGGAAGGGGAAACTTTATTGACACATTCCTGGGGTCAGATACATCACATGATCACACTGACAGAACCATAGGCACATAGACACAGGCAACAGAGCATGCACAATGTCGGCACTAGTACAGTGTATATCCACCTTTCGCAGCAATGCAGGCTGCTATTCTCCCATGGAGACGATCGTAGAGATGCTGGATGTAGTCCTGTGGAACGGCTTGCCATGCCATTTCCACCTGGCGCCTCAGTTGGACCAGCGTTCGTGCTGGACGTGCAGACCGCGTGAGACGACGCTTCATCCAGTTTCAAACATGCTCAATGGGGGACAGATCCGGAGATCTTGCTGGCCAGGGTAGTTGACTTACACCTTCTAGAGCACGTTGGGTGGCACGGGATACATGCGGGCCGGCCGAAGTGGCCGTGCGGTTAAAGGCGCTGCAGTCTGGAACCGCAAGCCCGCTACGGTCGCAGGTTCGAATCCTGCCTCGGGCATGGATGTTTGTGATGTCCTTAGGTTAGGTAGGTTTAACTAGTTCTAAGTTCTAGGGGACTAATAACCTCAGCAGTTGAGTCCCATAGTGCTCAGAGCCATTTGAACCATTTTGATACATGCGGACGTGCATTGTCCTGTTGGAACAGCAAGTTCCCTTGCCGGTCTAGGAATGGTAGAACGATGGGTTCGATGACGGTTTGGATGTACCGTGCACTATTCAGTGTCCCCTCGACGATCACCAGTGGTGTACGGCCAGTGTAGGAGATCGCTCCCCACACCATGATGCCGGGTGTTGGCCCTGTGTGCCTCGGTCGTATGCAGTCCTGATTGTGGCGCTCACCTGCACGGCGCCAAACACGCATACGACCATCATTGGCACCAAGGCAGAAGCGACTCTCATCGCTGAAGACGACACATCTCCATTCGTCCCTCCATTCACGCCTGTCGCGACACCACTGGAGGCGGGGTGCACGATGTTGGGGCGTGAGCGGAAGACGGCCTAACGGTGTGCGGGACCGTAGCCCAGCTTCATGGAGACGGTTGCGAATGGTCCTCGCCGATACCCCCGGAGCAACAGTGTCCCTAATTTGCTGGGAAGTGGCGGTGCGGTCCCCTACGGCACTGCGTATGATCCTACGGTCTTGGCGTGCATCCGTGCGTCGCTGCGGTCCGGTCCCAGGTCGACGGGCACGTGCACCTTCCGCCGACCACTGGCGACAACATCGATGTACTGTGGAGACCTCACGCCCCACGTGTTGAGCAATTCGGCGGTACGTCCACCCGGCCTCCCGCATGCCCACTATACGCCCTCGCTCAAAGTCCGTCAACCGCACATACGGTTCACGTCCACGCTGTCGCGGCATGCTACCAGTGTTAAAGACTGCGATGGAGCTCCGTATGCCACGGCAAACTGGCTGACACTGACGGCGGCGGTGCACAAATGCTGCGCAGCTAGCGCCATTCGACGGCCAACACCGCGGTTCCTGGTGTGTCCGCTGTGCCGTGTTTGTGATCATTGCTTGTACAGCCCTCTCGCAGTGTCCGGAGCAAGTATGGTGGGTCTGACACACCGGTGTCAATGTGTTCTTTTTTCCATTTCCAGGAGTGTACATTACAAAGACTAATTATTTCAAAATTTGTTAGAGCCTCCCTGATGAATTCTCATTCAAGCTAATGGAGCAAAACAACTGAATCACTGAGAACTATAAGGTCTAAAGCACATCGTCGTCAGTTTTGAGATTTTAGCATGAATGCATGCTCCTAATACTTCTTGGTCTTACGGTGAACCAGCTTTAACTTTATCTGTAGCCCCTCACTGTATATGTGAACATTCACGAAAAGCTGTCTCACTGATTTCTTGCATATTCGTTTCCATATGGGCCCAAAGCACAAAGTTTACCTTTGTTGCTCTGCGCTGCTCAATTGTTGTTCAGGGTTCGCAAGGAAATTTAGTATGTAGATCGTGTAGGTAGTAGTTATACTTCATAATCGGAATTGTATTGGCAGTTTTATCTGAACCGCAAGCCACAGAACATGCTTAATGAAAGTAATGATAACGAGAACCTCGAAGTGTTGGAACAGGTCATAAATGTGTGTCTCGGGTGTATTTATAGTATGTTCTTTATGTTCCGACAGTTGTTTCATATTGCTCACAGACTTTACACAAGTCAGAAGTCACTATTGGCACTAGCTTATGGATGGACGGTGTGGCGAGATTTTTCGTTAACGGTCTGTGGCAGCAGTCGACCGACGCGAGTACTTCTGCTAATGGCACGACGTCACCTGCAGTCCATGTCCTGGGCTCATGGCGACGTCTGTTGGAAATTGGGCAACTGGTAAACCGTGGCCTCGTCAGATGAGTCCCGTTTTCAGTTAGTAAGAGCTTATGGCAGGCGGCGAATGTGGCGCAGACCTCACGACACCACGGGCCCATAAAAGGCACTGTGTAAGCTGGTGGTGGCTCCATAGTAGTGTGGGCTGTGTTTGAACGGAATGTACTGAGTCCTCTGGTCCAACTGAACCGATCGTTGACTCATTTGCAGCCATTCATGTATTTCGTGTTCCCAAACAACGATGGAATTTTTATGGAATACAATCCGCATTGTCACGAGGCCAAAATTGTTCGCGGTTGGTTTGAAGAACATTCTGGGCAACACGAGCGAATTTATTTGAGCATCCAGGTCGCCCGGCATGAATCCCATCCTACACTTCTGGGTCCGGTCGTGCACAAAGTCCAGCACCGGCGACACTTTCGCAATTATGGACGGCTGTAGAGGCAGCTGGCCTAGTATTTCTGCAGGGGACTTTCAGCGACTTGATGAGTCCGTGTGACGCCGGACAAAAAGGAGCTCCGACACGGCATTAGGGGCATCCCACGATGTCTTTTGTCACTCCACTGTAGTGAGTGTTGCAGCACGAGCCCCCAGGCACCAGGCAACACTCAAGGCATATCTACATATACATGTGCACTCCGCAAATCACAGCTAAGTGACTGGCAGAGGGTTCACCGAACCACCCTCACAATAATTTTCTTTTATTCCAGTGTCTAAAAGCACGCGGTAAAAACGAACACCTGTATCTTCCCGTGTGAGTTCTGATCTCCCTACTTTTATTACGATCATCGTTTCTACCTATGAAGTTCGGCCTCAACAAAATATTTTCGCATTCTGAGGAGAAACTTGGTATGGAAATTTCGCCGCAACCGAAAACGCCTTTGTTTCAATTATGTCCACCACAAATCCTGTTTCATGTCAGTGATCCTCTCTCCCCTATTTCGCGGTAATACAAAACGTACTGCTCTTCTTTGGACTTTCTCGATGTACTCCGTTAATCGTATCTGGTAAAGACCCCAGGCCGCACAGCAGTACCCCAGAAGAGGACGGACAAGCGTAGTGTAGGCAGTGGCTGTAGTAGATCTGTTACGTTTTCTGCCAATAAAACGCAGTCTTTGATTTTCCATTCTCACAACGTTTTCTAAGTGTACTTTCCAGTTTAAGTTATTCGTACTTGTAATTCCTAGGTATTTAGTTGAATTTACAGGCTTTAGATTTGACTGATTTATTGTGTAATCGAAGTTTAACGGATTCCATTTAGAATTTTCTAAATCGTTTTACAATTTGTTCTGATCTTCTGATGACTTTACTAGACGATAAACGGCAGCATCATCTGCAAACAACCTAAGATGGCTTCCGAAACTGTCTCCCAAATCGTTTATACGAGGTCTGGAACTTAAATAGTGCCAACTATTTACTCACAACCGATACAAAAGAGTTACATGTTTTCACCCGTTACTGTCTTTCAAAGTAGTCACCGGTGTCGTGTTGAAGCCGTTGCCAGCGATGTGGAAGGCGTAGTATACCGTTAGCAGAGCCTGTCCTGTTGATGGTGCGAATGGAGCGGTCTAAAGTTATGGCGATTCTCTTGTACGACTGTGATGGTGTTATCCTAACGCATTACGTTCCTCCACGGCAGACCGTCAGTGCACAGTATTGCTGTTCGTTATTTGAGCATCGCCTGCAACCAGCTTTGCCAAAGAAGCGGCGACACTTTCTGCGCAACCCACCCATCATTTGGCACGACAATGCGCGGGCGCATACAGCGCAAGCTGTGGCTGCTCTGTTCTGTCGATGGGTCTGGGAAGTACTGTACCATCCACCATACTCCCTGGACTTACCTCCTTGTGACTTTGATTTGATTCCGAAGATGAAGGAACTACTTCGTGGCATTCGCTTCACAACTGTTCCACAGATTTGACAGGCAGTAGACCGGTCCAATCGCACCATCAGCAGAACAGCCTCTGCTAACGGTATACTACGCCTTCCGCATCGCTGGCAACGGGTTCTACGCAGCGCTGGTGGCTACTTTGAAGGACAGTAACAGGTGCAAACATGTAACTCTTTTGTATCGGTTGTGAATTAATAGTTGCCACTAAGTTACAGGCCTCGTATACATAAGGAACACCAAAAGGCCTATAAAACTATCTTGGGGAACGTTGCAAGTCACTTCTGTTTTCCGTCGATTACTACGAACTGTGATCACTCTGGCAGGAAATCACGAATCCAGTCACGTAACTGAGACGATATTCCATAGGTACGCAAGTTCACTGCACGCCGCTTGTGTGGTACAGTGTCAAAACCCTTCTGGAAATCCAGAAATACGGAATAAATTTGAAATCCCTTGTCAATAGCACTCAACACTTCGTGCGAGCCAAAAGCTAGTTGTGTTTCACAAGAACAATGTTTTCTAAATCGGTGTTCATAAATGGTTCAAATGGCTCTGAGCACTATGCGACTTAACTGCTGAGGACATCAGTCGCCTACAACTTAGAACTACTTAAACCTAACTAACCTAAGGACATCACACACATCCATGCCTGAGGCAGGATTCGAACCTGCGACCGTAGCGGTCGCTCGGTTCCAGACTGTAGCGCCTAGAACCGCACGGCCACTCCGGCCGGCTAAATCGGTGTTGACTGTGTGTTAATAGACCGTTCTCTTCGAGGAAATACTTAATGTTCGAGTTCAATATAGGCTCCAAAATGCCCCTGCATATCGACGTTAATGACATGGCCCTGTAATTTAGTAGATTACTCCTGCTATCTTCACTGAATACTGGCGTGACTTGTCCAACATTCCAGTCTTTGGGTATGGATCTTCCGCTTAGCGAGCGGTTGTGTATGAGTATTAAGAATGGAAATATTGCATGCTTACTCTGAAAGGAAGCTAATTGGTATACAGTCTGGACCAGAAGACTTGCTTTTATTAGGAGATTTAAGTTGCTTCACTACGCCGATGACATCTACTTCTAAGTTACTCGTGTTGGCAGCTGTTCTTAATTAGAATTCTGGAATATTTACTTCGTCTTCTGTGCTGGAGGAATTTCGGAAGGTTGTGTTTAGTAACTCTGCTTTGGCAGTACTCTCGCCGATAGTATCTCCATTGCTATCGCGCAGAGAAGGCATTGATTGCGTCTTGCGGCTAGCATACTTTATGTATGACCAGAATTTCTTTGGATTTTCTGCCAGGTTTCGAGACAAAGTTTCGTTGTGGAAAGTAATATAAGCATGAAACTAATATAAATATGAAATCCGCGCTTAATTTCAAGTTGTGATAAAGATCGATAATCTGGAAGATTTTGTATTCGTTTCAGTTTGGCTTGCTTTTTTCGTTGTTCCTACAAAACAGTGCTCTGACCCTTTTCTGACATGCTGGGAAGCCACTAGGGCTCTGCCAACTGTGAGCTGCGACAGTCTTGCCGCAGCCCACTGAAACGCGGCATCCTGCGTTCAGTGGCTGACATGGTTGCTAAATGGCGTGGGGAACACAGCATTTCCACAGCCGACTACGTGGCGAGAGTGTAGCCGCTGTCACAGCACACTTTTGGTGGCAGCATTCCTTTGGCGTCGTGCTTCAGACTGCCGAAACCTCCACACCACTCATCGGTCGAATGTACGGCTAAGCTGATGAAGGCTCATGGAGCATCGCCATGAACTAGGCGAAGCCGCTGATTTAGGAGGAGTCAGCTGGCCACGATGGCTGCAGGCTTCGAAATCGATGTCGTGGCCCGACACTCCAGCCACCATCGATGGTCCTGCGTCCGACATGATGCCTGCACTCCTTCTGCCAGTTGCCTCAGACCACGGTTGGTGGCACCTACCCACCTACCCACCTAGCCTTGGTGCGCCACGAAACTTGACACACGACACGGACAGCAAGGTCTTTGCCCGCTGGCGGCCTCTACTGTCTCAGCATACGCCACCCACTACATACCTACCACAACCGCCGCCTGCGTCGCTACTGTCGAGGTACTGTACGGGCGGCAACAATTAATAAAAATGTTCCATTCAAATAGTTTCCTGTTGAGGGCAGCCGCAACTAAAGTAAGTCATATTTCTGGAATAAACCTTTTTAGTTGTATATGAACTTTTACAGCAACACAACCAGTTTCGTCATGTCTGATGTATTTTATTTTGAGAAGGTCGAGTCCCCCACCTTCCCGTATCAGGACTTAAATCTTTTACTGACGTATGGACACCAGAAGATGTGATTTGACATCGCGAAATCGGTAGTGTTCTTCTAAAACTGCATATACAGCTGAAAGCGGTTTATTTCAAAAAACATGAAAAATATTCTTGTTGAGTAAGCATATTTGACTCCTCACTTGCCTCGGTACTTAAGAAACATATCAAACTTATTCTTGAACACGCAATTCTGCAGCCAGAACCGGGCAGCTCGCAGCATAGAAGAAGTTGCGCTGCAACATGGGGAAACATACATACACAATGGTGGAAATTGGTGTAAAGGCAATCTGTTATTTGTGGAAAAAACTTCTATACTTACGTATATAGTATTGCACGTGAAACTTCCTGGCAGATTAAAACTGTGTGCCGGACCGAGACTCGAACTCGGGACCTTTGCCTTTCGCGGGCAAGTGCTCTACCAACTGAGCTACCCAAGCACGACTCACGCCCCGTCCTCACAGCTTTACTTCTGCCGGTACCTAGTCTACTACCTTCCAAACTTTACAGAAGCTCTCCTGAATGCCAGATTCGCGTCTTGAGACAGGATTTGTCTAAAGCGTGTGGAGATGACTGATAACTGGAAATCAGCCACGATTTGAGAGTAACACAAGCCGTTGATTTTTTGCTTTAAGCGGAATGAAACGCATATCTGATGCTGACAGTTTTCGTGACCGGCCGTATTCGCGATTTTTGTCATACTGTGCACCAAATCTGACAAAATCATCAATAACACGACCGGAACGCCCTAATTTCTTAGCAATCTGTCGACTGGGCATGATCATTTCTTTGTACGCCTTAATACCTGCTTGCTCGTCACCTGATGGAGGCTTTCCACGGAACATTATCACAGTAACTGCCGTACGACGTTAGCAGCCACAGCTCCAAACTGTTCACTGTAGCAGACTGTTGACATTCACCATCTAGCGGACGTGCGTTTGTACCAACTTCCGTCCCGTCCCGTCCCACCGGAAACACCGTTTTTTTTATCAATTTTTAAATACTCGGCCTAATTCCAGTTGTGAAGTGAGAATATATTTTGTTTTGCTTTGCTGTAAACTGTAGGGGAAATGCGTGCAATGCCAAATACGTAAATAAAGATGTTTTCTCCATAAATAACCACGTGCCTTTATACTTATTTCCGCCAGTGTACACCAGCACTCGATATCCGGAGCAGTGATTATAAATATGAAACCTATTTTTCGAGACTTGAGTGATTAAAGTCCTTTAGGAAAACGCCGCACACAAAGCCCAAACGAACGGTTGCAGTTTTTTCCAATGTCCCACAAGTTGGGTTTTCACAAGTTTAGGTATCAGTTTTTTAAGGAACTCCTTGCAATAGGGAGTCAAAAATTAGCATGATGTTGCATCTAATGACGTACTGAAAGAGGGGTATGTAACTGCTCGTGGCTGTGTCTTGTCAAGAGGTTATCGTTCACGGCGAGAGCTGTGAAGAGAGTGGGGAAGTACAACTTACGTTGCCGCTTGCCCTGCCCTGGCTCGGCTCGTGTGCGACTGAATCATTCGCTGCGCGTGCGAAGGTCGCCCACAATCCTGACTGGTTACTGTGAAACGTTCAGGCCTTACACTTTTTGTAATGAAACTGACCAATAAACAAATAAGTAATCGCAGTGGAAATGCTCCGATTAGGTGCAACCGTGCAATGACGAACTTATCCCCTTTCATTCCACACACTCTTTGGTAGTTTACAGACACAATATAAACATGGGAAACGAAATCAATGTGCGTGACCAATAACTTGTATTACAAAACCTTAACATTTGTTATTGAAGCTAAATATTAAGTGTAACATGACCAAGACAATGAGTGTTTACGGCACTATAGTAGTGTCATTATCAACAGAGCAAGTGAACCCCACTAGGATCCAGAATGAATCCCTTCTAATTCCTCATGGGGTAATTACCTGGTTCGTGACTCGATATCGGGCATTCGGGCATGCTCACAAACAAGGGATCCGTAAAAAAACAGAAATTAGCAAGGGATGGAAACTGTTGTAACTGCGACCGGGACGGATGCGGGGATGAAATGACGGAAAGCGCGGCGGGACCCGCGGAGAAGCCCGCGAACAACACAACGGGAGAGGACGGACAGAGCAACGAAGGACAGAACGAACAACAACAAGATCGAACAGCGGAGTCACAAGGAAACCTAACAAACACGTCCTCTCGTACACAGGACAAGAAAGTAAGTAAGCTGTCTAACGCGAGGCGATGTGTCCATAGACGTACGCGAGATTAGACTGGCTGGCTGAGCCCCATCGCGGGCTGGCAGCAGCATATCCGCTGCTCTTCAGCCGAAAGACAGAACAAACAATAGAAGACATTTAAAAATAACAAAGGAGAAAAGATGGTGAACATACGTACAGAAAAGGGGGAACATCATGGAAGACAATAGACAAAAATGGAGCGACTGTAAAATGGAGATAAAAACCGTAAAAAAGTAGACACACACAAAAAAACCACACACTGGGACAATTAAAAGAAGACAAGGCGCAGTATGACCAGAGCATAAAAGTATGGATGGATGGCGCAGCACATAACAAACACTGGTAGTAACACTAAGTACACGGCCAGCACACAATTAAAATCACACCTCTGGATGCACAGGAGAAACACCACTAAACACAACACTGATGATGATCGAAGCGGAGGATCCGCCAGGCGCAAGGAGACGAGGGAGAAGGGAAGAAGGGAGGGAGGGGAACAGAGGGGGGAGATTTGTGGGGGCGCCCCCAGAGAGGGCCAGGCAGGGAGGGACGAGGAAGGGAAAGAGGTAAGGATGGGGACAGGGTCTCAGGGAGGAGGAAGGGCGCAAATTCGCTGTAGTGACAAGGAGGGGAGAGGAAAGAAGGGGGCCCTGGGGAGGGGGGGAACCAGGCCAGGTTATAGTTGGAAGGAAGGGTAGATGTCAAGGCGAAGTTCATCATCCGGGAGGGGGAGGTGCTGGAAATTTCCCTGATGAAGGAGACGGAGGGTGTGGAGGTGGAGAGAAGGAGTAATACAGTGATAGAGGCGCGGCAATGGGCAGGGGGTGGAGAGGAAGGAGGAAACCAGGGGGTGGGGGGGATCGAGCCTGCGGATAATGTGAAGGATGCAGAGATGTTGGAGAAACAGGAGGAGGTGGGGGAAGGGGATGAGGTCACACAGGAGCCGTGTGGGGGAAGGAAGGTGGATAGGGAAGGCAAGGCATTCGAGGATTGGGAGGGCCTCGTAAAAGCGGGTGGGTGCGGAGATCTGGCAATGCTGGAGTAACAGAGGATAGGATGGATGAGCGATTTCTAGGTGTGGAGGATGGTGGAAGAATGCAATCCCCGTGTCCGGCCAGACAGGAGTTTCAGGAGCTGGAGGTGAGGGGTCCAGGTGAGGCGACGGTCGAGGGTGAAGCCGAGGTATCTAATGGTGGGGGTGAGTTGGATGGGATGGCCATTAAAGGTGAGGTAGAAATCATGGAGACGGAAGGAGCAGGTGGTGCGGCCTATGATGATTGATGATTGCCTGGGTTTTGGATCGGTTGAGACGGAGGAACCACTGGTTACACCAAGTGGTGAACTGGTTAAGGTGGGTTTGGAGGGTGTGTTCGGACCGTTGAAGGGTAGGATAGAGAGCCAGGAAGGCGATGTCATCAGCATACTGGAGAAGAGGGACAGGTGCGGGGTGGCTGAGCGAGATGCAGGCGCTTAAGTAGTCTATCGGGGGCGCCGCTATTGGCCGCCGCGACCACGTGTTCCACTGTGGCGCCCTCACACTAAAAGCGGGCCAGGAGGCACGCGCCGCCACAGCTAATGGCGCGATGGTGCAGAGACCAGACCTCTAGGGGTCTTCGAAATCTGTGACGTCTGCCGCAGATTCAAATTCCGCGGCGCGTGGTACCAGAGAAACTGTAATTCTACTCTGATAGATCTTAGCAAAGTGAGGAGCTAAACACCTATTGCAAGTAGTCATTTCTTAAACTCGCATCTCTGGGTTCCCTCTGTCACTAAGCAAGCTACTGCTGACAATTAGGAAATATACAGCCACGTGACGTCCGATATCATGCTTAAATCAAACTGCGCATTTAAATAAGCGCTGTTGCAGAATACTGGGAATTAATGATTCGCATTGATAGTTACGGATGATAACTTACAGGCACGAAACCGCTCGAGACTCATTACTTACGCCATAGCGCTACCACCTTAATGGTTTTGAACTAACACAACCATCCGAACGCTCAACCAGGTGATCACTGATGAGGGACGGTCGCCCATTATGCTGTTCATCGCGGGTACACCAGCGACGCAACATCTGTTTGCTCATCATTTCTGCCCACAGATCGGACAGAACTGGGGATAAATTCCGATGGCCACTATGTTTTGTGCATTAAGGAACCTTATCACTGGCCGAAGCTCGCAGGCGGCTGGAGAACGAATAACAGACGCGATTTTGGAGCACTGCTGCCGCGGACCTGCCCAGCCGGCACGTGACTGCCACGTCATACATCTGCTGCGCATGCACAGTTTTCCTAGCTACATACGTCTACTTTAAAGGAAACAACGTAAGGAAACACTTTCTGGATGCGCCTCGTAAAATCAGCGCTGAGTGAGGTCTAGTAGAGGACAGACGTTCAAAGTTGTAGGACATTGCTATTTAATTAATCTGACAGAAATATTTTTTGAACGGTCAGTGTGACCCTGGAGTACACATTGTGTAACTGTTCTGTCGCCGAGCTTGAAGTTCATTTATGTGAAAATGGCATGTAGGAATGATATTTGACTAACGGAAGATGCTAATCGGGAAACGTTGTCAGAGGAACTGAGTTACCAAAGTGACGTAAGTGATTTTCTTGATGAAAGTGATTTTGAAGCTGTTAGTCCTATAGCAGTTATGGACAATGGCGAAACTGATCAACCTAAGAAATCTTCAGATGGCGATGAAGAAAATGCAGTCGTCCACGGCAAGAATGGTCATTATTGGCACACAGCTGTCCTTAATAGCTCTGATCTGCCAGTTGCCGATAACTTGAAGTCATATTCCAAGATCGTGGAAATAATAAATGAACGGATTTATGAAAAACTGAGAACACCCCAGAAAATTCTTGTAACATGTCCATTGAGTAAATGAATAACATATTCATCTAATTATACTGCAATCGAAGTCTTTAGATCCAGATCACTATCAGGTTTCTTCACTGAAAAGTTTCCATGATAGTTTTCACTTAGTCACGAATTTTGGATGCATTAAATCAAATATTGATTGAAAAAGGACATGACAGAGGTGACATGAAATCGGTTCAGTACACGAGACTCCAATATCATTATAAAATATTCTACTTTCAGGCAATTTCTCCAACGGATAAGTGACCCTGGTTTACTTTTCCCGTGAGAATGCCAGAGGTGTACACTACTAGGATTAATTTGAGGAAGAAATTTATGAGAATGTACGTTTAGAGCACACCATTGTATGATAGTGAAACATGGACTGTGGGAAAACCAGAACACAAAAAAATTTGATATTTAGATTAGATTAGATTAATTATTCATTCCATAGACCCATAAAAGAGGGAATCCTCCTGGGTGTGGAACTTGTCAGATAAACATTACAAAAATGTAATTAGAAAAACTTGAGTTTCATCAATTTCAATGATCCTCAGTCAATAAACAGTAATATTATGTACATGAACTTAATCTAAACTTCTAATATTTACAGGTTTAATACTTACATCTGCTTTCATTAAATCCATCATTCAGACATTTGCTAGTTTCTTGGCTATTACAACCAAGTATTGTCAAAAATTAAAGTAAATTATTCATTTCAGTGATCCTCAGTTAAGAACAGTCAGATTATGTAGAAGATTTAAAATTAAACTTCCACTATTTACAGACTTGAGACTTACACCTGCTTTCCATACATCCATCATTCACACAGTAGGTAGTTACTTGGCTGTTACAACCTAGTATTGTCAAAAATTAAAGTATAATGAATGTTCATTAAAATGGTCTACTGCACTTGTTGAGAAACTCGTTGATTGAATAGAAGGAGATGGCCACCAAAAATTCTTTTAAATTATGTTTAAATTGTGCCTTGTCTGAAACTAAACTCTTAATGGTTGCTGGTAACTTATCGACAGTATGCTTTGCTGACTATGGACTCCTTTCTGGGCAAGAGTAAATGATTTTAAATCTTTGTGTATATTGTTGTTATTCCAAGTATTGATACTGTGTACTAAGCAGTTAGTTGGAAAAAGAGATATTATTTACAACAAACTTCATTAAGGAATAAATATACTGAGAAGCTGTGGTTAATATGCCGAATTCTTTCAATAGGTTTTGACATGATGTTCTTGGATTTACACTACTCTTCACTCTTATTATACGCATCTTTAGTCTAAAAATTTTTTCTCTGTTTGTGGAGTTACCCCAAAATATGATACCATATGAAATAATGGAGTGAAAAGAAGCAAAATATACCAGTTTTTTTATATTTGTATCTTTTGTGTCTGACATCATTCGCATTGCAAACATAGACTTGTTTAGGCGCTTTAGCAGTTCGTTAGTATGTTGCTCCCAACTGAATTTATTATCAAGTTGTAATCCCAAGAATTGTACACTGTCAACTTCTCCTATTTCCATGTCGTCATATTTCATACACACACCAGAAGGAAATCTCTTGGAAGTTCTCAACTGCATATAGTGTGTCTTTTCAAAGTTTAATGACAGTGAATTGGCTGTGAACCACTGATTAATGTCAGTGAAAGTTTGATTAGCTGCCCTTTCCATATTTATATTTGATTTACTATTTATTGGATGTTTGTATCATCTGCAAATAAGACAAACTTGGCATCTGGTAATGTAACAGATGACAGGTCATTAATATACACAAGAAACAGTAGTGGACCTAGTATGGAACCTTGAGGAACACCAAATGTAATTTGTTCCCCGTGAGGTGATGTCTGATTGCCTACTGCTGAAGTTTTACTTAATTGACACCCTTTGTTTCCTATTAGTAAGATATGACTGAAACCACTTTGCAGCACTACCAGTGACGCCATAATATTTTAATTTACTTAAAAGAATGCTGTGATTCACACAGTCAAACGCCTTTGACAGGTCACATTTTTGCTGTAAGTGTGGTGCTGCAGAAATATGTTGAAAATTAGGTAGACTTCATAGGGTAAGAAATGAGGAGGTTCCCTGCAAAATCGGCGAGGGAAACACTATATGAAAAACAATGACAATAAGAAGGGTCAGGAGGAAAGAACATCTGTTAAGACACCAGGGAATAACTTCCACGTTACTAGAGGGAGCCGTAGAAGATGAAATCTGTAGAGGAAGACATGGATTGGAATACATCTAACAAATAGTTGAGGACATAGATTGGAAGTGCTACTCTGAGATGAAGAGGTCGGCACGTGGGATGAATTTGTGGTGGTCTGCATCAAAGCAGGCAGGAGATGACTCAATAAATAAATAAATTTCAAAGTCACAGACACCTGACATTAAAGGTAAAAGCGATCGCTCGCTGTATCTTGCAGTTGAAAAACGAGAAGCTGGCGGATCTACTGAAGGCGGTGAAGGAGGTGGAGGCGCAGCCGCAGCCGGACGTGTTCGAGCGCTTCGGAGTGTCGGAGTGCCTGTACGCCCTGGGCCTGGTGGTGGCCCACGAGCACCGCGGCCAGGGGCTGGGCGAGCAGCTGCTGCGAGCCCGCTGGCAGCTGGGCCGCGCCCTGGGGCTCCGGGCCACCGCCACCATGTTCACGGGGCCCGCGTCACAGCTGCTGGCGCGCCGCGCAGGGTTCCAGGCGCTGGCCGAGGCGGCGTACGCCGACCAGCCGCACCCCGCCTTCCACACCATCACCAGCTCGCGCAGCATGATCTTCATGGCCGCCGCCCTGGAGTGAGCAGCACGGAGAGTGCCTGGCTCGGAAACACACGTTTTTTATCTTTTTTATATGTACTTAATGAAAACTGTAAACTACAGACTACTATTGAATAAACTGTGTGGAATGATAAACAATTAGAGACTAACTACACTGATCGGCTCCTTTACGAAAAATCCAAACGTTCTATTAGCTACACGGAGGTCTCAAAAGTCACGGGATATTCTGTAATATTGTGTACAACCTCCTTTTGCCCAACGAACTGCAGCAGCCTGACGTGGCATTGACTCGGCGAATCGTCGGATGTTTCTGCAGAAATGTTGAGCTGTGCTGAGTCTATAGCCATCCATAACTACGAAAGAGTTGCCAGTGTAGAATTTTCTGCACAAATTGACCTCTCGATTAAGTCCCATAAAAGTCCGATTGCATTCCAGTTCGACAATCTGGATGGCCAAATCCTTGACTCAAATTGTACAGAATGTTCTCAAAACTAATGGTGAATAAATTTGGCCCTGTGACACAGTGCCTTGTCATCCACAAAAATTCCATCATTGTTTCGGAACGTGAAGTCCGTGAATGGCTGCAAATGGTCTCCAAGTAGCTGAATATATTGATTTGAGTCAGTAGTAGGGTAAACTATGTTCTGGGCCATTTCGTTTGTGCGGGTTGCACGCATTCAGGGGCAAACATAAATTCGAGGAAAACTTGACTGATTTACGACCACCTCCCCCTCCTCTTAACCTATTGTTCTGTTAATCGACTTATGATCCCCAGGTGATAATATGTGCTACTGAGAATCCACCCTTTACCTCCCCCAACCCTCTATCTCATACAAAGACAACTTTGATATCAAAGTAATTGACTAATTCCTTTAATCGATAAATTAAGTAACTCCTTCTCCTCTGGTAAATTCCTCAGTCTCCCTCCCATCCCCCTTCTGAAAGTAGGTGGGAAAAATTGCTCAGTTATTATTAGATTGTTGGACCGGAATGATCTCACACCAGTATGCTAATATATCGTCAATCAGATCGCATTAAAGGCATTGAAATATTGTTTAAACAGAGTTCTGGGATATTAATTATTTCAGCTATTTCCAGGGATGTTTTGCACGAAGTTTATTTATTTCTAAAATCACAACGGAAATGGAAACGAAGTCTCACGCTTCTTGACATAGCATAGTGGAATGATGAGGGAGACCCGCACCGCCGTACTAGGCAAGGTCCTAGTGGAGGTGGTTTGCCGTTGCCTTCCTCCGACCGTAATGGGGATGAATAATGACGATGATGAAGACGACACAACAACACCCAGTCATCTCGTGGCAGATGAAAATCCCTGACCACGCCGGGAATCGAACCCAGCACCCCGAGATCGAGAACCAAGAATGTTACTGCCAAACCACGAGTGGCGGACTAAAATCACAAAACAGTTCGAAATTAACGCTGTCAGACAGCTGATGTTATCTTGCTGAAAAAAATTCACAGTATCACTTAAAAATAATAACAGACAGAGTCAATCTCTACAACTCAAAATAAATAAATAGATCTGTAACTATAAATAGGATGCTCACCACTTTTCGAGTTTTGTCTGCTTCTTTGAAGGCACTGTCAGAGAGAGAAAACTGTCCTAGACCTACAGCTGGTGTGGTGTTCATCAGTTTTCTGAAACGTTGAGTGGACTTAGCTCATATCTTCTGCTGGAGTCAGGAATGTTAATGCAGTTATTTTTTATTTTCCTCGCTTTTCGAAGCGCACTCGTGTGGAAGCAGAGTCAGGAAAATCAGAACAATTAGATATTTAAAAATTAATGACATATTTTGAAACCCACAACACATTGTGAGAAAAAACACATACACACAGCAGATCAGATGTCTGTAAGATTCTCCTAGAGTTCGAAGCACCGTCCCACAGACGAGAAAAATGGCTGTAATTTTCGGTAAGTTTTCGATGTCCTACAGCTGCTGGTATGGAGATGCTCTAAAGCCATAATGGTGGGAGGGGACAGAATCCCACCTGCTGGAACCGGAGGGACCTGGTCTGCCTGGAGTTGCCTCTGAACACTCGAACGATGAAAATATCACGTGACTCTCTGACGTCACAGAGCTTTCCATAGACACATTTTTCTGCACCTGTCTTGTTCGACCAGTCTGTAGAGACTTCTATGGCCCCCCACAAAGGATGTCTTGTGACACTCTGACATCATGTAACTTCCGGTCAATGGAGTATTCTGACAGGTTTCTACTGAAATTACCCACCCACTTGCTTATGCTGGTCTGGGAGCACTATCTGCCACGTTCTACAGACATAAAAATTACAAGAATTTCAATTGGAAACTATTTAGTACAAATCAAAAAATATGCAGCAGTGATATTGCACTGACAGTTAAACCCTGCAAGAGTGGTCTGCATATCATGAAATACGGAAACTATCCCCAAAGATACTTTGTCAGTTACGATGCTCTGCCACTGTTGAGGAAAGCTTGAATTTTTTGGCATGAAACTGATCTCCAAACCAGCTATATCGCAACAAACGATTGTATCACCGTACAATATAGTTGTAGTAAACACAATTCGTATCTTGCACAATACAAAATCATCACTTTTGCATTCTGCATGTAGCTACCGACCACCAAAGACTCATACGTATGCGGCGAAGACACACAGACCCCAAAAACATAAGCACATGCACCGTATATAGTCACAGTATTAGATATGCCCCACGAGGTCGGTTGGTCATCCATCACGGCCAACCGTCATGAAGCAACTGCCCCCCCCCCCCCACACACACACACGCTGGCCTGATGCATGATCAGAGCACTCTTTGCGGACAGTTACCACTGTCCAGAAATTTTAACAAAAAATGCCAAACAACTGTACAAATTGAGAAATTATATTATTTTATTTACGCTTCCGGTTTCGGCAGTTCAATCTGCCATTTCTTTGTTTTGGCATGCTAGGGCCATCTGTTTCTGGATGTCGTGAATTCTCAAGTGCTTCCTTCAAAGACTTGACTGCAACTCTTCGAAGGAAGCAGTTGGAATTCACCACATCCAGAGACAGATTGCCCTAGTATGCTAACTTTGTGGCAAATTTCTTTGTTAAATAATTGACCAGCCGCTGCCCCATGTCCACAATAGATCAACAGAGACCCTCCAAAATTCCACGTATTTCACTTGATTTGCCACAATATTATACCATTTACGTGACTGTTCTCGATATTAACCACATATCAATATGCTACCGATTGCTTGCACGGCATAATTCCGTCAAACTAATCTCCAACCAGGGAATATATCACCGAGTACCGTCAATTTTCGCTGTACTTCTCGATATCAAGAACATCACACAAGCTTCCCGATCGCTAACGTAGCATATACACTGTAAATTATTTCTCCACAAACGCCAAACTTTAACGATGTGCAGCGTGCTGTAAACCATTGACTAACTAGAAACAAGTAGAGTAAACTGATATTCGCACTCTCGAATACCGAAGTATAACAGATCCGAGATGAGCAATATTCTCAATGTCGAAATATCGATGCTTCTTCCATAAAGTGTTGATGAGGATCAGCTATATCGATATATTGATATCGAAAAGGCAACATGGAGTGCCAATATTTTTATTTTATAGTTTTTCCCAATTTTCGGTAAATATTTGAAATAGTTCTGAAATTGTAGTAGAAAATAATTTTACTTTCACTGTGTAAAGGAGTATTACAACTTTTTGAGCTTTCATCACGTCCAGTCTTTCTCTTCGATTGTGTGAAGCAAGTATAGATGGCACAAAGAAAAAGTCCGATTGCATGGGGGAGGGGGGTGGACGTATGAATGGAATAACAAGATATCTGATGTGAAGAAATAGCACACCACTTGCCTTAAAAAACAACGTTTAACGCAACTAGGGTGCTGTTTCTTCACATCGGCATTCTTCGAAAACAGTTGCTGAAACAAATGAACAAAAATCTAAACGGCAATTAGTCTTTGCGGTGGGAGGACAGGTGTGATGGGAAGTGCTGGCGTACTAGGCGGTCGGCGCTACCAACAGAAACTGCAACATTTAACTTTACCACGCAATTTTGACACTACGACTGCTACTTCGCTGGCGTTTACAGAACTAAAAAAGGAAAAAAAGGAAAAAAAACCAGGGAAGTGGACTTGAAGTGTTCCACACAAATCCGATACGTGACAGAAGTGAACGATGGGCCAATCGGACACCTTTTATTGACCCATTTACACACAGTTGCCATTGTTAACAAAGTGGTTAACGCCAAGCATTGACCCATTTACACGCATTTACCATTGTTAACGAAGTGGTTAACGCCAAGCATGAAGGTGCATCGTTTTCCTGTCAATTCTTGCTCTAAGGGGATTAAACATGCTGCTAGCTTCTTAATATACAGAATATCTAATAATAAACCAAGACTTAAATATACAGCTCTTAAAACAGGCAGTATATTTAGAGTGTGTAGCAGATTTTTTTTGGACGAAAAGTAAATATTTTTCTCGTCTATTCTCAGAGAGATCGATAATTTTTCGATATATCGGGGGCCAACAATGAATTTATACCTAAATATCGATATATCGGATACACGATATTTTTAATAATATCAACAGTTCTAGCGCAGACCTGTCCGATCTTACCGCCTCCCGGCCGGCGGCACACAGTCGTGACTCCTGCAGGGTTTGAGGGCGCGGCCGCTCTCGTTCGAGGGGTTCGATGAATCACAAACAGATCGCTGCTCAGCTGGACGTCTGTTGGTAGTGCTGACACACACACACACACACCTACCAGTTTCGGTACTCAAGTCGTGTGTGTCCCCTGTGTTCCTCTCCGCCCAGCAGAAGTCCATGAAGAGCACCGAGGTACCACGTGTGCGGTATTGCTTGCGCGCTATGAGGCTGACCGTGGCAATTTTTTTTTCGAACACCGCCACAGGCGACGAAGCAAGGGTTCATCAGTGTCAACCAGGAACAAAACGGCCACACCACCTCTCCTCCGAAGACAAAGTTCAAAGCCTCATGGAGCAACGATGAACAGTGAAGTATATTGTGTTATCCTCAGGAAACTGAAGAAACGATTTTAGTGTGTCAGTCGACACAAAAATGCAAACAAACTTCTCCTTCTCCACGGCAATGCAAGGCCTGACACAAAGTCTGTGCACCAGAGGGAAGCTCACAAAACTTCACTGGGCTGCTTGTCATCCACTCTACAGTCCTGATTTCGCACCTTCTGATTGCTATCTGTTTGACCCGATGAAGGATGCAGTCCATGGAAAGCAGTACGTGGCCGATGGCGGCTTTACTGACGTAGCGAGGCGTTCGCCCAGACGTCGACCAGTAGAGTGGTGCCGTGCGGCCATACAGGCGCCCCCAGTAAGGCGGCATGACGCCGCCGCATCGAACGAAGTTTGTGTTGAAAAATAGGGTTTTGTAGCCAAAAGAGTGCGGAATAACATGATGTGTTGTAATCCCGCATAAAACAATCTGCTTTCAGAAAAAAAGTGTTGCATTGCTTATTAAACGCCCCTATCATGAAACTGATTTTTAACAACTTTCATTACGAAACTCTGTTTTCATGGCCACATCTCTGACCAGTTCGATCCACTACAGTTCTTTAATGGAATGGGAAGACGTCCACAAGAGAGGCCCCCCTTCCACTGGAATCTGGAGTACACAGTTGTTGTTCATTACAGAATTCTCACACACCTCTAGAAGTGAGTGGATAACCATACTTTCTCTGCGCTATAATAAGTTTCTCCTTTCGCTTGTAAAACTTATATTTTGTGACACGATATGTCTCGAAACTGACCACCTCGTATAAAAAAAATGGCAATTTTACACACCTCCCGCCCTCCTGGGTAAATGCCTAGAAGGTCGAGTGCGTGCAATATTATATGGGCCCTAGCTGTGCAGACATGATGGCAGGGGAGGGGACATTGGTGGTAGTAGTAGTGGGCGTTCCTTTGCGGACGGGACAGTGCGGTAGGGTAGGGGAGATATACCTCTACAGCTTAAGGAAAATTCTCTGTGAGATAGCTTCAAAAAACCGATTGTTTTTCGTGTGAGATCAATAGTGTTTTTTTTTAACAAAATGGTAACTAAAAGAACTGAATTTGATATAATTAACTCGTTTGAAAATCAACTTAATGATCTCTCGGTGTACGTCCGCACCCATGTTTCTGCTGCTTTCACAGACTGTCGTCACAAGACTCCTGCTCGGGGATCGTATACCTTGTACAGCTGTTATTCAAATTGACACCCTTGCTGGAAGATACGCTTTGCCGCGCTCTTATGTTTTCCTTGTATATGTTTGGTTGTCGAGCATTGCTTACCTTATAAACTCTTCTGTAGTTTGAGTTGCTGCTACTTTGTCACTGTCCAAAATTATTATGTCTGTAATTTGTTTTAACGTGGGGCAATTAGCAGGTGTGAAGTTCTAGAGTTGCTAGGAATATATCCTGGTTTTAATATGACGCTGTTACTTTTAGCAGTTGATTCCATGAGAGTGGCTGAAGCTGAAAAGTGGGGCCTTTAGGCAACTAAAGGCCTCAGAATAACAAGGAGAAAAAAGAAAGCGAAGAGAAAAGTTTAGGAACATGTAAAGCAAGACGATTATGCACCTGGCGTGAATTAGACACAGTGTAGATGAGTCATAGACCAAATACTCGTATAACTTTGAACCGAATTTCCCGAGAATGATATTTTCTGGTACGTTTACTTCATGCACGAAAAATCTACTCGAGCTAGAGGTGTGATATGTTTTGGAATCTCTCAGGGTATTACTTGGAGGCGCACTAACATACTAGCGACAGGATACAAAAATATATACCGATTACTAACGAAGAAGTAATCTTAATTTTGTGTATGAAATGTAAGTATTGCTATAATAAAAACTTTGGGCTTAAATGACTTGATTTTAGTCCTCTTTTTAGATAAAAATGTTATTTTAATGTTTACTTACAATTACAGGAATCTAAGTTAGTCGGTGCGTAAATTTACAGTTTGTACCAGTGTATCAATATGTAATTTGCTGACCATCACAAGAAATTGTAATAAAGTCCACGTGAGAACTAGTATTATTTATTGTGCATCAAAATGTTCACGTAGAAACATTCCTATATTCGTGAAATTTTCATCCTACTGAGAGTTCGCGTCATTTAGCGGGGCCCGTGCAAACTTTACGAAAATTGCTAGTATTTTTCCAGACGTTCACTGGTAAGTTACCTTAAACTTCACACAAACACGTGTTGGCTACTATACCTAACTATACCTAGCGAGTCTGCAGTCGATTATAATATCAGATTATGCCAGTATGACAAATAATTTGACGAGCCAGTCGTTTAACATTAAAAACAAAGGAATATAGGATTACGCTGAAACTGGAGCAATGGGGAGCGATTTATTTTCTCCTGCCTTGTACACCTTTTCTTCTTTCCCGGGTCAACGAGAGAGGTGGCGCAATGCTTAGCGCACTGGACTCGCATTCGGGAGGACGACGGTTCAAACCCGCGTCCGACCATCCAGATCTAGGTTTTCCGTGATTTCCCGAAATCGCTACAGGGAGATGCCGGCATGGATTTTTTTGAAAGGGTACGGCCGATTTCCTTCCCCATTCTTGACACAGTCTGAGCTTGTGCTCCATCTCTAATGACTTTACTGTCGACGGGACATTAAACCCAATCTTTCTTCCTTGCTCCTTTCTCTTGTTGCCTTGTTAAAATTAGCTTCTATTCCCGAACCATCTGTGTTTACATAATATCACCTCAATGGCACGATAATTCAGCTGCATTTGCGACAGAATCCTGGAACGGTCTACTATGGAAATGCCGTGTGGTCAGGGCCTCCCGTCGGGTAGACCGTTCGCCTGGTGCAACTCTTTTTTTAGTTGACGCCACTTCGGTGACTAGCTTGCCGATGGGGATGAAATGATGGTGGTAAGGACAACACAACACCCAATCCCTGAGCGGAGAAAGTCTCCAACCCAGCCGGGAATCGAATCCGGGCCGTTAGGTATGACATTCCGTCGCGCTGACCACTCAGCTACCAGGGGCGGACACGGTCTGTTATTAATCAAAAAATTGGCCACTAAGATCAACGGCTTATGAAAAGCTCATGCTCGGTATAAAAATAAAAGTGAAATTCCTTCATTTACGATTTTACGAATCCTTATTAACTCTCATTTCACCAGAAATTAATTGTCCTCCAAATAATTATATTATTTCATTGAAAAAGTCTGTAGTCACTAGTAAATAACAGTAGATAACAAAGTTTTGCATATTACCTAATTGGTAAAATTCTCTCCGCTTTGAACGGTGTCATTTGCCAAAAGTTCGTTTCGGTACCACGAGCTGCTTATGACATATGAGGGATGACATGAATGTTTCACTTACACTTTAGCGATCACGATTGAAATTGAGTGCAAAACATACAATCCATTTCCTCGAATTTGTTTCTAGATATAGACCTCGTTTGAAGTTTAAAGAAAACCTGAATACCTCACCTCTACTTTGGACATTACAATGCGTTATCTAACATGCACCAAACGCAGAGTCATAGTGACCCCTATTTTTCATTGCAAACTATCCGAAATTCACACAGTGCCTTATTAAATACCAAAATATCACAATATTTATGCCTGTTAACCAAATGGTAGGAAGTTCACTATAGAGCAGACGAGTGAGTCTACGAGATGCGAGACAATTTTTTTTTACCGAATGCATAGCCCAGTCACATTAATGTGACCTGTGTTCGAAGTCAACGTGCAATAGTCACTCACAGACGGCACGTGGCAGCACTAGCAGTGGGAGGTGATATAAAGCGCGTCAGGTGGACGCGGAGAACAGTGCAGTCATAGTCGTGTTGTGGAAACGGAGCGATTTATCTCACGCCCAAACGGACATGATCAGTGGCTTTCGGGTCAAGGGTGGAAGCTTCTTCGAAACAGCTAGGTTTGTAAACTGTTCACGTGCTACCGTGGTTAAGGTATACTGTGCACGGCAAAATGGAGATATCCAAAAGCGGCACCACGGCAACTGCGTCGCACCACGGGCGTCAGGTGTCAGGGGTGAGTGACAGCTGCGGGGCTGTATACAGGCGAACAGACGCGGGACTATTGAGCAGCTGATCACCCAGATGAGCCAAAGGTCTACGAACATGGTCTCCTCGACGACTATTCATCAAATGTTTCTGCGTTTGGGCCGCTGCAGCACGCTCAGGCATCTTTGCTGACTACTGTTCATCGGCGACGCAGGCTGGATGGAGTTTGCTCGCCAGTGGCGCGACTGGACGTCCACTGAACGGCGACAGGTGGTCTCCTCAAATGGATCACGTTTTGTGCTCCATCCGACAGATGGCCGACGGCGTGTACTACCATACAACAAACATCAGAAGCGTGCAGGCAGGTGGAGGGAGTGTTATGGTCTGGGGGATGTTTTCGTGGCATTCTTTGGATGAACTCCTCATTCTGGAAGTCACAATGGATCAACACCAGTACGCATATCCTTGGAGACCTGTCATGCAGTTTCTTTCTTCCTTGAAAAAAATAGCATCCACCAGCAGGACACTGCAACATGTCACACACGTCTGATGTCAACAACTACTGCCCTCTCTCTCTTCTGACTGCCTTATCCAAAATTCTTGAAAAAGTAATGTGCTGTAGAGTAGCTTCACACCTTTGCAAAAATAAAGTTTTAACAAAATGTCAGTTTGGTTTCCAGAAGGGGTTTTCAACAGAAAATGCTATATATACTTTCACTAATGAAATATTAAATGCTCTGAGTAACCGGAAGTCACCAGTTGGGATTTGTTGTGGTCTCTCAAAGGCTTTTGACTGTGTAAATCATGGAATACTTCTAGATAATCTCAAGTGCTGTGGTATGAATGGGACAGTGCTCAAATGGTTTAAATCATACCTAACTGGAGGAGTGCAGAAAGTTGAAATAAACAGTTCACATAATATGCAAAAAACTGGTGATTTCTCCAACTGGGGAACAATCAAGAATGGGGTGCCGCAAGGTTCGGTCTTGGGTCCTCTGCTGTTCTTAATGTATATTAATGACTTGCCATTCTATATTCACGAAGATGCAAAGATGGTACTTTTGCCGATGATACAAGTATAGCTATCACACCCGACAGACAAGAATTAACTGGTGAAATTGTAAACAATGTTTTTCAGAAAATCATTGAGTGGTTCTCTGCAAATGGGCTCTCATTAAACTTTGACAAAACGCAGTACCTACAGTTCCACACAGCAAATGGAATGACATCATTAGTAAATATAGACTTCGATCAGAAATCGGTACTAGCTAACGTAGAATATTAAAAACTTCTAGGTGTAGCATTGATGAGGGGTTGAACTGGAAAAAACACACTGAGGATCTGCTGAAACGTTTGAGTTTAGGTACTTCTGCTATTAGGGTCATTGGAAATTTTGGCGATATACATCTCAGTAAATTAGCTTACCACGCCTATTTCCATTCTGTGCTTTCGTATGACATCATATTCTGGGGTAACTCATCATTGAGTAAAAGAATGTTCATTGCACAAAAGCATGTAATCAGAATAATTGCTGGAGGTCATCCAAGATCATCCTGCAGACATTTATTTAAAGAGCTAGAGATCATCAGCGTAGCCTCACAATATGAAATTTGTTATTAACAATCCGAACGAATTCAAAAGTAATAGCTGTGTACATGGCTACAACACTAGCAGAAAGGATGATCTTCACTACTCAAGGTTGAATCTAACTTTGGCTCAGAAAGGGGTAAATTGTGCTGCCACAAAAGTCTTTGCTCACTTACCTAGTAGCATCAAAAGTCTGACAGATAGCCATATAGCATTTAAAAGGAAATTAAAAGAATTTCTTAACGGCAACTCCTTCTACTCATTAGACGACTTTTTGGATATAGTAAATGGGTAATTTTCCAACCCCCACCAAAAAAAAAGTGTCATGTAATATTTTGTGTGACGTAATATCTTGTATAGACACCTTTTATTAACCTGACACGTTCCACATTATTGCGAAGTGTTGTATTCACGATCTATGGAACAAGTACTAACCTTATCTAGTCTAGTCTAATCTAAACAGCTCACAGTGTATGTGCGTGGTTCAGAGAGCACCGGGGTGAGTTTACCATACTCCCCTGGCCACCGGACACCCCAAATTAAAACCCAGTTGAGGATCTGGAAATCACCTCCATCAGGCTGTTGGTGTCACATTTCCTCGACCGAGAAACCTGGAGCAATTTTCCACAGCACTGTAGCTGGTATGGCTCCGTACCACCGTTAGTGCTCACTGACTCTCTTGCTGCACGTCTGCACTGCTAACAGGTGGCTGTTCAGGCTTTTGAAAGGTGATAACATTAATGTGATGGGGATGTGTAGTTTCTTTAAAATCGGTTGAGAAAATTTGTAGTGCATCTGGTGAGCACCTGTCTCCATTCGCACAGTGTAGCCCAAGCTGGCGGTTGCCCCTTTGAAACGGAAAGTTTGACTCACCCAGCGCTGAGAATGAGAACACGTCTCTGTGCACGTACCAGGTTATCTCGTTCAAGCTGTACCTTAACATACACCATATTAAAAAGTAGGCCTACACTCTGACATTTCAGTGTGGCTGTGAAGGCAGCAGATGGACAAAAAATTAAATGAGAGTCTCGCCACTTAACACGCCCCAAAATAAAACATTTTGAAAGAAATCGACGGGACCAAATTTCCGTTCGCAAACAACATAGCCTCATTCTCTCTATTTAACTGTCGGTTTCATCTGTATAGAGCCCATACTTCAATACATAACATCATCTCATTCAACACGGAACACATCTTGAAAACCCCACAATATTTTCAACTTTCTTACTGTGTTTTCTGCTTCATCCTCTCCCACTACAACTATAAATTCTCTCACAGTTACACATTCCTGAAATACCATTCAAAAAACAACTAAATCATTCACGTACACCAGGGGTAGTCAACCTCTTTTACCTAACGCCCACTTTTCTAACTCTTTTAGTAGTAAACTTTTCTAACCATCCACCGGTTCCACAGTCCCAGTAATTTATAAAGTAGGAATGTAAGATTACTTTTATAAAATTTATAAAAGAGAGTTACAGCAAGTTAAAGCGTATAATAACAATAATTACTTACAAATATTTCATGTCCAAATTTTATGAAAACCTAATGAAAATGTTTTTAAAACCCCTACCACCTACTGCCCACCATGATAGTTGGAACGTCAACTAGTGTGCAGTGTGGACCAGGTTGACTACCACTGGTGTAGACTCTACCCAGGAGTTGTTTAACGTAAGGGAGGCACTGCTTCTGCCGTGGGGCACCTTTATCAACTCAGTGTACTGAGTTGACTCATGCAGTCGACAAACTCCTGTCCTGAAATGACATCTCGTTAATTCCATCTAATCCAGTTCTCGTGGATGTTTTCTGCAAAGTCATAACTCCAATAAGGCGACTCAACATCACACTTCCTTAGATTAGATTAGATTAGATTAGATTAATACTAGTTCCATGGATCATGAATACGATATTTCGTAATGATGTGGAACGAGTCGAATTTTCCAATACATGACATAATTAGGTTAATTTAACAACATACTTAAGTTAATATAACAACTTTATTTTTTTGTGTTTTTTGTTTTTCTTTATTTTTATTTTTTTAATATTTTTTTCTTTTTTTTCTTAATTTATATCTAAAAATTCCTCTATGGAGTAGAAGGAGTTGTCATTCAGAAATTCTTTTAATTTCTTCTTAAATACTTGTTGGTTATCTGTCAGACTTTTGATACTATTTGGTAAGTGACCAAAGACTTTAGTGCCAGTATAATTCACCCCTTTCTGTGCCAAAGTTAGATTTAATCTTGAATAGTGAAGATCATCCTTTCTCCTAGTATTGTAGTTATGCACACTGCTATTACTTTTGAATTGGGTTTGGTTGTTAATAACAAATTTCATAAGAGAGTATATATACTGAGAAGCTACTGTGAATATCCCTAGATCCTTAAATAAATGTCTGCAGGATGATCTTGGGTGGACTCCAGCTATTATTCTGATTACACGCTTTTGTGCAATAAATACTTTATTCCTCAGTGATGAATTACCCCAAAATATGATGCCATATGAAAGCAATGAGTGAAAATAGGCGTAGTAAGCTAATTTACTAAGATGTTTATCACCAAAATTTGCAATGACCCTTATTGCATAAGTAGCTGAACTCAAACGTTTCAGCAGATCATCAATGTGTTTCTTCCAATTTAATCTCTCATCAATGGACACACCTAAAAATTTGGAATATTCTACCTTAGCTATATGCTTCTGATTAAGGTCTATATTTATTAATGGCGTCATACCATTCACTGTACGGAACTGTATGTACTGTGTCTTATCAAAATTCAGTGAGAGTCCGTTTACAAGGAACCACTTAGTAATTTTCTGAAAGACAGTATTGACAATTTCATCAGTTAATTCTTGTTTGTCAGGTGTGATTACTATACTTGTATCATCAGCAAAGAGAACTAACTTTGCCTCTTCATGAATATAGAATGGCAAGTCATTAATATATAATAAGAACAACAAAGGACCCAAGACTGACCCTTGTGGAACCCCATTCTTGATAGTTCCCCAGTTTGAGGAATGTGCTGATCTTTGCATGTTACGAGAACTACTTATTTCAACTTTCTGCACTCTTCCAGTTAGGTACGAATTAAACCATTTGTGCACTGTCCCACTCATGCCACAATACTTGAGCTTGTCTAGCAGAATTTCATGATTTACACAATCAAAAGCCTTTGAGAGATCACAAAAAATCCCAATGGGTGGTGTTCGGTTATTCAGATCATTCAAAATTTTACTGGTGAAAGCATATATGGCATTTTCTGTTGAAAAACCTTTCTGAAAACCAAACTGACATTTTGTTAGTACTTCATTTTTACAGATATGTGAAGCTACTCTTGAATACATTACTTTCTCAAAAATTTTGGATAAAGCTGTTAGAAGGGAGATTGGACGGTAATTGTTGACATCAGATCTATCCCCCTTTTTATGCAAAGGTATAACAATAGCATATTTCAGTCTATCAGGGAAAATGCCCTGTTCCAGAGAGCTATTACACAGGTGGCTGAGAATCTTACTTATCTGTTGAGAACAAGCTTTTAGTATTTTGCTGGAAATGCCATCAATTCCATGTGAGTTTTTGCTTTTAAGCAAGTTTATTATTTTCCTAATTTCAAAGGGAGAAGTGGGTGAGATTTCAATTGTATCAATTGTATCAATTGTATCAAACTTGGACTCTGCTTTCTCTCCCGCGTCCGGCCATCCTGATTTAGGTTTTCCGTGATTTCCCTAAATCGCTCCAGGCAAATGCCGGGATGGTTCCTTTCAAAGGGCACGGCCGACTTCCTTCCCCGTCCTTCCCTAAACCGATGAGACCGATGACCTCGCTGTCTGGTCTCCTTCCCCAAAACCAACCAACCAACAAACCAACTCTGCTTTCTCAATCTGTGAATTAAGTAAAGCTGGAATTAAATCAACTGATACATTCTTCTCAAAGAGTTACTTGTGAAACAGATAACAATGCTCACAATAGGTATCTTACGTTATCGGTATGATAAGAGGAAATTCCCTTACAGCTTGTTTCGTTTTAAAGTGAAAATGGTAATAACAATGACGTACTACAATTAAATACATCCTTACTGGAACAGACATATGGATTATGCGTGCAGGAAATCATGTTCTATAAGGCCTTTGATATTCAGTGGTAGTAGAAAAATATGGACTGAAACGGTTATAGTGATGATGTTTTCTTTTCTTTGATGATAGTGATCCACCTCGCAAAGATTTGAATGATTTAGAACAGTAGTTCGCATCCTGAAGATAATTACCCCTCATGAGTAAAATGAAATTTTCTGACGGCTAAAAATCAAAGGCCCAGTTGTATTTCGGATACGAAACTACATTGTTTTTTAAAAGACTGTCACTGTCATCACTATTTCGTACGTTTGTAGTACTGATTACATAACTAACAAATAACGACGTTTTTTTATATCAAATACTAGTATTAACCATTGATACAACGAGGTTGACGTTACAGCTGGTGGGACGAATGTACAATCAACTTTCTCACGTAGCCCAGCGACTACAACATACTTTTTACTTTGTACCATGCATTGATGACAATAACATTGAGAAGTATATATAGCATACGCTTAAATGTCTCATGAAAATGTTTTCTCCGAATTGTAGGTAGTTTCCACAATGGAACATAAATTGCTTAATTAGTCACTTCACAATAATGAATTAACTGCAGCACAACTCAACGGTAACTATACAGTGTTTACTGCACTGATGTAGGGCTAACACATAGTTATTATTATTGATGGAATACTCTCTTTGAAATTCTGAAAGTAAAATAGAGGGGAGCGAAATGTTATTGACAACTTGTACAGAAACCACATGGCATTTATGAGTATAGGAGCGTGAAGGGGAAGCAGTGGTTGAGAAGCGATTGAGACAGGGGTGTAGCCTATCCCCGATGTTATTCAATCTTGACACTGAACAAGGAGTAACGGAAACCAAAGAAAAATTTGGAGCAGAAATTAAAATTCTGGGAGAAGAAATAAAAACCTTAAGGTTTTCCGATGACATTGTAATCTTGTCAGAGAAAGCAGAGGACTTGGAAGAGCAACTGAATGGAATTGACAATGTCTTCAAAAATCTCCATAAAATGAAAGTCAACAAGAGCAAAACAAGGATTATGGATTGAAGTCAAATTAAACCAGTTGATGCTGAGAAAATGTGTAGTGTCGGCAGACTTGCCAACACTACGCACACTAATTGAAAAAGGCGGCCAAGATGCACGCGCTAACTCGCGAAGGATGGAGTGAGGTCTGAAACAGGATACGTAATGAATGCTATAAAGAAAAGTACGTAGCTCCTGGAATACTTAACTTTTAATCCATCCTTTGTATACATCGTTCTTGATGAGACATCTGGAGATTGTGGCGATACAAGTGAGACTCTTTAGATACAAGCTATCTAAGGCTAATGGCGCCTGTCTAGGTCGTAGCCATGGACTTAGCTGAAGGCTATTCTAACTGTCTATCGGCAAATGAGAGAAAGGCTTCGTCAGTGTAGTCGCTAGCAACGTCGTCGTACAACTGGGGCGAGTGCTAGTAAGTCTCTCGAGACCTGCCGTGTGGTGGCGCTCGGTCTGCGATCCTGACAGTGGCGACACGCGGGTGCGACATGTACTAATGGCCCGCGGCCGATTTAAGCTACCACCTAGCAAGTGTGGTGTCTGGCGGTGACACCACAAAATGACTCACTTAAAGTAGGTGAGTTTTGATATTTCGGCAGCAAAATTACTGATGATGGTCGAAGTAGAGAGGATATGAAATTTAGACTGGCAGTGCCAAGAAAAGTATTTCTCAAGACGAGAAATTTGTTAACATCAAATATAGATTTAAGTGCTAGAAAGTCTTTTCTGAAACTATTTCTACAGAGTGTAGCCATGTATGGAAGTGAAACATGGATGGCAAACAGTTAAGACAAAATGAGAACAGAAGTTTCTGAAATGTCGTCCTGCAGAAGAATGGTGATGACAGGATGGGTAGATCACATAAGTAATTAGGAGGTACTCAATAGAATTGGGGAGAAAGAAATCTCCAGCACAAACTGAGTAGAAGAAGGTATCGGTTGGTAGGACACATTCTGAGACAGCAAGGGATCACCAATTTAGTAATGGAGGGAAGTGTGTGGTGTAAAAATCGTAGAGACACGAAGAGATGAATACACTAAGCAGATTCAGAAGGTACTGGGAGATGAAGCAGCTTTTACAGGATAGAGTAGTATGGAGAGTGGCATCAAATCAATCTTTGGACTGAAGTAACAACAACAACAACAACAACAACAACATTATTATTATTATTATTATTATTTCTTTCTTTTCTCAGACGTTAAGTCTGGTTAAAAATGGAAAGTGACGCGGACCTTGATCAAGCGTGACTTCCTTTTAACTGTACAGTATATGTTATATTGCATTTAGGAACTTTCGGGTAATTGAACATGTATCAATAGTTACAGATTTCTGTAGTTGTATATGTAAGTTTGGATGTAGCTGTATTGCATTGATGTACTGGTGGATATTGTGTGGTATGACTCCTGTAGTTGATAGTATAATTGGTATAATGTCAACTTTATCCTGATGCCACATGTCCTTGACTTCCTCAGCCAGTTGGATGTATTTTTAAATTTTTTCTCCTGTTTTCTTTTGTATATTTGTTGTATTGGGTATGGATATTTCGATTAGTTGTGTTAATTTCTTCTTTTTATTGGTGAGTATGATGTCAGGTTTGTTATGTGGTGTTGTTTTATCTGTTATAATGGTTCTGTTCCAGTATAATTTGTATTCATCATTCTCCAGTACATTTTGTGGTGCATACTTGTATGTGGAAACGTGTTGTTTTATAAGTTTATGTTGTAAGGCAAGATGTTGATGTATTATTTTTGCTACATTGTCATGTCTTCTGGGGTATTCTGTATTTGCTAGTATTGTACATCCGCTTATGATGTGATCTACTGTTTCTATTTGTTGTTTGCAAAGTCTGCATTTATCTATTGTGGTATTGGGATCTTTAATAATATGCTTGCTGTAATATCTGGTGTTTATTGTTTGATCCTGTATTGCAATCATGAATCCTTCCGTCTCACTGTATATATTGCCTTTTCTTAGCCATGTGTTGGATGCGTCTTGATCGATGTGTGGCTGTGTTAGATGATACGGGTGCTTGCCATGTAGTGTTTTCTTTTTCCAATTTACTTTCTTCGTATCTGTTGATGTTATGTGATGTAAAGGGTTGTAGAAGTGATTATGAAATTGTAGTGGTGTAGCCGATGTATTTATATGAGTGTTTGCTTTGTGTATTTTGCTAGTTTCTGCGCGTTCTAGAAAGAATTTTCTTAAATTGTCTACCTGTCCATAATGTAGGTTTTTGATGTCGATAAATCCCCTTCCTCCTTCCTTTCTGCTTAATGTGAATCTTACTGTTGCTGAATGTATGTGATGTATTCTATATTTGTGGCATTGTGATCGTGTAAGTGTATTTAGTGCTTCTAGGTCTGTGTTACTCCATTTCACTACTCCAAATGAGTAGGTCAGTATTGGTATAGCATAAGTATTTATAGCTTTTGTCTTGTTTCTTGCTGTCAATTCTGTTTTCAGTATTTTTGTTAGTCTTTGTCTATATTTTTCTTTTATTTCTTCTTTAATATTTGTATTATCTATTCCTTTTTTTTTTGTCTGTATCCTAGATATTTATAGGCATCTGTTTTTTCCATCGCTTCTATGCAGTCGCTGTGGTTATTCAATATGTAATCTTCTTGTTTAGTGTGTTTTCCCTTGACTATGCTATTTTTCTTACATTTGTCTGTTCCAAAAGCCATATTTATATCTTTGCTGAATACTTCTGTTATCTTTAGTAATTGGTTGAGTTGTTGATTTGTTGCTGCCAGTAGTTTTAGATCGTCCATGTATAGCAAATGTGTGATTTTGTATGGGTATGTTCCAGTAATATTGTATCCATAATTTGTATTATTTATCATGTTGGATAGTGGGTTCAGAGCAAGGCAGAACCAGAAAGGACTTAATGAGTCTCCTTGGTATATTCCACGCTTAATCTGTATTGGCTGTGATGTGATATTATTTGAATTTGTTTGGATATTAAGTGTGGTTTTCCAGTTTTTCATTACTATGTTTAGGAACTGTATCAATTTAGGATCTACTTTATATATTTCCAATATTTGTAGTAACCATGAGTGGGGTACACTATCAAAAGCTTTTTTGGTAATCAATGTATGTGTAGTGTAGCGACCTTTGTTTAGTTTTAGCTTGATATGTCACCTCTGCATCTATTATCAGTTGCTCTTTACATCCACGTGCTCCTTTGCAACAGAGTTTTTGTTCTTCATTTATAATTTTGTTCTGTGTTGTATGTGTCATTAATTTCTGTGTAATGACTGAAGTTAATATTTTGTATATTGTTGGTAGGCATGTTATGGGGCGGTATTTAACTGTGTTTGCTGTGTCTGCTTGATCTTTAGGTTTCAGATAAGTTATTCCATGTGTAAGGGTATCAGGGAATGTGTATGGGTCTGCAATGTAACTGTTAAATAATTTAGTTAGATGTGAATGTGTTGAGGTGAACTTCTTTAGCCAGAAATTTGCTATTTTATCTTTTCCAGGGGTTTTCCAATTGTGAGTAGAATTAATTGCTTGGGTGACTTCATGTTGCAAAATTATCGCTTCAGGCATTTGTGGTATCATCTTGTATGAGTCTGTTTCTGCTTGTATCCATCGTGCATGCCTGTTATGTTGTACCGGGTTTGACCATATGTTGCTCCAGAAGTGTTCCATGTCTGTTGTGTTTGGTGGATTGTCTATTTTAATGTGTGTTATCTATTGTCTGGTAAAATTTCTTTTGGTTTGTGTTGAATTATTATTATTATCTTTACTTTCTCAGACGTTAAGTCTGGTGAGGAATGGAGTGACGCGGACCTTTATCAAGCGTCACTTCCTATTAACTGTACGGTATGTGTTATATTGCGTTTAGGAACTTTCGGGTAATTGAACATGTATCAATAATTACGGATTTCTGTAGTTGTATATATATGTTTGGATGTAGCTGTATTGCATTGATGTACTGGTGGATATTGTGTGGTATGACTCCTGTAGTTGATAGTATAATTGGTATGATGTCAACTTTATCCTGATGCCACATGTCTTTGACTTCCTCAGCCAGTTGGATGTATTTTTCAATTTTTTCTCCTGTTTTCTTTTGTATATTTGTTGTATTGGGTATGGATATTTCGATTAGTTGTGTTAATTTCTTCTTTTTATTGGTGAGTATGATGTCAGGTTTGTTATGTGGCGTTGTTTTATCTGTTATAATGGTTCTGTTCCAGTATAATTTGTATTCATCATTCTCCAGTACATTTTGTGGTGCATACTTGTATGTAGGAACTTGTTGTTTTAAAAGTTTATGTTGAAAGGCAAGCTGTTGATGTATTATTTTTGCGACATTGTCATGTCTTCTGGGGTATTCTGTATTTGCTAGTATTGTACATCCGCTTGTGATGTGATCTACTGTTTCTATTTGTTGTTTACAAAGTCTGCATTTATCTGTTGTGGCATTGGGATCTTTAATAATATGCTTGCTGTAATATCTGGTGTTTATTGTTTGATCCTGTATTGCAATCATGAATCCTTCTGTCTCACTGTATATATTGCTTTTTCTTAGCCATGTGTTGGATGCGTCTTGATCGATGTGTGGCTGTGTTAGATGATACGGGTGCTTGCCATGAAGTGTTTTCTTTTTCCAATTTACTTTCTTCGTATCTGTTGATGTTATGTGGTCTAAAGGGTTGTAGAGGTGGTTATGAAATTGTAGTGGTGTAGCCGATGTATTTATATGAGTGATTGCTTTGTGTATTTTGCTAGTTTCTGCTCATTCTAGAAAGAATTTTCTTAAATTGTCTACCTGTCCATAATGTAGGTTTTTGATGTCGATAAATCCCCTTCCTCCTTCCTTTCTGCTTAATGTGAATCTTTCTGTTGCTGAATGTATGTGATGTATTCTATATTTGTGGCATTGTGATCGTGTAAGTGTATTGAGTGCTTCTAGGTCTGTGTTACTCCATTTCACTACTCCAAATGAGTAGGTCAATATTGGTATGGCATAAGTATTTATAGCTTTTGTCTTGTTTCTTGCTGTCAATTCTGTTTTCAGTATTTTTGTTAGTCTTTGTCTATACTTTTCTTTTAGTTCTTCTTTAATATTATTATTATTATTATTATTATTATTATTACTACTGATGACACTGATCAGACAAAAAGCATTGGCAGCCTGAAGTCTTCCAAATGGTTCAAATGGCTCTGAGCACTATGGGTCTTAACATCTGAGGTCATCAGTCCCCTAGACTTAGAACTACTTAAAACTAACTGACTTGAGTACATCACACACATCCATTCCCGAGACAGGATTCGAACCTGCAACCATAGCAGTTGTGCGGTTCCAGACTGAAGCGCCTAGAACGGCTCGGCCACCGCGGCCGGCGAAGTCTTCCAATTTCTGCCATTTCAGAAGTAAGGAGTCCAGCAATCAAGTGATTTACTAACAATAAATGTAGTGCATACACAATTTTGCTGCAGGGTATTGGTGAAGCACAAGTTGATAGCGAGAGAAGTGCCGCAGGAGAAGCACGTTTTGTGACAAGTGTCTGCCCTCAATGACGATAGTCAGCTTTCTTTTGTGAGGAGGAGATGAAGGTACAGTACATGCAATGTACTGAGAATTGCCACATCATTCCATAAAATATAGGTTGTTAGAAATAAGCAGTATCAGTTGACTCATCGACTCATTAGTCTGTGATTTAATAAAACACCTACATAAAATAAATTCCATTTATCTTTCATCGTTTTAAAAATAAAAGTCTTCAAAGAAAATTCCTTTTCATTGTAAAGTTTAAGTATAGGCCTAAGCTGATGATGATGGAGGGAGGGGAGAGGGATGGGCGAAGGATACTAGCTAAAATCTGATTGGACTCAAGTGTAATCATAGAGAAAGGTTGGGAACCATTGATTTAGAGCATTCAACTCCTGAGTTTTAGACACTGCTTGCAGTCGGTAGTGTCATTGTAATTTGCTCTCCAAATTTCATTAAATTAATCCTGTTTACGGAGTGTGTGTGCACTGAGACATCTGTCGAGCACTTGCTACTGTTTCCACTGACTTGATGCTTTTTTTGTCCCTTCACGATCATTTGGCGTGAAATGAAAGAGGAATTGTGTAAGACATCAGCGTTCAAACTATTTCACATATCCGCCACAGAGACCAATTTTTTTTCCCTTTATTGTAATTTCATTCCCCTGCCCCATACGGGCAGGGGAGGGATGGCAGCGGCACAGTCCACCTCTCTTCATCCAAATGGCTTTAACAAAAATGCAAAGGGAACTCTTACATAAAAACTGGGGGTAAAAAGGGGGATATAAAAATACAGTAAATGGAGATGATGGGAGTTAAAATATACGCTGATACGGAGACATTGGGGGACAATTAAAAAGTCGACATAAAGTTAAAAGAACACAGCTAGCAATTCGTTGTGTACTTAAAATCACTGGAGTCAAACACAAGTTAAAAGTTGGCCAGAGTATAAAAATCACACAGAGCGAGACACCTAAAAAACAAAACCACTGGAAACGACGAAACACTCACAAAGAATAAAAATCGCTGGTAGGAACCTGCCGAAGGACTGGAGGTCGGAGAGGAGGAAAAAAGAGGGGAGGGGGGATGAGGGGGGGGGGAACAGAGAGTGTAGCAAGAGGCAGGAGACAGCAGCAGATGAAGAGGGAAGACGAGGCAGGAGGGAGTGCAGAGACACTGAAGGGGAGCACGGGAGAGGGAGGGGGCGTAGGAGGGGGAGGGGGGAGAGACCAACTGTTTCACAACCAGAGCGTCGTGTATTGTTAGTCTACACATGTATATTAGCACTAGCTTATTTACGTATGCACTTAACACTTTTTTTCTGAATAACAAAACAGAAAATGTCACCGGCAAGAACCTTGCGATGTGTAGTGGCCATCGCGATATGGGACAAGTACACTGCTCTGCTGCCCGTTGTCAGTTTTCCAGACCTTGAAGACAATACTTCTCATTCAAGTACGAGGGTAGTTTGAAAAGTTCGCGAAATCACCACCAGATGTCAGCGCTAGCGCAGTGAGGATCGCGCGTGATAATAGATTAACCTTTATGTGCTGACGCGTGATGCGTCAGTGCACTGGGTAGAGATCTATGGCTCGCACGTCAATCTGTTGCTGCTACCGTGTAGTGATTCGAGAAGATAGAAAAAATCGAGATTCGAGCAGTGGTTAAGTATTTCGTAAAGAAAGGTACGAAAGCAAAGGAAATTCATGCCGATTTTTAGAACAGGCTGGGGGACTCTGTTCCTTCGTATTCAGCGGTTGCCAAGTAGAGGAACAACTTTAAATTTGGTTGGGACAGCTTAGATAGTGTGTAACCTCCCCTTAGAAAAATTTATGAATTACTGTGCTGGTAAACCGCTTACGTTATTTGACTTTTAAACAGCTGAGCAGAAATGAACGTACTCAGACATTTCTCTCTCTACTTATTCTGATCAACACTAAACTGACAAGCAATATTTTTAGCGTAACGCAATCTGACTTTCAAAAATCCCCACAAAAGAATGGCCCTGACTAACAATAACCTATACCTTTCATGAATCACTTATCTCCCAAAAACCTTCGTTACTCCAACTATTGCAATAGAGCAAGCGCCAATACTGCCAGCTAAATAAAAGATTCTAACTACTGTAGTCACTAACTACTGATAGGCATAGTTAGCAAATGAAAGATTTTGATAGAGAACAAACGATGTATTTACCTTAATAGTGTTCAAAAGTCATTATATATATATATATATATATATATATAAGTTCATGACATCCAGTCTTACAAATTTACTGTCTCCGATGGACACACGTCCAGATCATCCGCTCTCAAGACTCCGCCATCTCTCTCCCCACATCCACCACTGCTGGCGGCTCACCTCCAACTGCGCAACGCTACGCGCTGTTCACAGCCAACTGCCCAACACTACAATAGCAAATTCCAACAATGCAAACCAGCCACAGACTGCACACAGCACAGTCACGTTACCAGCACAAAAATTTAACTAAACAGCCTACTTACAAGTGGTTCGCGAAGTGGTCGGCCAAAATGTGACACTAGCGCAGAATTTCTTGCAAAAGTGAATAAAATGATTATGGAGGAGCACCAACTCAAAGTGCGAGAAATTGCTGAAGCTATAAGGTATGTCGCCCTAACGGACATGTCAAATTATAACAGTGGAAGTCGATATGAGTAAATCATCTGCTAGATGGGTGACGCGACTCTTAAGACAATACCAGAAACCCAACAGACTGTTTCCAGAGCAACCAACAGGATGTTTTGCGTTGATTTGTGACCACACATGAAACTTGGGTCCACTACTATACTGCATGGACAAAACAACCGTCATAGCAGTGGGAACATGTAGTTCACCACCACCAAGAAAAAGAAAAGCCAATGCGATTTGGCCATAAAGGTCATGGCGTCAGTTTTCTCAGATGTGAAAGGGATTCTGCCGATAGGGCATTTTTTCCGCTGATCCAACAGTTACGGGACAGTACTACTGTAACCTCCTGGACCAGATACAGCAAAAGAGAGACAAAGAAAGGCCATGTCTGACAAGGAAGAAACTCATCTTTCATCAACACAATATGCGTTCACACAGAGCTGCCGTCCTCATGGCAAAAATGCACGAACCACGATGCGAATTGTTGCCGCACTCGCCTTCGCCTAATATGGCTCCACCACACATCCTTCTCTTTCCCAAGCCCTAGATTTTCCTTGGTGGACGGAGATTCTCTTCCTACGAAGAACTGACAACCAAAGTTTTTTTGCAGCTCTGGAGGAATCTAGTTTTCGAGATGGAATCAAGGCAATGGAACGTCGCTGGAGCAAGTGCATTCGTTTACATGGAGCCTACATAGAGAACTAAAAACGCCTCACTGACGTAAGGCGTATCTTTCTGTTGTATTCAGAGAACTTTACAAACAACCTCCACAGTTCATGAGACCGAGTGCATATCGTTCTAGTCCTCCCAGCATGGAAAAAATCTCTCGCATTACCTTGACCTAGAACAAGGTCGTCCATGTGGTAGTCAGACACGCTGACGGTTGAGCTACTGAGGCAGGCAGGCAGCAGGAGGAGGGGGGGGGGGCGGTCCTAAAGCACATTAGATTTCAAGTGACTACAGACTTGCAGAAATCAGAGTACAAATATACACAAATCTGCAATGAAACAGGAACATCAGCCAGCTCCGGAGAATTTATTTAAGAACAGGAAGGTGTACCTGATTAAATTATGTAACAAGTTCGTCATTTTAGATTATACAGACAATTGAGGAACTGGGCAGTTATTTAACAAAAGTTCTTACGCGAACCGCAAAAGATGGCTCTAAGAGAGCAAAAGAAAAGAAATTTTCAAATAGAACGAGTCAGTTTCTAAAGACAAGGTGATAATTTCAAGAAAAGGGTGACAGGTACTTGGTAGAATATGCTGAATTAACGCAAACTAAAGAAGAAATGTCTTCAAGAGGTGGCGACTAGTTACAAAAAGTAACTGAGAAGAGAAAAAATTGAAAACAATAAGAATTTGGAGAAGACAAAATAGAAATACATCTTGGGCGGACACCGCATTTAATCAGTTTAGATGATAGACGGCATAATTAAATTAGCAACAGAGAAAACTATACAAGCATTTAAGGATTTATGTAATGAAAAGCTAGTCAACAGTACAGATAATCATTAATGGATATATAATAACATCCCAGAACTAATGTGAGATGAGACATATTAACCCCTTCGAGGTACAAAGCAAGGAGAGAAGTCTGGAAATATGTATCTGTAAGAACGGTGAAAACTTTGGGCAAATTTACAGTAAAATTGTTTACTGTATGCCTCTGGAGAAAGACTGGAACGACTAAGTAATTATTCTCCTGCACAAGAAACAAAAAGGACAAGACAGACGTTTCAGCCTCCTCTCACTAATGCACGAGATGTTCACCAAAACTGTCATCAAACGCACAGAAAAGACAAAGAATTTTTGCTGGAGTAACGGGGCAAGCGGTCCTTCAAAACTGATACAGCACAGTCGACCATTTATCAGTCTTGACAGAAATTATAGAAAGGAGCAATGGGTATGAGTATCAGTTACCACTTTGCAGTGGGTCGTAGGTTTGTAGAAAGCTTTTGATCCAGTTTGAACGAAACCTGCAACAACAGACGTCAATAAATAAGGCGTTGATTAAACATGTGTGAGTCTACTGAATCATACACTAACGAAAAAAAAAAATCGCAACACCAAAAAATAAGTAAGATAGAGTAATGAAATTTGGGGAATACATTTGTCTAGGTAATATATTTAAGTGATTAACATTGCAAGACCACGAAAAAATGCAAGCGAGTGATTAGCCACTGTAAATGTGAAATCCTGGAACATTAGTAACCGTTGTGAAGACCACCATGTTGAATGCAAGCGTAGGTGCTCCACTGGAGACAGGTCTGCTGGTCTAGTGGGCCAAGGCAGTATGTGGACACTCTGTAGAGGTTGTTCCGTTATAATAACGGTATATAGACGAGCGTTATCCTGTTGGAAAACACCCCCTGTAATCCTGTTCCTGAATGACAGCATAAGAAGTCGAATCACCAGAGTGACGTACAAAGTTGCAGTCAGGTGCGTGGGAAAACCGCGAGACTGCTCTTGCTGTCATACGAATTCTTCTACTATTTCTCTGCATATACTGAGTTTTTCAAAGTTCTTTATTTTACTGGGCCAGACCAAAAAACGGAAATTTTGGGTAAATTTCCTCTCTTGTGTCAGTCTATGCTACAAGCGTGTCCGGTTCATTTCTCTTCTGATACAAGGGTTCTGAGGTGCTCTTACTGCTTAAATTCTTTTTTAGTAGTGTTTTCTAATTCGTGGTGCACAGAATTCCCACAATATTACTAATATTCTTCTGTTCTGGCATTTATAATTTGACTGAAGCTGTAGTACTGTTACATTAGTTTCCGCTTTCTGTAGGTCACAGCTTCTTCGGCGGAGACAGTGCCAATCAAACCGTCCCGGAAATGATGCAATTGTAATTGGCAGAAATAAGTTGCGCAACGCCATACTCGGCCTAAAACACAGCGAATCATGCGCATGTGACTTTGAGACTCTCTTCTTATCTGTGACATTTAATCTTGTAGATCAGATGATTTAATACAAAAGAAAAAGAAAAGTCACGGAGGTAAGTATATATGACATAGCTTTGCTCCAGGAGGACGAAGTAGTCTGCTGTCTCTTCCGACTACACACACAAGCGCTATGGAAGAACTCGATAGGTAAGTGTCGTAGAAATAACTAGAATACGCCTTATTTCGAGTTCCTTAACTTTTCGTCCCTCTTTATCTTATCTGCTTCATAGACTAATTCTTCGTATTATGGAACAGCGATTCTTCTTCTGCATCGGGTGGAACTAGTTTACACCGAGACGGCATCCTCGACGAGCGGGATTAAAATGCTCGTGTTTCAACTTCAGCTTTGATAGAAAGTTCATTTTTAACATTCAGTTGTACTAACCAGGAGTCCGTTTAAATAACAAGCAGAAGCAGTTTCTGAACAGATGTAACAACACGCGTCGGATAACGAATGAATAATAATTTTCTTCATTCTTGAAAATAATATCAGTGTGTATCTGTCCGATTATAAAACACGAGGTGCTACTGGCAACGATATTCAAGTTGAATGTTTACTCTGTTACTGTCAGAAACTTGGCGCAAACAACGCCACCTATCTAAGTGGTATTGGTGCAAATCAGAGATTTGATTTGGCAACAGAGAAACAATAGAAGTTAATGTCAAATGCTAATGATGATAATATTGTAGCGTGTTATGACGTTTTTGTTTTAGAAACGATGTCTAGTTTTCGGGAAAAAAAATCTCTTGGATTTGTTGCTGCGTAAGTTTAGATCATTACTAAAGATTTAAATTGATTACTATTTGGGAGATCGGTCTTGTTACCGCCAGCTCCCCACCAAGGACGTCAACATAACCTTTGGCATACGCAGATTCCTTGTCATTTCTATGATGTCACCATGACGTACGTTGTCCGACTCAATGAAAAAAACACCACGGCATCAGTTTCAACAGTCGTCTTTAAAAGGAGGCTTGAATTATTGTTTCTATGGAAATTGATATAAAAAGCTATCTACCTTAGATGATCGTTAGTAAAAGGCGAGACCTGTATTCTTCTCCGAACTCTATACAGACGGTAACATCTTGTGCAATTGAAAAATGTCTGTTAGGACAGACGAGGTTGTCGAAAGCTTATAGCTTAGACCCATTCTAGACAGAGAACTGAAATTTTTGTAACCAAGAGCCTCTTTGTGAATATTTCTGCTCACGCTATGTTTGTCTGTGATATCTCAAAAACGTGTGATAACTGTTACCGGGAACTCTAGACAGTGTAAACAAACAGTGTTGATAAGGAAGTTTAGCTGCCATTAATGTATGTAATTTCGTAAAATAAGCTTGGAAATGTCTAAAACAGCGCTTTAAAAAGAGGTTTGAATTATTACTTTTTCGCTGGAAATTTTCTTTTATGTAATATAAAAAAATCTATGTCCTTAGATGACTATTAACAAAGGCGAGGCTTGCATTCGTCTCCGAAATCTATACAGACGGAAACATATCGTGCTGTTGAGAAATGTGTGTTTAAAGGACAATCAGTTGTCCGTTAGACAAGGCGAGGCACCTGGTTTCCATGCTGGGGAAGACTGCGACGTTTATCGATCGGAACTGACCTAGACCTCGGACTACGATACGTCACCGCAACCAAGACTTCAGGAGGCGGCGGAAGGGCATATCACACTCCAGCCAAAGGTTTACATACTGTATCTTATTCCCGTTCCACAATCAGCTACCAAATAACATTCAATGCTAACTCCAAGATAAGATCTATTAGTAGCCTATTTATCCCCCCAATGTCACAGTTCTGACAGTTCACCACAACAAACCGTACTCATTTTGGAAAACTCTTTAATACGACGTATATTAGTTTCGCAGCATGCTTAATGGTTTTGGTATCTTCGGTTCTAAACTTAAACTTCAAATGTTTAGTGTTTTGTTTGCTCAAACCGCAGCGTTTATGAGGTACGCGTAAGGAAATAGTTTCTTTCCATGTCGCGGAGTTTGTGCCGTCATTGGCTGCCAGGAGCAGCCTGGACAACCACCGTGGTGATTTACTCACCGTATTTAAATGACAAGGCGCACAGAAGCACTCAGCTGCATTGTACATTGCTCTGTTATCATTTAGTGTGTACCCTGTCGTGGATTCAGACAATTCTTGTTATTGATCCATGTTTACATTGGACCTAAATGTTCAAATTTGTGTGAACTCCTAAGGGAGTCCCTAGACTTACACACTACTTAATCTAACTTATGCTAAGAACAACACACACACCCATGACCGAGGGAAAACTCGAACCTCCAGAGGGAGGGGCCGCGCAATCCGGCACACGGTGCCTCAAACCGCGCGGCCACTCCACGTGGCACATCGGATCTGGACGCAGCCAGTTCCTTCACTTTCATCCTAACCGTACGTTCCAACATTTTACTCGACAAATTGCACACTGAAATCATACTGTCTTGTTTTCGAATTTGTGGTACATTGCTGTTATTTGCAAGAAAATAAAGCCATGTACAATACATTCACAAAAATAAACTTGCTTATAACACAGATGACCCGCTGTGAGCAAGCAACTAAAGTAAAAGGACATACTTCGATCACGGGATGAATTTCGCTCGCTTTTTCCTCTAATCATTCGTGAAACTCGGTAGGTGGTGATACAGTAGTGCACTCTGGCGAGACGTTTGCAAACTTACTCCAACGGTACATAAAAAGAGACAAAAAAAGCTCTAAGAAATAATACCATTAAACGTTCATTAACGACACACTTAAGCATAATAGAGATATATGGAGAGAGGGGCTCGCTAGGTAAGTTTCAGCAACTCTGTCCATTCCTTTATGATCCAAGCAGTGGAACGTGAAAATTGTGTGCGATTTGGTGGGACACCCTGGGGCTGAAACATCACAGCCTTCGGGACGCCCATAAGAGCGATTCTTCGAGGAACCTGGAACTACCCTTTTTTGTTATTTTAACTCCCATTGTTTCCCTTTCTCATGTCTAAACTTGATCTTTCATACCCATGTTTTACGTGTGTAACGTTTTATTTTATACAGTCTCTTGGCTGAAGTGCGGCAATTGTGCCTCTGACAACCGACCCCTGCCCACATGGGACAGGGGTATGAAGTAACAATAAAGGTAAAAAAAGGCGAATCCGTGACCCCAAGCCTCTGTTACATAGAGCTAAGCGGCATTTCAAGGTGCAGTCTTAAGACTCTGTACTACACGTTCGAAAAATATCGCTTGATATCACATATCAACCGTTCCAAAAATGTTAAGCGCCATTAATTACATCCGTGGGAAATACGCGAAATGCTTTCTGATAGTTTGAATTCTATGATACGCCATTAAGAAATTTTTTTAAATATATGTTTTGGGGCGGTTCCCCTTAAGAACCTTTAATTACGAACCGCGTCTGCGTTAGTCCATTTGCATTTATTAATTCTCAGATTGTGTTCTGTACATGAAATTACGACAGGGTGCTCTTTGAGATATAAACAAAGTCTAGGTCTGTGAAGGACAGGCGTACCTGTACGCTCTTTACACTTCAGTCACTTCAACATTAGTGCGTAGTAAAGTGTAGTGATTAATTTTGTAAATCCAATGTCGTGAAGAAAGAAATAAATGGCAGCTCTCCTGTTTTATTATCAGCCGGTTTTTTAATTACTGCCAGCCGACAGACCAATGCATTTAAACCATCAGTGATCGATTTTAGGAAGTTAGGAAAAAATATGATGGTAACGCGCCTAATACGGAACCACACACATCGAAATAAACAAATTGACTCTAATTTATATTTTTCATGAAGGTGTTTGCCCATTAAACCTTAGAACGATTGACCTGAACGTTAATTATCCACTTTGGGCTGTTGTATACAGTTACGTGTCACTGAAGAGCAGGGTAAGGTTTCACCTCTGGGGAAAGGAGGAGTTTCTGCCGGCATGGAGCATTCCTTGTCCATTCCACCAGCCATTCAGTGAAGACCATCAAGAGGTGATGATGAATGCAGATACCCCAGAGGAGTAAGCGATGGAAGACCCTCCATCGGACATCAGCGACAACACATGGATAAAAAAAAGGGAAAGAAGGACAAGCTTTAGGGAGAGGTTCCTTACACCAAAACAAGAAAAAAATGTCTAGTAGAGAGGGTCTCTAAAATGCGAACCTGATGAGCTATGATCACTTGTTCATCTTCGATATTGCGTAACAAATCTGTTCTTCTGCAAACCTTTTGTTTTCCACATTTTTGTGAGGAGATAGTATGGACCAAAACAAGAAAAAGAAAGAAGTAGTAAACATGGGCTCTACAATGCGTTGCTTAAGACGCTATGAGTATTTGTTCAGTAGGAGAAATGTGTTTCACACTAGAGAAGATGAACAATTGCTCAAAGCTTAATATGTGGTACTTGCTGGAATTAGGGTAAACGTGGGAGGACCACCCATACAACTTTTTTTTCAAACAACTTTTTTATTTAACAATAGATAAACTGCGGTTTTACAGATACTCGAAGCACTTAACCATAGAATTTTCTTTAACAAAATGAACGAATTTGCAAAATTCTTATGACATTAAACCTTAAGTTGAATAAGCTTTTAATGTTTGCAAAAGAAATCGGAAGTGATGTATTGCAAACCAGCAAAGAATATGACAATGATTACAAGACGGGCGGCCTGCAGGTTCAGCCGTCTTGTAATCATTGTGAGACAGCGGTGATTATTATCGCACTGGACACAGTCTGTCTCATTAAATGCCCTTTTGCAACACATGAAAACTAATAAGCACCGTCGACGACGTGGGTGATGCAATTACTCAAAACAGATGACTTATCTTTTAATTTGAAAGCAGTATGTCGAAAGATTCGGGGTTAAGGTACGCATCTGTGCTTGAAGGTTAAACGGATTAGGAAACAATATGACAATGATAAGGTTTACTTCTAAGCAACCAACATCATAACTTGACTCGGCAACCAAGGTTGCGACTGGATCCCAACCCGTTCCTTCTGACAATTTTGACTAAAGCCCTGGTGGCAGCTGTCTGTTAATATTTTCAAAGTTAAATTGATTGTCAGTTATTAAGACCGCTCTGAAGGAACGTCTTAAAACATTACTTGTGAGCACTTATTACAAGAGAACTCACTCGGCGGAACCACAAGATCCAGCTAAAATACACCAATAGTACACTACTAGTGCCTACATTTACGACCAAAGAGCCGACCGAGTAAAACTCTGAGGGTCGGGTACAAACCAGAAAATAATAAGGAAGGCAGGCAGACAGTGAAACAAATCACCACGAGAATTACAGAATGTTACTCGCCTGTATCAGCAAGCAGTTCCACGGATCCACGGTGGGTCGCAGAGCGGTTACTGACAAGGGAACCTCCCCATCGCACCTCCCTCAGATTTAGTTATAAGTTGGACAGTGGATAGGCCTTCAAAACTGAACACAGATTAATCCAGAAAACAGGCAGAAGTTGTGTGGATGTATGAAAAAAAAAAGCAAAATATACAAACTGAGTAGTCCATGCGCATGATAGGCAACATCAATGGAGGTAATAGTTGAGGGGCGCCGTGGTCCCGTGGTTAGCGTGAGCAGATGCGGAACGAGAGGGCGTTGGTTCAAGTCTTCCCTCGAGTTGAAAGTTTAATTTTTTATTTTCATACAATTATTATCTGTCCGTCCGTAATCTTTTCATCACTTTTTGGGAGTGATTATCACATCCGCAAGAAAATCTAAATCGAGCAAGGTAGAACAATCTTTTTACCCATTCGCCAAGTGTACAAGTTAGGTGGGTCGACAACATATTCCTGTCATGTGAAGCACATGCCGTCACCAGTGTCGTATAGAATATATCAGACGTGTTTTCCTGTGGAGGCATCGGTTGACCTATGACCTTGCGATCAAATGTTTTCGGTTCCCATTGGAGAGGCACGTCCTTTCGTCTACTAATCGCACGGTTTTGCGGTGCGGTCGCAAAACACTGACACTAAACTTATTACAGTGAACAGAGACGTCAATGAACGAACGGACAGATCATAACTTTGCGAAAATAAAGTAAATACAATTTTCGCTCGAGGGAAGACTTGAACCAAGGACCTCTTGTTCCACAGCTTCTCACGCTAACCACAGGACCACGGCGCTCCTGTGCTCATATTATCCTTGATGTTGCCTATCTTCCGAATGGACTACTCAGTTTCTATATTTTTCCTTATTTTTTTCATAGTTCCACACAACTTCTTCCTGTTTTCTCGATTGATCTGTGTTCCGTTTTTCAAGGGCTATCCACTGTGCCACCTGATAACTAAATCTGAGGGGGGTGCGATGGGGAGGTTCCCTTGTGAGTGGTGCCGATGAAAGCCACGCAGAAGAGGGCAGCCAGTCCACGAGCTGTCGCCCGACACGAGTGTTGCCGACCAGCCGGCGGGACGTCGGGCTGCTGCTTGTAGTCGACGCTGACCCCGGTGAAGTACTCCGGTACCTTTCCTCTGGGCAGGCCCTCCTCGCGCAGCTCGTGGCTTCGGCCGCTCGGACCTCGTGACCAACTCTTGTCGCGACGCTACCGCCATTCACCAAAGTTCGTGCCTCCTTCTCGGGCCAGTGAACCTGTACATATATCGGCGAGCGAAGACCTTCTAAGGGCACAACCCACAGATACAAACTCTTCCTCACAGATATTGGCAAGGGGGCCGCAAGGGGGATAGTCGACGCTACACCTGGCGGCAGACAGAACCGTCTACTAACTCAATGGCGCCACGACTCATACCTCTTCATGTGTGCTTTGAGGCGCCATGTTTACTGGACATTTTTATCGTGGTTTGATCCACGCTACCTCTTCTCAAAATATGGTGAGCAATGTCCTTCGCCGGACGGAGTGGCCGAGTGGTTCTAGGCACTACAGTCTGGAACCGTGCGACCGTCACGGTCGCACGTTCGAATCCTGCCTCGGGCATGGATGTGTGTGATGTCCTTAGGTTAGTTAGGTTTAAGTAGTTCTAAGTTCTAGGGGACTGATGACCTCAGCAGTTAAGTCCCATAGCGCTCAGAGCCATTTGAACCAAAGTCCTTTCAGTAGAAGAGATCTGTTTAATAGTATCGAGGATGAACAAGTGCTCTTAGCTCTTAACGTATGCATTTTCGAGCACATGTTTTGGACTTTTTTCTTGTTTTGTTGTAAGGAACCTGTCCTTAAAGATTCTCAGTGTTTTTTGGGACACCCTAGATACTCCGCAAACCACTGTTCAGTGCACGGTAGATGATACACCGTACCAATATTATTGATTTTCTTTCCTATTCCAGTCGAGTATCTATCGATGGAAAAGTGACTTTCTGTTGGTCTCTGTACGCACCCTAATGTCTGTAATCTCGTTCTGATGATCTCCATGTAAGAAACACGTTGGTGGAAGCACAATGGCTGCACAGTCTTCCTCGAATACATAATCTCTAAATTTACCCAACAGGTTCAGGGAGAACTACACTGTCTTTCTACCAATGATTCCCATTTAAGTTCCCCACCTTTTCCTCTGCTAGTTCCGTACGGACTAAACCGACATGTTACGATCTTAACAGCGCGTCTCCAAGTTCCTTCGACACCCATCGTCATGCCTGCTTCATAAGGACGCTGAGCACTGCCAGCGTACCGCATTTTCTCAAAACCTTTCCAAAAATTTGATTCTTACATTCGCTTTCTCTAATACTGATTACACCTGATTGTTTCACTTCATATAGCTTCTTAGTATTACCGCTAAATATTTGTACGATGTGATGTCCTCAAGAAGTTCATCACTGGTCTTGTAATCTGATACTATCAAGTTCTTTTTCCTTATCATAGGCATCATCCGGCATTTTTCAACATCTAAAGAGAGCTACCATTTGTGGCAGTCCATAAGGTCATTCTGTACCGTTGTCCAGAAGCAGTAATTTTTTATCATGGTGGAGGCTGTGACTGGTTGTTCAAACTTCTTGCTTTCTTCCAGTGTGTTTGGTGGTTGTTCTTTACCGACCCCACGATTCGTTAGATTTGACTTATGAGTATAAAAGACCATAATAATCGGTATCCGTTTGTTTCCCGGGGCCATACGTCTTCTCCTAAAGGTAAGACGAGCTGCGTTCATTGTCACCCCATGTAAAACGACGCTACAGGGCGTATACAGCAGATAAAATAACGGATCCGGCTTTAATTGTCTCGCAGGCAGTCGCAGTATCGAACATCTGTCCTCGTATCTGTTCACACTACAAACAGTTGTTATAAGCGACAAAACCCACGAAATCTATGGATTAGGTAGATGTAGAAAAAAATAATGCCTCTGTTAGCTGAGGTTCAAACAGAATTTATAGTTCCAAGAGGGATACACATTACAATTACTTTGTAGTTTATTAATGTTTCAGAGATTTCAAAGCGAGCGCATAGGTAACATTGATCTCTATGCTATCTTGATGTCGCAATCCAGCTGTCTGAACGTCCCAGCCAAAGATTCTCCTATTTATTTTTTTACCAAATTACAGCGCGGCTGTCACGAAATATCACGAGAACGCAAAATAAAAGATACTTTACGATTCTGCTCCCGTTGCATGCTGATATAAAGTTCAGAGCCAGAAATATGTAAAGAATTCTTTATCACATGCAGACCAATGGCAGTTTTTCACGGAGTATGCAAATAACAAGGAGCTGAAGGCACGGCGAAGTTCCGTGCGCCAAGATCAGAGATCTATATGCAGGTAGTATAATGGTCACTGACAGATAATGCTCAAGAAAAGATGATAATGACAAAGGTGAATTTTGGACAATCTATAACATTGTCATTAAGGCGAATACAAAGGGTTTAGAGACAAGTATTATTGCAACCAACAAAATTATTAAAACATGATTGCTTGGCTGACCATTATATATTTTTCACATCCCACAAGAAATACGTAGCAGTGCATACAGGACGGTTGAGTGAAAGATGTGACTGCAGCAAAAATGAAATAAGGTTAGGGATGAGGTGGCGAGAGACGGTTCACCCAATATTACTGGACAAGAATAAGGCAAGAAATCAGCTGTGGACGTTTCAAAGGAAGCATCACAACATTCGTCTTAAGTGATCTATGGGAACCACGGAAAACTTAAGGCCTCCATGGCTGGGTGGAGATTTAACCCTACTTCGTAATATTTAAAGTCGAGAGGCTAACCAATACGCCTCATCAGTTATTATACTCTGTGAGATTTAACTGAAGTCTAGTTTGCGGTATCCTCATTCCTCCATATTAAAGACAAACAGAGAAAGCAGAGAAACATGGAACTACCTCGGACTGTATCGCCTTCGCGAGTGGTTTTCTGTCCGCTTAGCTATTACGGTTTATGTCGCAATACAAATTTTACAGGTTCGTGCAAGTATTTCATTATTTGATACGTGGTACTTTAGACATACCTGGTCATTCAGCTCGTCTGTGGTCTTTGTTACAGTGATCACTGTATTCTTCCTTTTCACAGACCACGTGCTTCATTTAAAACTACACATATATCTCTTTTGTAGTAAAGTTACACTCTGTATTGCAGCAAAATTGTTTTTTTTTACGATGTCTGGAGAACTGCCTTGAATTATAATGAAAAGAAAAATACTGATGAATTAGGCCGAATGAGTTATTGATTTATCAGTAAATAGATTCGATTAGCCTACGTTCAGACGGATACGTAAATTTCTTGTGCACATCGTAGATTGTTGGACAGGGAGGGGAAATGTTCTTTTTCTAAAGCGGTACGAGATGCAGAACGCTGTTTGTGTACCGAGCTGAGTCTCGAGACAGACTGAGAATAATGTTACGAATACGTTACCCTTGCATGGTATTTCCTTTCGTGGGCGGTTTTCTCCCCAGCAGTTGATTTGGACTCGTCTCAACAATTGATTCGCAACTACACTTGACCCTTGCTCTTCTTCATTGCGTCGAACTCTGTTCTTACCATACTCCATTCCTACTCAATTTCGTTTCTGCTAATATTTTACGATCATGTAACCATAGAAGTGTCTCGTAATTGGCAAGTATTTTTTAATTACTAAAAGGATATGGATTTCGTTTTATTACAGTCAAACTCACATAAAACCTAAAACTGTTCTACTTGAGAGACGAAGTGAACTTCTTATCCAAGATCACTTGTAAACTACCTTTATTGTCGATTACCGGTTTCGTTAAGCATGGTTACAATCTTCAAATTTCGATATAAGGTTATTACACGTCTCCTGTACCAGATGCACAAACACTCTTTCCAAACCGTTGCCAGGTATGTGGGGGACGAGACGAACTGCATAACTGACAGTGGATTAGAAAGAGTATTTGTACAGCTAGAAAAGGAGACACGTAACAACCTTTTATCGAGATCAGAAGACGGTAGCCATGCTTACCGAAACCGGTGTTCGACAATAAACATTGTTTACAAGCGATCTTGGATAAGACGTTCAACTTCTCTCAAGTAATTATTGCTGATCACCCCATACTACTGATGATGAGCGAACTAATGAAAATGGTTTTTGTTGCTGTCTTGTGAAGGTCGCTTTCGTAATCTAATCAGAGACCACTGTTATTGTGCAACTGCACATTTATGTTGCATCGCGCTGGTTGCGATATACCACTTGTCAGTAATCTTTTCTCATTTTGCTATCACTAGGAGAAGAGTCGTCTTGAGTCAACAGGTATTACGAAACGTTTCCAGTAAAACTCCGCATTTAATATTATATTTCGAACAAATCTTGTGGTTCACTTTTAATTCACAGTAGCGATGTGGAGCGTCATTATTAACCATAAATGAGAAGCACTGGAGAGGTGCCAAGTGATGGTTCTATTATTTCGTAATAGGTCCTGCCTGGCATTGATGTGCAAACAGTGAATGGACACGAGTGGCCCGCGTTTCTCACTCTCTAAGAACAAGTCCACGTAGTTATTTTCTGAGAGAGGATTGTGAAAATGTATTCGCATGGAAGCTCCGCGATTAGCTTCATATTTTTGTGCTTATCTCAAGTAATTTATCGAAAAATAGAAATATATGCTCTTAAGTGGAATAATGATTGTGTGGAGTAACAATGACTGAAAAATCTTGGACTTAAAACAATGTCCAGACATACGCAAGGAGAAACCCCTTGGCGTTTCTGTTCTGAAAAGATACCAAGGTATTGGAAGTATTTCTTTCAATATTTGTAAACATTTCTAGAGGATTATGGAGACTCTTTTTTGATGGAACGATTTACTGTCTTAACACCATTAGACACAACTTGAAATGCATTAAGCAGTGACACAACACGTGTCGAGAATCATATCGAAACTTTAGACAAAATTGAGAAATGATCTACATTTTTCTGCGATATCTGCCAAGAAAATGGTATTGTCATATTCATTTCTATTTAAACGTCACAGAATGAGGCTGACACAGCGCTATTCCAGAAGACTTCGTGTTAGTTTCGGCATAAAAGTAGTTTTTATTTGCCAAAAGTTTCACAGCGAGCAATGACTTGAGTTCTGCCACGATACCTTGTATTTCACGACGAATTTTACACGGCCAAGAAAATATATAGTTCTATTAAAAATAAAAATAAATTCTTCCGTATCACAATACATAAATGATATCGAATGTTAACGACTGACTGCGTAAAGGGATTTTCTGAAACTTTCTTCAGTATGCGGACCAGTTTATGAAATATTAATAATATCTATGTAGAATGGCGTTGTTTAAAATGGAAAGTATCCCGTGTAGGTGTCAACCCATCAATATTTTGTGACCAGAATTTTTCTCCTATGTAATATTTTTAATTGAATGGGAGAAAAGGACATGCTGCCTTAATGATTAAGTGAGTGAGTTATGTTCTTTATTTGTGCTTTCGGATACAATCATATGAACATTCCACGGCACCATAATCGGTTTCTACCAGCTAGTGGTCATCTTCAGACTGCCATCAAATAAAAAGAGGAAACGAAGAACCGTGTATAATCTAGATAACGACAAGAAAGAATGAAACCATACATAAAGGAACATACTGCGAGGGGTTTCCGTTGCGTTCTCAACTGTAATTATTGCAGCGGTAGACACGGGTCGAGGTTTCGCAGGTAGAGTGAATCCTCTCGTTATCTACTGATACATGTCTATAATTGCGAAAGGAATATCTACTCCGGCAGGATTTATAGTTAACGTGCTTTAGAGTAATATGATATTATTTTTCAACAATTTTTAGAAACAAAAATAAATTTAAAAACACTTACGAAGTTTTAGCATTTATAATATGGAGGGGGGAGGGATAGTGACGTTTGAATAGCGTTTCATCGGCACTATGAGGTGACACTTAATAGACAGGAGTAATAATTGTAGGAATAATCGTAGAAGGGTAAAAAAATAGTAAAAACACGCTGACGAGAGCCCGAGTGAAAACCTTTCGCAACGCGGACCGCTGCAAGAGGCGCAGGAAGAGAGTCAGTGCGGTTTCTGAAGGTCCAGGTGGGGACGTGGGGCCATGCCGACCCCAGCTGCTCCAAGTTTCTCGGTTGAGGATCCACAGTGTCAACAGCCCGTTCCAGGTGGTCCCATAGATCCACTAATGGATTTAAATCTGGCGAGTTTGGTGACCAGGGGTCTGGGGTAAACTCATCGTGAACCACTTCGAACCACACATGTACGCTGTGTGCAGTATGAGGCGTTCCGTTGTTCTGCTGAGGAAAAAAGATTCATTTGGGGGGGGGGGGGATGGATGGCCCATAAGGATATACATTACTGTCATTAAAATTGCTACACCACGCTGCAGACGCGAAATTTAACCGACAGGAAGAAGATGCTGTGATATGCAAATGATTAGCTTTTCAGAGCATTCACACAAGGTTGGCGCCGGTGGCGACACCTACAACGTGCTGACATGAGGAAAGTTTCCAACCGATTTCTCGTACACAAACGGCAGTTGACCGGCGTTGCCTGGTGAAACGTTGTTGTGATGCCTCGTGTAAGGAGGAGAAATGCGTACCATCACGTTTCTGACTTTGATAAAGCTCGAATTGTAGCCTATCGCGATTGCAGTTTATCGTATCGCGACATTGCTGCTCGCGTTGGTCGAGATCCAATGACTGTTAGCAGAATATGAAATCGGTGGGTTCAGGAGGGTAATACGGAACGCCGTGCTGGATCCCAACGGCCTCGTATCACTAGCAGTCGAGATGACAGGAATCTTATCCGGAAGGCTGTAACGGATCGTGCAGCCACCTCTCGATCCCTGAGTCAACAGATGGGGACGTTTGCAAGACAACAACCATCTGCACGAACAGTTCGACGACGTTTGCAGCAACATGCACTATCAGCTCGGATACCATGGCTGCGTTTACCATAAACGCTGCATTACAGACAGGAGCGCCTGCGATGATGTACTCAACGACGAACCTGGCTGCACGAATGGCAAAACGTCATTTTTTCGGATGAAACCAGGTTCTGTTTACAGCATCATGATGGTCGCATCCGTGTTTGGCGACATCGCGGTGAACGCACATTGGAAGCGTGTATTCGTCATTGCCATACTGGCGTATCACCCAGCGTGATGGTATGGGGTGCCATTGGTTACACGTCTCGGTCACCTCTTGTTCGCATTGACGGCACTTTGAACAGTGGACGTTACATTTTAGATGTGTTACGATCCGTGGCTCTACCCTTCATTCGATCCCTGCGAAACCCTACATTTCAGCAGGAAAATGCACGACCGCATGTATTAGGTCCTGTACGGGACTTTCTGGATACAGAAAATGTTTAACTGCTGCCCTGGCCAGCACATTCCCCAGGTCTCTCACCAACTGAAAACGTCTGGTCAACGGTGGCCGACCTACTGGCTCGTCACAATACGCCAATCACTACTCTTGATGAACTGTGGTATCGTGTTGAAGCTGCATGGGCAGCTGTACCTGTACACGCCATCCAAGCTCTGTTTGACTCAATGCCTATGCGTATCAAGGCCGTTTTTACGGTCAGAGGTCGTTGTTCTGGGTACTGATTTCTCAGGATCTATGCACCCAAATTGCGTGAAAATGTAATCACATGTCAGTTCTAGTATAATATATTTGTCCAATGAATACCCATTTATCATCTGCATTTCTTCTTGGTGTAGCAATTTTAATGGCCAGTAGTGTACGTATACTTACGTTGATCTATTGTTTTGTGTCGTCTCGTTGTCACTGCAGGCTTGTACCATGGGAAGCAAGGAGAGGATGTTGTTTGGTGGCCGGTATCCTCTTTCTTTTACACGACTGCACGTGTATATGAACAGGGTTCTTTATTAACCAGAACAGAAAGTTACTTGTCTTGAGCTAGTCCACGTGGCACAAACTCTTCTGTAGTAGTCCACGTTAGCCTCGCTGCTGGTGAAGTACGCGCCCACTAAGTACACTCTTCTGGTCACTAAGTGCTGCCTGAGACTGGGACTCTGATTGGGCCGGTAACTGTCCGTGACTGCAAGTTACTGGGCTGTGGCTGTGACTAACTCACTTGCTGACTGACTGGCCCTCCAGTCCGTAGTGGTGATCTAAATACTGGAGGCGGAGAGGGCGTTGGCGGCGCGTTTCTTGTGGGTCTGTCTTTGGCGCCTCTCCTGATAGGCGCATTGCTTGCGCCTACTATCTAACTTATCGCAACCTCTTTGCCATCCTGCGTGCTGGTGACAGCTTACACCGACACATATTGTGCATTCAACAAAGACGAGGTAACCCGGGGAATGATATGGAAACAGTCCCTAGACCATAACACTACCTGCTCTGGCCTGGATTCTTCCACAGTTTATTGCAGGGTGTTCGGTTTCAAATGTTTCGCAGCGCGCACACCAACGGCCATGTCTGGTGGAGGATAAAACGCGATTCATCTGAAAAAGCCACATGTTTCCGCTCAGGGGACCTCTCAGTTGTGGTATTCGTGTGCACATTCCAGACTTCGTCGCTGATGAACACACGTCAGCGTCGGTGAATGAAAGAGGCGCCTGATGCGGAGGCGTATACACAGGAACGTTGGCTGAACGGCCGTCCATTAATCTGGGCGATCTGTTGCTCAACAGCTGCACGTCTGTTCGCCCATACACACACATCCCCAGCTGTCATTCGACCCTGTCATCTACGGTTTCGTTGTGGACCACAGTCGCTCGGCGCCGGGTTTGGCCACTCCATTTTGCCATGCACGGCGTGCTATAATCACAGTGTCACGCTAACAGCTTACAATCTTAGCTATTTCGAAAATGCTTCCACCGTTGGCACGAAAGCCTATTTAGACGTCAAATATAGTACTCCTTTCCCGCATTACGATAATGATTGCACTGTTTCCCGCGTTACACGGATCCTTTATACGCCCTCCACTGTTAATGCTGCCATTTGTCGTCTGTGTGTGATTATTTCACGTTGACGTCGAATATAGGCGTGATCACGTTAATGCGACTGGACCGTGTAATTAGTTGCATTTATGTTCGTTTGTAAGAATGTGTACGACTTACACGGCATTTGTGAGGGTGCGTAACTATCGGGGCAGCATTACCTCGTAGCGTGCGCGGTTTCAGAGGCCAGCGTGCAACAGCCGGATTCTTCAGCTGGCCGGTGGGCACTGTACATGGCGGGGTGTCAGGAAGGCGACGCAACCGATGTCAGCTGAGCGGTTCTTTGTAAATTTTGAATCAGGCGCCGACAGGGAACTCGTTCTCTTTGTTCGGCAAGTCATTTTCTGCTTGAAACATAAATCTTAATTTCTACTGAAGTCACTTAGTGTGTCCCTTTTTCCTTCACTCGTAAATCCTGAATAGAACCAATATTATGATTCTCCGTTGCAAAATGTGCTCAAAGAGCAGTTTTATTGCTTCGGTAGGATTGTTCTTTCAATGATAACTGGAGAAAACTTCGCAAGACAAGATCGCTGAAAAAGTATTTTTGGATGATTGGTTTAGACACAGCTATGCTGCCATCTTATTCTTTAAAATTTTTACGATATATTGAACATCGGTGTTGCAACTCGGTACACGTTGTATATGCACCAGCTGTTGGTCAACAAGAACACTTATAATCGGCGCAATACAGTTATCTTTATGTTTATACATAATAATTTTATATTTGACATGCCGATGTGTAGCGATCTTGATGGTGTGGGGAAGTGCATATGTATCTGATGCAACACTGACCGACAATATGTTGTAAAAAATTTAAAGCGTAAGATCCAATGATGACAGAACAGCTCAGTCGAAACCGGTCATTCAAAAATGTTTTTTTAGTGATCCTGGCTTTTCAGGTTTTCTTCAACTGTCATACACTGCAGATCGCCCCCCGGACTGACAATGTGAGGAACACATGTTCTTCAAATAGCGGTGCCCGACACCCAGTTGACGTCCTCTGCAGCCAGGTCCGCTGTGACGAAACTGTGCCTCAGTAGCAGTGCACCAAAAACGCACCGCCACCTAGATGTCAGCGTTGACCTCAAATGGGTTTCTATTAACGAACATATATCCAACTATCTATCTTTCCCTTCATTCCGTATTGTTGCAGTATACTTAATTATTACTCATATGGAGTAATGTTAGTATTTAATTCAGCCACATCATCTTGTGTCTATGAAACACTCCTCCCTCTCCATCATCCATGCTCCATCTCGATTTAAATGCTAGTTTTAATGAATGGAACTATAAAATCTTTTGTACTAGATATTCCTTCCCTTCATCGGTATACAAAGAGGTGACTACACTCCGTCCACAAAACATCGACGTTTACCTACTGTTAGCTTCCGTGTAGTTGACAAAGCGGTAGAAACCGCTTGCAGCAAGTACTTTTATGTACTATTTTATTCTTGAAACTTCCTGGCAGATTAAAACTGTGTGCCGGAGTGAGACTCGAACTCGGGACCTTTGCCTTTCGCGGGCAAGTGCTCTACCAACTGAGCTACCCAAGCACGACTCACGCACCATCCTCACAGCTTTACTTCTGCCAGTACCTCGTCTCCTACCTTCCAAACATTACAGAAACTCTGCTGCGAACCTTGCAGAACTAGCACTCCTGAAACATAGGGTATGGCGGAGACATGGCTTAGCCACAGCCTGGGGGATGTTTCCAGAATGAGATTTTCACTTTGCAGCGGAGTGTGCGCTGATATGAAACTTCCTGGCAGATTAAAACTGTGTACGAGACCGAGACTCTAACTCGGGACCTTTGCCTTTCGCGGGCAAATGCTCTAGCAACCGAGCTACCCAAGCACGACTCACGCCCCATCCTCACAGCTTTACTTCTGCCAATACCTCGTCTCCTACCTTCCTAACTTTACAGAAGCTCTTTATTCTTTGTCACAATGATGAAGGTAGTACTCGGCAGATGTTACAGATTCTATACCGTTTCTTTGTTTCCTCTTTTTATCCATTGACAATCTGATGAGGACCACCTGCTGGTCGAAACTGGCTACGGCATTGTGAAATGCTCATATGATTCTGATGTAAAACATAGAAACTAAGATTTTTAGTTGCATTGTCACTAATCGTTGAGGGGTGATATATCAACAGATTGCAGCAAGCTATGCAGCTGCTGCACTGGAAACGGCCGGAGTCCGTGCCATTCCCGAGCGTCCAGAAACGCTACGTCGGACGGAGACCCTTGAAAGGAGCCAGTGGCGACTCCCCGCCCACCTACATCATCCAGGAGGTGCCCGACGACCGGCAGGAGGAAGCCATGCGCCTCATGGCCGACGTCTTCTTACGCGAAGAACCCCTCACTGCAGCGTTTGGCATAAGAGATGACCCAGAGGTATGTTACACCAATGTCTCGGGTAGTGATATCAGTTTCTGATATTTTGTTCTGTTTCAGATAAGGTTGCACTGTAGACAATATCTTACGTAGTTATTTGCGTTTTGTGGTTTCAATGTAAATTCGTTCAGCATCACAATTAGATGCAGCTGCATAGTAAGTAGTTGCTGTGGTTGGCAGAAGTGCCAACACCGTGTTACTAGGAGGAGGCCGGAAGGCACGCGTTTTAGCTCACGCAGGCTGGCGTGAGGTCTGGAACAGGACAAGGAAATTAGAATTTAGAAAAACGGACGTAGCTGGTGGAATACTTAACTTTAATCCATTAATGATGAACGTCGCTCTTGACGGTACATGATTCACAATATCAATGGTAACTGAATATGGCGCCTTGCTAGGTCGTAGCAAATGACGTAGCTGAAGGCTATGCTAAACTATCGTCTCGGCAAATGAGAGCGTATTTTGTCAGTGAACCATCGCTAGCAAAGTCGGCTGTACAACTGGGGCGAGTGCTAGGAAGTCTCTCTAGACCTGCCGTGTGGCGGCGCTCGGTCTTCAGTCACTGATAGTGGTGACACGCGGGTCCGACGTATACTAACGGACCGCGGCCGATTTAAAGGCTACCACCTAGCAAGTGTGGTGTCTGGCGGTGACACCACAGTTTTAGCAGCGCCTTTCATGCAGACAACAACGACGTGGCAACGCATTGATCCTAGGAGACACTGAAAATGTTGGGGCAGCCCTCTGAATGCACGTCTTCACAAATAATCGAGTTTGTTTTTAACTACTACTTTATGGACTTGACTCGGTGGCATCCCACATGTACTCAGCGAGACAGAGGTCAGCTGACCTGGGGAGACACACAGCCATCTGCACATTCGTCAAATGTTTTCCAGACATGAAGTAATCTGCTAGCAAAGTGCACCACCTGCTACGAGTTACATAGAAATTCCGTCCCACACTTATCACAGTGAACCTCTTGCTGTTGTTTTGTCTTAAGCACTCTGAAAATTGAAAAGCTCATTTCTCGCTTCTATTGACAAAGTATCACCAGCTGTAAAATTGTAATCATTAAGAGTAGATGATACGTTTCGTTCCTTTTTTTTTATAGATTGAATTACATTTTTGAGTAAGAACGACACATCTGAGATTTCACTGTCAGCGTTTTGTGTTCTTTGTTGTATCTTTTGATCACTACTACTTCTCCTTTCGGTTCCATGTTAGGAAAAGCTGAAATCGAACTTGCACCGCACTCAATTATGTTGTATCATTTCTGCGTAAACCAGTTAGGCTGGCAACTGACGCCGCGTGTATGTTCGTGATAGCTCCTTCAGCATCAACTAAGGCCTGAAGATGGCGCACTGAATCGTCGAAACTGGTAGCTACACAATAAATAAGATCATAAGGATGGCTGTAGGTGCTTCATTTTCTTACAATACGTTACTGAAAAGGAGGCCTGCCAAAAATATTTCCTCTGCTCTTTCTTTATAATGTTCAGGTTACTGTCGGTTCATCTGGATATTACTCGTACTACCTTTAGACCCAAGTCCTCATTACAGAAGTGGGAATAAAACTAATTTGCTACACTGTACTTCAGACAATTCAGTACCCAGCCAGCCGGCCGCTGTGGCCGAGCGGTTCTAGGCGCTTCAGTCCGGAACTGCGCTGCTGCTACGGTCGCAGGTTCGAATCCTGCCTCGGGAATGGATGCGTGTGCTGTCCTTAGGTTAGTTAGGTTTAAGCAGTTCTAAGTCTAGGGTACTGTTGACCTCAGATGTTAAGTCCCACAGTGCTCAGAGCCATTTGAACCATCAGTACCGATCCAAAGTGGCGGCGGTGGATGCCACCGCTTCTTCGAAGTATGAGCATCACAAGCGCAAGCCAGAACATATGAGCTGTGAAAACGTATTCTTCCTGCTGCTGGTGTAACTGGCAACATTGTGGAATACGTTTGGCAAGTATGTGGTAGTGGACTTGCTGCGCTGGGTAGCAGTGCTGTCTATGGCGCCTTGCCATGCTTGGTGCAGCTCCCCCCCCCCCCCCCCCCCCCCGTCGGAGGTTCGAGTCCTCCCTCGGGCATGAGTGTGTGTGCTGTCCTTTGCGTAAGTTAGTTTAAGTTAGATTAAGTAGTGGGTAAGACTATGGACCGATGACCTCAGCAGTTTGGTCCCATAGAACTTACCACAAATTTCCCATTTCTTGTTGTCGACTTACTTCCTGGAGTAGCACAGAAATATACAAGTAAATTCAACTGCTATTTTCTTGTAATTTCCATTATATAATGTGGATGATTCTCAGTTAATATGTAACACTGGATTATCAAATTCAAGATTTTTATTGATTGGCGACTCCATGGAGTGTTGTGTGCACCACGACCAAATAGTGGATAGAATTGGAAGGAAAATCAGCATTGGTCATATTTTGTTGTTTAATTGTCAGCAAAACCGATTTTCAGTCACTTAGTGACCATCCTCAGTGCTGTAATATACAATTAAAATTGGTAAGCACTTGTATCAGGCTGTAACCACAAGCTTAGAGCGATCACATGCTGATTTTCGTTCCAATTCCATCCAAGATTTTTATTCCGAGGCGGTGATTCCACACATAATCTACAACTACCCCTCATACTTCACATAGTGAAATATGTGTAATAAATGACTAGGGCAACGAGAACGCAGTGCAGGGAACACTGGCCCGTCAGCTAAGCAGTAATGTACTGGCCTTGTGCAGCAGAACTGGAGACGTAGATAGCGTGTCATCTTTTTACCCCTATCTCACTGAGCTATGATGTGCCAGATAGAGAAATAGGATGAAATATTAACTTACCCTCTTAATTCTTCTCAAAAAGAAAGAAGAAAGAGTAGGGCGTAATATCGCGTCGAGAACAGAGAACAAGCTCGGATTGTTTCAAGGATGCGGAAGGGTGTAGGCCACAACCTTTTCGAGTAACCATCCTGGCATTTGCCTGGAGCTATTAGGGAGACTACGCAATATCTAATTGTGGATGGGTGGACACAGATTTGAACGGTGTCCTCCCAAACGCGAGTCCAGTGTGCTAACCACTGCACCATCCCACTCGGGATCAGTCTGCTTCCAGCATCAATTTAGTTCCACTTAGAACTACGCCGAGGTGGCAAACATCATAGGTAAGCGATACGCACGTATACATATGGCTGTGGTATCGCGCACACAAGGTATAAGAGGGCAGTGCAGTGGCGGAGCTATCGTCGGATGGTCCACGTGAAAAAGCTTCCGACCTGATTATGGGGCATGACGAGAATTGACAGACTTTGAAAGCGGAAAGGCAGTCGACGCTTGACGCATGTGAAATTCCATTTCGAAAATCGTTGTGGAATTCAAAATTACGAGGTCCACAGTGTCGAGAGTGTGCGGAGAATACCAAATTTCAGGCATTACCGAAAGCAGCGGCGTTTGCTCAGACCTGTCAGTATTAACAAACGAGCTCCACTGCGTGAAGCAACTGTAGAAATCGGTGTCAGACCTACGACGAACGTATCCACGGGACAGTGCGGCGAAATTTCACATTAACGGGCTGTGGCAGCAGATGCCCGGCGGGAGTGCCTTTGCTAACAGAAACCGTGTCGCCTGCAGCGCCTCTGCTGAGCTCGTGATCGTCTCGGTTGGACCTCAGAAGACTGGGGAATCGTGGCCCGGTCAGGTGAGTCCCGACTTCAGCTGGTAAGAGCTGATGGTGAGGTCCGAGAGTGGCGCGAAGCCTTCCAAGTTGTCAAGAAGACACTGTAAAAGCTGGTGGTACTCCGTAGCGCTGTGGGCTGTGTTTACATGGAACGGACTGGGTTCTGTGGTCCAACTAAACCGATCAGTGACGAAATGCTTATGTTCGGCCACTTGAATACCATTTGCAGCCATTCTTGGGCTTCACGTTCCCAAATAACGATGAAATTTTTATGGATTCCAGTGAGCCTTGTCACCGGCCACTACTGTTGGCGACTGGTTTGAAGAACATTCTGGACAGTTCGACCGAATGATTTTGCCACTCGCCGAACATTTATGGGACATAATTGAGAGGTCAGTTTGTGCACAAACTCCTGCACCGACAACACTTTAGCAACTGTGGACGGCTGCAGAGGCAGCAGGGCTCAATATTTTTGCAGGGAACTTGTAACGACTCGTCGAGTCCGTGCTACAAGTTGCTGCACGATGCCGGGCAGAAGGAGGCATCCCGTGACTTCTCATCTCAGTGTAAAGCTAAACAAAAAAACAAGAAACTGCGATATGGTGTGCTAGTTAATACTTACATCTTTCTGCTTATATTGACGAAATTTTTACTTTTTTTTGTGAATACGCAATTTGACTCACTTACAAATGGCAATCGATAATTTGTTCAAAATGGTTCAGATGGCTCTGAGCAGTATGGGACTCAACACCTGAGGTCATCAGTCCCCTAGAACTTAGAACTCCAGGTAACACAGATATTATCTGATACAGGTTGTTATGTTATTTGGATGTAATGACGTGCAGAACACACGGTTATCTTAAGAGTCTATAAATGGTGGGGTCAAGCTCTGTTAACAAATGCCTTAAGGAGAATCTAGTTTTTTCGCTGTTTCCTGCGTTGATATTATGAGCATTGTCTGACTTCAGCGTCTGCTCTGCAGGCACTCGAGGAGATACGTTTGATGTGGCAAGTACTGCTGTCCCAGCGAGTGAGCGTATGCGCCATGCTGGAGCGTCCAGACGGGAGTGCGGGACCGCTGGTTGCGGTCAACATCCTTATGGTCAGCACGCCGGGCCCGGACCCCACGGTGAGTCCTGCCGCAGGCGCAGCACTGGTCTCTGCACCAGTACACGTCGAGAGGCACCAAAAGAAGGCTTCCTGACTGCTTCCCCACGCGTGTCTAAGAGCAAAGCATCAGTGATGGTCTTGGAGCGGTTTTTCCGGAGGCTGCACTTGCATACTATTTTAGCTGGAGTCTCGGAGTTGCTACAGTTGGACCTACATCTACACATCTACATATATACTCCGCTAACCACCAAGCAGTGTGTGGCGGAAGCCACTATTCGCACCAAAGTCATATTTCACCCCTTCTGTTTCACTCGTGGATTGCGTGAGGGAAAAACGACTGTCTGAACGCCTCAGTACGAGCCCTTACTTTCCCTTATCTTTGAATGGCAATCATTGCGCGATATGAATGTTAGTGCTAATAATATGTACTCTACACCCTCGTCGAAGATCGGATTTTGGAATTTAGTGAGCAGTCCCTTCCGTTTAGCACTTAGTCTATCTCCAAGTGTGTCCCACTTCATACTTTCTATGAGATTTGTAACGCTCTCGCAATGATCAAATGTACCAGTCGCGTCGCTAATCTTGCCGCTCTTCTTTGGACCTTCTCAATCTCTTGAATTAGACCCAATTGGTAAGGGTCCCATACAGACGAAACAATACTCTAAGACTGGACGAACTAAAGTATTGTAAACAATTTCCTTTGTTGAAGGACTGCATCGCTTCAGGATTCTGCCAATAAACCGGAATCTTACCCGTTACTTGTGTAATCTGATCGTTCCATTTGAGATCATTTCGAACAGGGAGCGAAAGTATTTCGAACAGCATACCTCAGCGGACTCGGGGTAGAATTGCTTCCTCAACTCCGACAAATAATGTAAGAAATCGATTGCACTTCAAATTAGTTTTTAATAGGCTGAAGGTATTGATAAGTAAGTGTCGTGTGACTAGGGCCTCCGATCGGGCAGACCGTTTGCCGGGTGCAAGACTTTCGATTTAATCTCTGTTTTGTATGACGGATACTCACTACCAACTCATAAAATTCCGACCATAAGATTATTACCCACGAGATACAGATATCAAAATCGTTTTCGTTCAAATGTGTGTGAAATATTATGGGACTTAACTGCTAAGGTCATCAGTCCCTAAGCTTGCACACTAATTAACCTAAATTATCCTAAGGACAAACACACACACACCCATGCCCGAGAGAGGACTCGAACCTCCGCCGCGACCAGCCGCACAGTCCGTGACTGCAGCGCCTTACACCGCTCGGAAAATCGTTTTTCAAATGGGTTATGACCTTTATGATTCCGCAGTAGTATTTCTAAATGATTTCTGCTGCCTTTAATGCACTATGCTTAAGTTAATACATTGCTAGACAAGTTTTAATTAAAAAAATAATTTTACATCTAGAATAATTTACAAATTGTTGCGTTAACCCAAGACAGGATGTGCCCACCATAAAGGTAGCAGGAAGCGAAACCCTGTAGCAGATATCCGTAGCTAAATTTAAGTGGCCTGCTTGCACACTGCCTACAAACTCTTCGCAGGGCAATTACTCTAAAACAACAACAATAAATTATTGAAATAAACTTGTCAGGAAAGGCCTCGGAAGGCCCAACGGTATCAACCGACCGCCCTTTCATCCTCAGCCAACAGACGTCTTTTGGGGGAGCATGTGGTCACCACACCGCTCCGCTCTTCCGGCCGTTGTCCGTTGTCGTGAGCGGAGCCTCAACTTGTATCAAACAAGTAGTTCCTCAGTCCGCTACGAGGGCTGAGTACACCACAACAAGGGCTGAGTACACCACAACAAGGGCTGAGTGCAACACAACAAGGGCTGAGTACAACACAACAAGGGCTGAGTACAACAAGGGCTGAGTACACCACAACAAGGGCTGAGTACACCACAACAAGGGCTGAGTACACCACAACAAGGGCTGAGTACAACAAGGGCTGAGTACACCACAACAAGGGCTGAGTACACCACAACAAGGGCTGAGTACACCACAACAAGGGCTGAGTACACCACAACAAGGGCTGAGTACACCACAACAAGGGCTGAGTACAACACAACAAGGGCTGAGTACAACACAACAAGGGCTGAGTACAACAAGGGCTGAGTACACCACAACAAGGGCTGAGTACACCACAACAAGGGCTGAGTACACCACAACAAGGGCTGAGTACAACAAGGGCTGAGTACACCACAACAAGGGCTGAGTACACCACAACAAGGGCTGAGTACACCACAACAAGGGCTGAGTACACCACAACAAGGGCTGAGTACACCACAACAAGGGCTGAGTACACCACAACTAGGGCTGAGTACACCACAACAAGGGCTGAGTACACCACAACAAGCGCTGAGTACACCACAACAAGGGCTGAGTACACCACAACAAGGGCTGAGTACACCACAACAAGGGCTGAGTACACCACAACAAGGGCTGAGTACACCACAACAAGCGCTGAGTACACCACAACAAGGGCTGAGTACACCACAACAAGGGCTGAGTACACCACAACAAGGGCTGAGTACACCACAAAGAGGGCTGAGTACACCACAACAAGGGCTGAGTACAACACAACAAGGGCTGAGTACAACAAGGGCTGAGTACACCACAACAAGGGCTGAGTACACCACAACAAGGGCTGAGTACACCACAACAAGGGCTGAGTACACCACAACAAGGGTTGAGTACACCACAACAAGGGCTGAGTACACCACAACAAGGGCTGAGTACACCACAACAAGGGCTGAGTACACCACAACAAGGGCTGAGTACACCACAACAAGGGCTGAGTACACCACAACAAGGGCTGAGTACAACAAGGGCTGAGTACACCACAACAAGGGCTGAGTACACCACAACAAGGGCTGAGTACACCACAACAAGGGCTGAGTACACCACAACAAGGGCTGAGTACACCACAACAAGGGCTGAGTACACCACAACAAGGGCTGAGTACAACAAGGGCTGAGACAACACAACAAGGGCTGAGTACACCACAACAAGGGCTGAGTACACCACAACAAGGGCTGAGTACAACAAGGGCTGAGTACACCACAACAAGGGCTGAGTACACCACAACAAGGGCTGAGTACAACAAGGGCTGCGTACACCACAACAAGGGCTGAGTACACCACAACAAGGGCTGAATACACCACAACAAGGGCTGAGTACAACACAACAAGGGCTGAGTACACCACAACAAGGGCTGAGTACAACAAGGGCTGAGTACACCACAACAAGGGCTGAGTACACCACAACAAGGGCTGAGTACACCACAACAAGGGCTGAGTACACCACAACAAGGGCTGAGTACACCACAACAAGGGCTGAGTACACCACAACAAGGGCTGAGTACACCACAACAAGGGCTGAGTACACCACAACAAGGGCTGAGTACACCACAACAAGGGCTGAGTACAACAAGGGCTGAGTACACCACAACAAGGGCTGAGTACACCACAACAAGGGCTGAGTACACCACAACAAGGGCTGAGTAAACCACAACAAGGGCTGAGTACAACAAGGGCTGAGACAACACAACAAGGGCTGGTACACCACAACAAGGGCTGAGTACACCACAACAAGGGCTGAGTACAACAAGGGCTGAGTACACCACAACAAGGGCTGAGTACACCACAACAAGGGCTGAGTACAACAAGGGCTGAGTACACCACAACAAGGGCTGAGTACACCACAACAAGGGCTGAGTACACCACAACAAGGGCTGAGTACAACACAACAAGGGCTGAGTACAACACAACAAGGGCTGAGTACACCACAACAAGGGCTGAGTACACCACAACAAGGGCTGAGTAAACCACAACAAGGGCTGAGTACACCACAACAAGAGCTGAGTACAACAAGGGCTGAGTACACCACAACAAGGGCTGAGTACACCACAACTAGGGCTGAGTACAACAAGGGCTGAGTACACCACAACAAGGGCTGAGTACACCACAACAATGGCTGAGTACAACACAACAAGGGCTGAGTACAACAAGGGCTGAGTACACCACAACAAGGGCTGAGTACACCACAACAAGGGCTGAGTACACCACAACAAGGGCTGAATACACCACAACAAGGGCTGAGTACACCACAACAAGGGCTGAGTACACCACAACAAGGGCTGAGTACACCACAACAAGGGCTGAGTACACCACAACAAGGGCTGAGTACACCACAACAAGGGCTGAGTACACCACAACAAGGGCTGAGACACCACAACAAGGGCTGAGTACACCACAACAAGGGCTGAGTACACCACAACAAGGGCTGAGTACACCACAACAAGGGCTGAGTACAACAAGGACTGAGACAACACAACAAGGGCTGAGTACACCACAACAAGGGCTGAGTACACCACAACAAGGGCTGAGTACAACAAGGGCTGAGTACAACAAGGGCTGAGTACACCACAACAAGGGCTGAGTACACCACAACAAGGGCTGAGTACACCACAACAAGGGCTGAGTACAACAAGGGCTGAGTACACCACAACAAGGGCTGAGTACACCACAAGGGCTGAGTACACCACAACAAGGGCTGAGTACACCACAAAAAGGGCTGAGTACACCACAACAAGGGCTGAATACACCACAACAAGGGCTGAGACACCACAACAAGGGCTGAGTACACCACAACAAGGGCTGAGTACACCACAACAAGGGCTGAGTACACCACAACAAGGGCTGAGTACACCACAACAAGGGCTGAGTACACCACAACAAGGGCTGAGTACACCACAACAAGGGCTGAGTACACCACAACAAGGGCTGAGTACAACAAGGGCTGAGTACACCACAACAAGGGCTGAGTACACCACAACAAGGGCTGAGTACAACAAGGGCTAAGTACACCACAACAAGGGCTGAGTACACCACAACAAGGGCTGAGTACACCACAACAAGGGCTGAGTACAACACAACAAGGGCTGAGTACAACAAGGGCTGAGTACACCACAACAAGGGCTGAGTACACCACAAGGGCTGAGTACACCACAACAAGGGCTGAGTACACCACAACAAGGGCTGAGTACACCACAACAAGGGCTGAGTACACCACAACAAGGGCTGAGTACACCACAACAAGGGCTGAGTACACCACAACAAGGGCTGAGTACACCACAACAAGGGCTGAGTACACCACAACAAGGGCTGAGTACACCACAACAAGGGCTGAGTACACCACAACAAGGGCTGAGACACCACAACAAGGGCTGAGTACACCACAACAAGGGCTGAGTACACCACAACAAGGGCTGAGTACACCACAACAAGGGCTGAGTACACCACAACAAGGGCTGAGTACAACAAGGGCTGAGTACACCACAACAAGGGCTGAGTACACCACAACAAGGGCTGAGTACACCACAACAAGGGCTGAATACACCACAACAAGGGCTGAGACACCACAACAAGGGCTGAGTACACCACAACAAGTGCTGAGTACACCACAACAAGGGCTGAGTACACCACAACAAGGGCTGAGTACACCACAACAAGGGCTGAGTACACCACAACAAGGGCTGAGTACACCACAACAAGGGCTGAGTACACCACAACAAGGGCTGAGACACCACAACAAGGGCTGAGTACACCACAACAAGGGCTGAGTACACCACAACAAGGGCTGAGTACACCACAACAAGGGCTGAGTACAACAAGGGCTGAGACAACACAACAAGGGCTGAGTACACCACAACAAGGGCTGAGTACACCACAACAAGGGCTGAGTACAACAAGGGCTGAGTACACCACAACAAGGGCTGAGTACACCACAACAAGGGCTGAGTACACCACAACAAGGGCTGAGTACAACAAGGGCTGAGTACACCACAACAAGGGCTGAGTACACCACAAGGGCTGAGTACACCACAACAAGGGCTGAGTACACCACAACAAGGGCTGAGTACACCACAACAAGGGCTGAATACACCACAACAAGGGCTGAGTACACCACAACAAGGGCTGAGTACACCACAACAAGGGCTGAGACACCACAACAAGGGCTGAGTACACCACAACAAGGGCTGAGTACACCACAACAAGGGCTGAGTACAACAAGGGCTGAGTACACCACAACAAGGGCTGAGTACAACACAACAAGGGCTGAGTACAACAAGGGCTGAGTACACCACAACAAGGGCTGAGTACACCACAACAAGGGCTGAGTACACCACAACAAGGGCTGAGTACAACAAGGGCTGAGTACACCACAACAAGGGCTGAGTACACCACAACAAGGGCTGAGTACACCACAACAAGGGCTGAGTACACCACAACAAGGGCTGAGTACACCACAACAAGGGCTGAGACACCACAACAAGGGCTGAGTACACCACAACAAGGGCTGAGTACACCACAACAAGGGCTGAGTACAACACAACAAGGGCTGAGTACAACAAGGGCTGAGTACACCACAACAAGGGCTGAGTACACCACAACAAGGGCTGAGTACACCACAACAAGGGCTGAGTACACCACAACAAGGGCTGAGTACACCACAACAAGGGCTGAGTACACCACAACAAGGGCTGAGTACACCACAACAAGGGCTGAGTACAACAAGGGCTGAGACAACACAACAAGGGCTGAGTACACCACAACAAGGGCTGAGTACACCACAACAAGGGCTGAGTACAACAAGGGCTGAGTACAACACAACAAGGGCTGAGTACACCACAACAAGGGCTGAGTACACCACAACAAGGGCTGAGTACAACAAGGGCTGAGTACACCACAACAAGGGCTGCGTACACCACAAGGGCTGAGTACACCACAACAAGGGCTGAGTACACCACAACAAGGGCTGAGTACACCACAACAAGGGCTGAGTACACCACAACAAGGGCTGAGTACACCACAACAAGGGCTGAGTACACCACAACAAGGGCTGAGTACACCACAACAAGGGCTGAGTACACCACAACAAGGGCTGAGTACACCACAACAAGGGCTGAGTACAACAAGGGCTGAGTACACCACAACAAGGGCTGAGTACACCACAACAAGGGCTGAGTACACCACAACAAGGGCTGAGTACACCACAACAAGGGCTGAGTACACCACAACAAGGGCTGAGTACACCACAACAAGGGCTGAGTACACCACAACAAGGGCTGAGTACACCACAACAAGGGCTGAGTACAACAAGGGCTGAGTACACCACAACAAGGGCTGAGTACACCACAACAAGGGCTGAGTACACCACAACAAGGGCTGAGTACAACACAACAAGGGCTGAGTACACCACAACAAGGGCTGAGTACAACAAGGGCTGAGTACCCCACAACAAGGGCTGAGTACACCACAACAAGGGCTGAGTACACCACAACAAGGGCTGAGTACACCACAACAAGGGCTGAGTACACCACAACAAGGGCTGAGTACACCACAACAAGGGCTGAGACACCACAACAAGGGCTGAGTACACCACAACAAGGGCTGAGTACACCACAACAAGGGCTGAGTACAACAAGGGCTGAGTACACCACAACAAGGGCTGAGTACACCACAACAAGGGCTGAGTACACCACAACAAGGGCTGAGTACACCACAACAAGGGCTGAGTACACCACAACAAGGGCTGAGTACACCACAACAAGGGCTGAGTACACCACAACAAGGGCTGAGTACACCACAACAAGGGCTGAGTACAACAAGGGCTGAGTACACCACAACAAGGGCTGAGTACACCACAAGGGCTGAGTACACCACAACAAGGGCTGAGTACACCACAACAAGGGCTGAGTACACCACAACAAGGGCTGAGTACACCACAACAAGGGCTGAGTACACCACAACAAGGTCTGAGTACACCACAACAAGGGCTGAGTACACCACAACAAGGGCTGAGTACACCACAACAAGGGCTGAGTACACCACAACAAGGGCTGAGTACACCACAACAAGGGCTGAGTACAACAAGGGCTGAGTACACCACAACAAGGGCTGAGTACACCACAACAAGGGCTGAGTACACCACAACAAGGGCTGAGTACACCACAACAAGGGCTGAGTACACCACAACAAGGGCTGAGTACACCACAACAAGGGCTGAGTACACCACAACAAGGGCTGAGTACACCACAACAAGGGCTGAGTACAACAAGGGCTAAGTACACCACAACAAGGGCTGAGTACACCACAACAAGGGCTGAGTACACCACAACAAGGGCTGAGTACAACACAACAAGGGCTGAGTACAACAAGGGCTGAGTACACCACAACAAGGGCTGAGTACACCACAAGGGCTGAGTACACCACAACAAGGGCTGAGTACACCACAACAAGGGCTGAGTACACCACAACAAGGGCTGAGTACACCACAACAAGGGCTGAGTACACCACAACAAGGGCTGAGTACACCACAACAAGGGCTGAGTACACCACAACAAGGGCTGAGTACACCAGAACAAGGGCTGAGTACACCACAACAAGGGCTGAGTACACCACAACAAGGGCTGAGTACACCACAACAAGGGCTGAGTACACCACAACAAGGGCTGAGTACAACAAGGGCTGAGTACACCACAACAAGGGCTGAGTACACCACAACAAGGGCTGAGTACAACAAGGGCTGAGTACACCACAACAAGGGCTGAGTACACCACAACAAGGGCTGAATACACCACAACAAGGGCTGAGTACAACACAACAAGGGCTGAGTACACCACAACAAGGGCTGAGTACAACAAGGGCTGAGTACACCACAACAAGGGCTGAGTACACCACAACAAGGGCTGAGTACACCACAACAAGGGCTGAGTACACCACAACAAGGGCTGAGTACACCACAACAAGGGCTGAGTACACCACAGCAAGGGCTGAGTACACCACAACAAGGGCTGAGTACAGCACAACAAGGGCTGAGTACACCACAACTGCCAACAGCGATCGGCAGACCCGGACAGTCACCCATCCAATTGCTAGCGAAGCCCGACAGCGCTTAACTTTAGTGTTCTGGCAGGAGCCAGTGGTATCACTACGGCAAGGTGGTGTCGTTTACTGAAATAAGGTATATCAAAGTATACGGAGTTTGGCTTGCGAAGGAGTCGTGGCAGTGATGTAAAGTTCTGCGCCTAAACTAACTTAAGATATTAGACGATTATTAACTAATCTAATGAAGTCCAGTATGGGGAGAGTTTTAAGTTCAGTCTATCAATAGGTAAAAACTTTGACTATCACTTTGAGTAAAGCTAAAAACTCGGCGTAAAGTGTCCGACGACTGGCGTGTCCGACGACTAGCACTGGTCAGCACTGTAGAGAACTTGTAGGCAACTGCAGAACTGGAGAACTGGAAGCCTCGCTCTGGAGCCACAAGACCTGGCTGATGAGAGCCTGGAACTGGGCAATAACTGTGCGAGTGCCGGCGTGCGGTCGCTAGAACCCTGTGCTCGGCGTGTGAATGTCGTGCTGTGAACTACATGCACAACACAATTAAAGGGTCACTTTTTCGAAACCCCGTTATTGTCTCACATTTCGACGCAGAAGTTTGAAATCTGACTCAAAGGTGTCTACAACCTTCTTCTGTGACGGTGCAAAAGCGTGGTGATCTATGACGTAATCCACGGACTAGGGAATGCTTCAAGAACCAATGTGTCAACAAATGCGAGAAAAAAGGCCAGAGCTCGCTCGTTCATTTGAGATGTGTGTTGGGTTAACGTCGTCTCACTGGAACCAGATTGCACCAGAATTCTGCTCAACCTACCGTGGACGTGTCACACGATGGGGCAGGTCGCCGCACCCCTTCTGGCAGACATTTCATCCCTTCTTCTGACATCTGTGCTATGCATGTCGGAACAGTGACGTCCAGCGTTGAGTCTCGCGGTTTTCGTACGGGTGGCCGAGGAAAACATTACAGACACACCACCTCTCAGAACGGGCGTGAAAAGGCCTCAGAGGGTAGCATGAAGAACGTCAATGAAATCATCCCTTTAGTTCAGGCACTGGTACCCAAACACATCACGGTTGAAAACGACGGTTCGGAATGCGATGAGCAAAGGCACAACGTTTTTGACAACCTTTGATACTACTGACATCATCTGGACGAAAACCGTTCTCTACGGCTACCGTGGGCCTGCAATCCCACTGAATGTCACTGCACCCCTTTGGAGTGTACCGAAACTACAATGGTTGCTCTGGTGAACAGCGTGGAACCAGTGGCGACCGTTTAAAAGCATTCGAGGAAGTTTGAACGCGACCCAAAGCAGCAAAGAGCGCTTATGCTTTTTCAGCCCTCCTGCGGTACTATTACAGTGGGCGGGGGGAGGGTGGGTGGGCGACGTTGACACGTGCGCGAATAAAACGGTAAAGGGTGCCCCTAATTTTCGCTAGTTTAGCGACACCATCAGTCCCACACGCCCACCTTTGTTGAGCACTTTAAAAATCTACCCGCACAGAGACAAGCAATGACGAAGTCCTAGGCGCCTGCAGATAGGCTACACTACTATTCTACCCCTGATAACTAGCATGCAGAATGAGAGGGTTGTCGGAGGGTCGCACACTGTCGCTGTGTCGCCTGTTCTCTCTGTACAGGTGCAGTTTTAAAGTCATCATCAAAGGTGGGCAGATGGCCCCAAGGTTGTTGCCATAGTTGGCGGCCAGGGAAGGGGAGGGGGTGTCTTAGAAGGATCCTTTTCCGTTTTATTCATGTATGTGTCAGTGTCACACCCCAAGTGATCAAGCCAAAGGAGGGTGCGAAACAGGAGGCCTGAAAAAGCATAATCACCATTTGCTGCTTCGGAACACGGTCAAATTTCCTCGAACGCTTTTAAACGGTCCCTAGTGGTTCCAGCCTATACACCAGAGCAAAACTTGCGGTTGTATTGCAGTTCAAAGTGAAGCCAGTCGTGTTCATGGGATTGCTGGCCAACGAGGTCTTTAGAGAAAGACTGAATCGTCCGTGGGACGTCAGCAGTGTCAAAGATTGTCAAGAACGTCGTCCTGTTACTCGTTGCACCGCAAACTGTCCTTTTTGACCCGACTTGTGTGAGAGTCAACACCTGACGGAACGCACGGCTTCACTGACGCCCTTTATGCCATCCACTGACGCCTTTTCATTTCGATTTAGAGCGGCGGTGTGTCTGCAATGTTTTCCTCGGCCACCTGCAAGAAAACTGTGTGATTTCAACTTGTTCTAAGCTCCGTCACAGAGGCGTCAAGAAAAGGGGTGAAATGTTTGGAAGAGGGGGTGTGGCGACCTCCTCATCGTGCGACACGCCCACGGTGGGGTTGGGAAGAATGATGGTGAAATTTGGTGCCACTGTGACGTCATTAAGCCACCTTACTCCTCACGTGAACTTCCGAGCTGCGGACTTTCCTCGCATGTGCCGACACCTTGCTATTTGAAGCGTGAGAGTGACGTTGAAACGTCCCCTTTTAAACAATTTTACAGGACTGTGCTTAACCTGACACACAATATTTTTAGCGCAACGCAATCTGACTTTCAAAAAAATCCCTACGAAAGAATGGCCCTGACTAACATTAAACTATACCTTTCACAAATCACTAAATCACTTACCTCACAAAAATCTTCGTTACTCCCACTACTGCAATACAGCAAGCGCCACTACTGCCAGCTAAATAAAAGTTTCAAACTACAGAAGGCACTAACTACTGATAGGGATAGTTAGCAAATGAAAGATATTAATAGAGAACAAACAATGTATTTACCTTGATATCATCATATATAAATATAGCAGTTCATGACAAATTTCAAAACTCCGCCATCTCTCTCCCCACATCCACCACTGCTGGCGGCTCACCTCCAACTGCGCAACGCTACGCGCTGTTCACAGCCAGCTGCCTAACACTACAATGGCGAGTATTACAACAATGCAAAGCAGCCACAGACTGCACACAGCACAGCCAGTGATTTTCATACAGAGGTGGCGTTACCAATAAAAAAACCTAAACAGCCTACTTACATAGCCCCCATGCTACCCACAAAAAATTTTACAAATTGGTTGGGGCAGTGGCCAATACATATTTGTTAAAATTTTTCATAATCGTAATTACAATAACAAAGAAATCAAATGCACACACTTATTGATACAATGTAGGTCAAAAGCTAAAATTTTCTCACAGTCCATAAAGACAGTCCTGATCATTCATCACATTGCAATGTTTTTCTCAAAGACTGAGCAGTAAAAGAAAATGTACACAGAAGTAGTGGATTTCCATACAGTCTTGAAGAAGTAGTGTTGTCCTTCCAACGGAAAGACAGTGTTGACTCTTGACATGCAGACAGGTCATGGGCCACAACAGAGCAAACCCACAGCGGAGTCAGTCGAAGTTTTGAAGAGTATTGGTGGGTAGGTCATCACAGAGCAAACCCACTGTAGTCCTGGTAGAGATTACGGTATTGGTGGGCCACCAGAGGTGCAGACCCACTGTAGTCCTTGTAGAAATAATGGTATTGATGGATCATCAAAGATACAGACCCACTGTAGTCCTTGTAGAGATGGCCAGCAGCCATCCGTTGTGACTGTGCAGGTGCACAATCACCATTGAACAGTCTTGCGGATAATATAGCAAGTCCATAACCACCACTTGTGCACTCACAAAGTTTTTGAATTGTCCTGAGAACCAGCAATGCTGTTAACCAGTCCCTTGCTGAATTATTAACACATGCGCAAACACTAACAGTCCCTACTTCTCACATATTGTCCATATACTATGACCAACAGTAACGTGTGCAGTGAAATGTAACTTACAAGCTACTTAATTTGATGAACTGGTGTCAATTACAATTTTATAACATAAGAATACAATTACAAAGGTACAAAATACATCATTAAAAACATAATAGTACAGATAACATTCGTAGTAATAGGGGCTTTACAAAAGAATAGAAATAAACATATACATCAGTGTTACAAAAATAATGACATAAGTACATACATAAAAGATCAGAATAATTATTGAAACATCAACTTCACACATGAGCATTAAAACAAAACAGAATAAATAATGTCTAAACATCTTTACAAAGAAAATAACATATTATTAATGCAAATTATATTTGAGGATAACAGTATTCCTCGTCATAGTGAATGTAGCTTAGTATTAGAAGAGAAAAAAATTCTATGAAACAGTACACAGAGACAGGAAGAAAACAAATACACATGGGTACACAAACACATAGTGGGATAACACAAGGAAAGGACAGGGTTTCTTTTACTGCAGTATTTTGCAAACAAAACTTTCTTTACTTCTCGGAGATTTCCCTTCGTTCCTCATTATTTCAAAAAGTCCTATCAATACCTGCTTTCTCTACTCTGTTCATATTTCTTTCAAAATAATTATTTCTCAGTGCACAATACTCATTTTTGCCAAATCTGTTTCATATAACCTGTCAATGCATTCTTTCCCTATTCTTCATAGTCAGTTTCTTATATAGTCTACCCCCTCTTAAGATAACTTAAATCTACTGAGCTCAGATGCTAAACTAAGGGACGAGGCAATGCAGCAACACATAACATATTAACACAAACAGCAATGACAAAAAAATGGAAATTTGCAAAGGAAGCAGCATTTTAGAAATTAGCGAAGCAATTGCAATATTACAACTAATATAAGGCAATGTGCAGCAAACAAGAAAAATAAATCTGGCTTAGCAAAGGAACACAAATTAAAATTCAGTAGCACTATGCCCGGCAAACAGCAGCAGCAAAAAAAAAAAAAAAAATATAAAAAAAACTTATATCTAAACATGACATAGCTCAAGCAGAAAAATATGACAGTAAAGACAACAATGCAGACAAGGGAAATGTATATTCACATCTTAATGTCTATGTAATTAAAGTGGTGCACCACAAAAACTAATTCTACAAAAAATTACTAAGTACTAGAAAAGAAAATTATGTATGCAGTTCCTGTGAAGGTAAATGTCTTTTTGTGCTCCCTCATTTTTTTGAAAAAAATTATTATTTATTCGATCTGTAGACATAAAATAACTATATTAGTACATATATTAAATATTATTTTAACCAATGCTGCAGTGCAGCTAGAAACTAGATATTAAATGAAATAAGCAACTATGTACAAAGCAAAGCATAAGAACATCGTTCAATAGCCATGTGGCATTTCATAAGTAGTAAAAAGGTCTCTCATCTAGAAAGACAGTAGTCATAATCAGGTGTGTAGACAAACTATTTCTTGTCATTTCATTAGGCATTTCAGTAAATATCAGAAAGTACGATATGTTTCCAGGTAATGCTTTCTACAAAGGAATGTCAGAAGCGAGGTTAATGGCCCCCCTTTTTTTTCCTAATGGCTTTTTCTCCAGGCGGCTGGCCCAGGTGGCCGCTCAAGACGCATTACGTCAAGGTCACTTACCTTTCTTACGGAAATATTTACGACAGCAGTTTCCGCTACAGTGGCAGTCTCATATAAAAATATTTCACAGGTCAAGAATTAGCGTTGCAAATCTGTAGAAACAAAATCCTATAAATATAAGCGTCCAAAAAATTTTCGCCAGCATTGTGATACATTCACGCATATACACACATTTCATAACTCTTAAAGTACGATTCTTGGTTTCCAATAACCTTTTTCACAAACCATAGTCCCTAACTTCTATTCATTATTCATATACATATAAACACGTAATCACATTCCTTATATAGCATCAGCTTATTGATCATAAACATACCTCAACAGCATAATACACATCGTCGTCGTAAAAATAACATCATAACACCTCAGTCAAATCTCAAAAACGTCGTAGCTTTCTGCAATAATGTCAAAACCTAAAAAAAATTCTCTGCTCATATCAATAGTGTCATCTACCTCAAACGTACTTTAAAAATCATGATCCCACACCAAATACATCATTCAGAGCTCTCATAGCATCACAATGGTTCCGAAAAATTATGAACAGTTCGCAAAGTACAGACAAAATACAATTTCATAAGTGTGAAGTTATCCAACTGTGTAATTATGTAAATATCTGTCACTGATGTAGTAAAATAAATGTTTATCTCTGTCAAATAATCAGATAGCTGTGTAATTCTGTGTTAGAGAAATATGGTACCGATGTGTAAAGTTGTATAAGCAAATACCATATTAGCTAGGGCTCCTTGTGCTCGCCAAACACATGGTACACAAAGTAAGCGTGTAACCCCCTGAGGATTAATGTAATTATACCCTCAGGTGTTACAGATTACAGCAACGGAATGAAATGTATCACGGAAAACCTTTGTATCATTGTACTTCAAATATCTTTAAAAAATAAATGTTTTAAGTACAAAATTAATCACTCAAATGCGTGTCCTGTAGCGCTAAATGCGCGTCTTACTGTAAGATAATTCTGTGGAACTGTCGTAGTTATCGTCCTCTGTAAGCAAAGTTCTGCTAAAGTCAATGTACGTACCTCATGATACACAAAAGTGAAATGCTTTGCGTATAGATATCTTAGTTATTACGCTTATTGCCGTGATGAGGAAAGTACTGTACTGTAACGTATTGTTGTGCTACGGAAAAGGCTGTCTCATTGTAGCTATACCACAAAACTTACTACTAAAACATGTTTTACTTTCCAGAATAAAACAGAAACTGTGCAGATATAAAACAGAAACACTGCAAAAGCAACATTGTACATTGTCACTCATTAGTAGCGTCGTGATAAAATCGTGTAGCTGTCACATAAACTAAACACTGTGTCATCTGGTATCTCACAGAAAGTACTTTAAATCCAGAATGTATTTTCAAGTAAACCAAAATGTTGCATGAAAATCTCATTAGCAGTACCAGCATGTGTCCTAAGTATGTAAGCCTGATAGTCGTTACGTAATCGTGCAACTAACAAGCAAGAATGTACAAATGCAACACTGTGTAGTCTGTTCACTATAACAATGCATTCGTAATTTCTGTTTAAATAAGTTCTCTTGGTTCTTGACTGGATATTTAACTTCAAACATTGTTGCATGTTAACAGATTCTAAGTCTGACAAAGCATACTAGAAATGTGAAGTGAAAAATTTTGTGGGAAAGACAAAGTTAAAAAGCAGATTATCTTTCACTAAACGGTTTTACATGTGAAATGTGGTGTAAACCTTTACTCTTCCTAGTACGCAGAGTTTCAACTTCAACGCAATTATCATGTGGTATACGTCGGATTCTGTAAGGTCCATTGTAAACTAGAAAGAATTTGTGACTCAAGTGTTTCTTCTTATGTGACAATGAATGAGCTTTAATGAGAACTTTCTGACCAATATACAATTTCTTTGCATTTGCTTTACCGTGTAGTTCTCTCCTTTTGTCTGCTGCAGATTTTATATTTTTAAGAGCCAAATCAATTATGTCTTTGTGTCGAAGTTTACGTGTATTCGGGAAAGGTACAAGCTCTCTGATTCTGTTCGGTGGTTCTTCATTCTTCAGTACAAGAGTAGGTGGTAAAGCAGTGGAATCATGAGGCATTTCATTCAGCACGTTTTGAAATAAGTGTAAATATCTGTCCCAATGCTGATGCTTTCTGTAACAATAAAGTCTGCAAAGCTTATTGATTTCTTTCATAATCCGTTCGGAGGGGTTAGAATGTGGTGAGTACAATGAAATAAAAACAGGTTTGATTTTATGATTGCGAAGCATGCGTGACCAAACAGCAGATCTGAATTGCGGTCCGTTATCTGAAATGACTTTACTAACGTGTCCAACTTCACGTAAGAAATTTTTAACAAAGGCGTTGGATACAGACCGTCCAGTGGCTTTACGTAACGGTGTGAAAGAAACAAATTTTGAAGTAAGTTCAACAGCGACTAGAACGTACGAAAATCCATTAGATGTTCTGACAAGCGGTCCCAAGAGATCAACAGCAGCAAATTCTTTTAATTTAGAAGGAATTATAGGAAACAGCGGAGCACGATGGAAGATAGTAGATGGTTTCGCCTTTTGACAAAGTTTACAAATAGACAAGACTCTTAGAATTCTCTTTTCCATATTGTTAAAATAACAAGTCGTTCGAAGAATATGATAACATTTTCGTGGGCCAAAATGTGCATAGCTGAAATGAATGTACCAAATGAGCTTATTAACAAAATTGTCAGGAATGCAAAGTACCCATAGCTTGTCATCAACAGTGCAGCGTTTGAAGAGTATGTGGTTTCTAACCAGATAATAATCCCGAATCTGAGTGTGTGTCTTTTCATGCCATTTGCTCTTGATGTCTTTCCAAATCGGATCTTTATCTTGTTCATGAGCAATGTCCTTTAAAGATGTGGTGATGAAGTTTTCAAAGGCGACTTTCTGAATGTAAAGAATACTGAAATTTTTCTCGAGGCTACCTTCTGTGTTACTTTTATCAAGCCCAGCTGGTGCGCGTGACAGTGCGTCCGCAACAATGTTCTCCTTGCCGGGAATGTAGACTATTGTGAAGCGGAATTCTTGCAGAAACAATGCCCAACGTTTTAACCTGTCATGATTTAATTTTGAAGACATAAGAAATTGTAATGCACGATTATCACTGTATACTTTTACGTGCTTACCAGAAAGAAAGAAACGGAATTTGTTAAATGCCCAAACGATAGCTAAAGCTTCTAATTCAGTAACGGAATAATTTTTTTCAGATTTTGTTAGCACTCGGCTAGCAAAAGCAATGGTTTTCTGAACAGTAGTGTCATTTTCTATGGCTTCTTGAAATAAATGGGCACCATGTCCGACTTTAGAAGAATCCGTGCTAAGCCAGAAATCTTGTGACAGATCTGGATGACCTAGTATTGGCGCGTTAAGTAGCGATTCTTTCAAAGAATTGAATTCCAATTGTGCTTGTTCGTCCCAGTTCCAAATAGTGTTTTTTCCAGTGAGGGAACAAAGTTTTGGTGTAACAAGAATTTGCATATTCAGAAAACGACGGTAAAAATTTACGAGACCTAGAAAACTGCGGACTTGTCTTTTTGTGGATGGAACTGGAATGGCTCTGATTGCTTCTAACTTTTCAGGATCCGGCTGAATGCCTTCAGAAGAAATAATATGTCCCAAAAACCTCACCTTTGACCTACCGAATTCAGACTTTTCCAGGTTAACTGTAATTCCAGATTCTGCAAAAATACGTAACAAACTGTTGAGGATGCGATTATGTTGTTCCCATGAAGCTTCTGCTATTAGAATATCGTCCACATATAAGGTGATGTGACGTTTTAAGAACTCAGGTAATATGGAATTTAGCCCGCGAATGAATGCTGCTGAAGAAATGTTCAAACCAAAGGGAAGTTTCCAAAACTGATAACAAACGCCGAAACAAAGGAAAGCTGTGTAATTTCTACATTCTGGATGAAGTTCGATCTGATAAAAGCTGGATCTGAGATCAATGGAAGACAACACTTTTACACCATTAAAATTTTGAAGAAGTTCTTCTAACGTTTGCGGCCTGTCTGTTTCAGGAATGATGATAGTATTGATTTGTCTCGAATCTAAGACAAGCCTGATCGATCCATTTTTCTTCTCAACAACATGTAATGGATTGTTGTATGAGCTTACTGCAGGCTCAATAATGCCCTCGTCAAGCATAGATTGTATTTCTGTTCTAACACGGTCCCTATAATGCGCTGGAATTACGTATGGTCTAACACAAAATTTAGTATGCTCACGAACACGAAATTGGTATTGAAATCCCTTGATTGTTCCTGTTTTGTGAGTAAAAACTGCGGAATGTGCTTGTAAAATCTCAAAAAGGTCTTGCCTATCATTGTCATTACAATTTTCAATTGTTTGAATTTTATTCTGAATTAACTCATTAGTATCAAATGCGCCGTCGATATCACCCCTGTCAGTACTTGCAGAGTGATTGTTAGTGTCAAGTTCCGTCGAAAATTCCGAACTGTTGTCTAACAGGAGGTAAAGCCGATTAATTTCTTCGTCATGGTTTGAGAGCCAATCTTCAAAATTCAAAGCTACTGACTTACCTTCTTTTTCTAAACTTATTTCAGCATCGTGAAAGCTTAAGATTGCTTTGTATTCATTCAAAAAGTCTACTCCCAGTATAATTTCCGTCGACAATAATGGAACAATAAGAAAGTTCATAGAGAAGCTGTGGCTTTGACAAAAGAATTCTAAGTAGGTTTGTTGGCGTACATCTACACTTTTTCCAAAGATTGCACCTTGTAATTTAATCTTACGCAACGGAAGTGTGGGGCAATCATTCGATTTGTTGCATTTGCTAAAAGCTGTTTCACTAATTACTGAAATGGGACTGCCAGAGTCAAGTACTGCCGTAAATTTTACATCATTTACTGTAATGTGAATCACAGGATATGCAATGTTGTTATATTTTACGTCGTGTTCCTGGAGTAAGATGTCCCTAATGTCTTCCATTTTTACGTAATTACTAGCTACGGCAGCTGCGTCGTTAGTGTCACACGTGCGTTTTGTGGCTGCCAGCGGTATGAGTCATTGCCTATTGTCTCTTTGTTGGCGCGCGTCGTTATTGGGGTTTGGAGACCTAACTTCTACAAATTCACCGCGACGAGAGGGCCCTGCCCTGTTTAAATCCCGCCAGTTCTGATGCAATTCAGGTCTGTCGTTACGATCATATCGTCTGTCGTCATGTCGGTAGTTCCTGTAGTTTCTTTCTTCTCGGTTAAGTGGTGGAGAATTTCTCCCTGAATTATCACTGCACGGTGGACCGTTGCGTCTAAAGTTATTCTGTGTCCCGTAATAATAATTGTTTTGGTTCCCATATTGTCTGTTCCTCTGATTGTCTCTGTGATAGTCATTACCGCGGAGAGGTGATCTTTCCCTGTAATTATTACTACTCTGCCAACGGTTGTCATACGGGTGGTGTCTGTTTCGGTCACGATTTGTGTTGTGAGAATAGCCTTGTCGCGTCCAGTTATTATTTCTTTCATCGCGGAATTGCGACGGATGTGATCTGTAATTGTTGTGCTCGTGCGTTCCGCGATTGTCAGTGTCAATTTCCAGTTCTTGTAAGAGTCCTTGAAATGCTTCAATGTCGTCTTTGCAACGTCCTGCCAAAATAATATGTCGTAAATGTTCAGGCAGTTTGATTAAGCAAATGCGGATGAGTTCTGAGGGGCTGTATGGGTTTGAAAGATACTGATTCTTGTGTAACATGTCTTCAAAATATTTCACAAGACTGGAAAATTCAGATTGTTCGAAATGTTTCATCATTATGATGCTATGTTTTACTCGGTCTTGTGTAGCTTGAGACCAATATGCTGAGAGGAAGGCATGATAAAAATCTCCTTCATTGTGACAATCGTGAACGACCGATCGCATTCTTACAGATGGTTCATTCTCAAAGTAGCCACACATAAATTCTAATCTGTGCTCTAATGACCAGTTGGGAGGAAAACAATGAGAGAATTGATGGAGCCACGCTTGTGGATGAATGTCGTTGGCAGAATTCTTAAATGTTTTGAATTTACGTGTAGTAATGAACAGCTTATAGTCAAAGTCATCATGTCGGCGAGTCGCATATCGGTCATTGTTACGTCGTTTCGGCGGTTCCATTTCAAAATTCGGTGCACCTTGCCAATTTCTTTCATAATTTCCGAAATGCGCTGTGTTATTATTTTGTGGCTGTTCCGTATTTCTATGTCCCTCTTCCTGTATTGGGGCGCGAGTGTCCTCTGAAATACGTAATTCTTGTATTACCTGTGTCAGCTGATCTTGTACTTCCCGGATTTCTCTTTGGTGTTGCGTATTAATTTGATTCTGATTTTGTTTGAATTTCCTAATTTGTTCGCACTCTTCTGTGTCATTCAGATTATCATCTACCTTCGTAGATAAATTATTGAACTGATCCGAAAGTTCGGCTACTTTCTCCGATAGTGTACTTATTTCCTCAGTGTGTTTTTCTGAACCAAGTTTCAGAGTATCTACTGTGTCCTCTAAGTTTTCCTGAGTTTTTGCAAGTTGCGTAACCGAATCGGTAGATGCAACTGAGTCAAATTTAGCTTGCAAGGTCTCATGATTTTCATGAACAATAGTTTGCAGTTCTTTTATGGCTGCTTCGTGATTCTGTAATGCATTTTCATGCCGCGAAAAAATAGGTTGAAAATGCTCACAAATTTGAGTTTTTACGTCATTACAGACCTTTTGACATTTCGATTCAATGTTATGTAGCTCAGTAGTTAAATCTTCACGTGTTTGCTCAAGAGTTTATTCCAATGAGTCTAACTTTTTAAGATTTTGTTCCATTGTGTCTAATTTTTTAAGATTTTGTTCCATTGTGTCTAACTTTTGAAGCTTTTGCTGTGTTTGTCTCTGGTGTTGTTCCATTGTGTCTAACTTTTGTAGCTTTTGCTGTGTTTGACTCTGATTTTGTTCCATTTGTTTCTGATTTTGTTCAAGCGTTGTGTCTAACTTTTGTAGCCTTTGTCCCATTTGTTGCATTAACTGTAATAACAATGCACTGGTGTCTGAAACACGTTCCTCAGTGCTTTTCGGCAGTGAAGTTGCACCGGCAACATTCACATTTTGACAAGCAGAAAATGTGTCTTGACTTATTTGAGAAAACGGTGAGGACCCAAATCCTGAATCCACAGCATTTGCGAGATTGTTTCCTGTCATTTCGGATTCCTGAGGCGAGCTGTCGCCGACCGATCGATCGATAATGCTTCCCTGTTCTCTAATTGTTTCACTGTCTACACCATTGTTTGCCGCCCGCTCCATTTCCCTATGCACAATTACCAAATTATTACTTTGAACATTAGTTAATTCATTACTCGGTGGCGCTAACACACTGCTTTCGTCTTTACTGTCATTTCTCAGTTTACTTTGGAGCCTAGTATTACGTTTTTCACACACCATTATTGTCACAATATTTCACACGATAACACAGAAAAACACAATTTGAAGAGCAAAAATAAGAGAACACATTAACATAGCACTGAAAATAATATCTCGTTAATTGTAAGTGCAGCTGCGAAATACTTGCTGCAAATCTACATGCATGCCACAACTGTTTTACTGTACAACAATGAAAAACTACAACTACAAAGGAAATTCTCTCTATGATTACGCGCTAGCAATAAACAATAGCTACACTAATTACACAAACTACAAGAAAAAAATCAGAAGATTCCAGTGAGGTATCCTAGGCTAAGGGTCGACATATGAAACGTCCCCTTTTAAACAATTTTACAGGACTGTGCTTAACCTGACACACAATATTTTTAGCGCAACGCAATCTGACTTTCAAAAAAATCCCTACGAAAGAATGGCCCTGACTAACATTAAACTATACCTTTCACAAATCACTAAATCACTTACCTCACAAAAATCTTCGTTACTCCCACTACTGCAATACAGCAAGCGCCTCTACTGCCAGCTAAATAAAAGTTTCAAACTACGGAAGGCACTAACTACTGATAGGGATAGTTAGCAAATGAAAGATATTAATAGAGAACAAACAATGTATTTACCTTGATATCATCATATATAAATATAGCAGTTCATGACAAATTTCAAAACTCCGCCATCTCTCTCCCCACATCCACCACTGCTGGCGGCTCACCTCCAACTGCGCAACGCTACGCGCTGTTCACAGCCAGCTGCCTAACACTACAATGGCGAGTATTACAACAATGCAAAGCAGCCACAGTCTGCACACAGCACAGCCAGTGATTTTCATACAGAGGTGGCGTTACCAATAAAAAAACCTAAACAGCCTACTTACAACGTCACTGGCCGCCACGCCTCTGCACCATTACAGGGGAAGGTTTTAGGCACGTCTGAGGCAAATTTCATACTGCGTTGCAGTATGAGGCAATTAAAGAATTTCGGAAGTGTGGCCCTATAATTGTTTTGCACGGTGTAGTTGTTGGATGCATCAGCGCTCTCTGTGGTGGCGGAAATAATTATTGGCTCCTTAACGGCCTGTTTGAACGCCTTCTGTCGCTGTGTACCGCGGCTAGTGGAGACAGAGCACAAATTAATAACCATTCAACACTAAATGTATAATGAGCAGCGTAAGTTAAATCAACTTTCCCAAGTGTAAAAATAGAAACGACGATGCCCCACTCCCCGACCAATAAGGCCCATTTCATTTTTTAAGTATGTTCACCCAGTCAAAGCAGCAGCAAAAACGGCCAAGTCCCTGGAAGACGCTACATCTAAAAAAAAACCCAGCTTCCCAGAATAATGTGTGGGAACTGATATGGAGATCGCTCTGTCGTGTGTCTTGGATGCCATAGCTTCTCACGCTGCCTTCCTTGTGAAGGGAGAAGAATTCCTTTGAGTGGCGTTTGATGATGTCTGTCACGTATCCCCTAGTAGTCTTTTAATCTTTTGCCTCTAATACCTCTGCTCTAAGCTCCCCTGTAAAGAGCTGCTGCGGCAATTTTGACTATGTATAGTTTATGGTTTTACTGCCTAGTTTATGCTCTCACTTCTGGCCAATATAAGCAGTTATTAATCAGCATTTCGACCGTTCCAGCTGCACAAGAAAATTTGTCTCTGTGTTTTTCGTTTGAATAGTTGACCACTATGCATCATAAAGCGTAAGATGTCTACCTATTATAAGAGGGATCTACATCTGGCTTTTGTGTTTTGGAAGCTGGTCTTCAACTGTTGTAAGATAGAGCACATATGACCGTTGATGTATCGATACATTTTTCTGTTTTATGTTCGACAACGGTCAAAACATGGCATACATGTATAAAGCATCTCAAAGCTGCTTTATTTTATTACAGGTCCTAATCCTTAGGCTGAGGTGCGTAGTTTTTCTTCCCCAAAAGTTAACGTTTTGTTAATTTTCCAAACACTCGGCTTAAGTATGACACCATTTATGTTTCGTTTAGCAACTTAAAGCTACCAGTACATCTCTCCTAGTTTCCACACTCCTCAGAAGCTCTCTTGGATACATTGCTCGACAAGTATTATTGGTAAAAAAGGCAGAGAAATGGGTTAGCCACAGTATAGAGGGATGCAAAACGGCATCTGAGATAACTGGGAATTATAATTAGGAGGGGAGTACTCGAAATCCTTAGCCAACCTATGAGTGTGCAACTGAAATGGCTCAGATTTAAGAACTTTATTCTATGTGATACTGGCAGTAAATTTTACAAGGCTTCACCACAAATAGTCAGTTAACTCATTGCTGAGTGTCGTGACCCCGTTTCTTCTATTATTTCTTAAGTAACTGAATCTTCTACTAGACTTCTCCAACCACAGCGATCTTCAGCTCCACTTAATACAATGTGAAGAGGTACGCTGGTAATCTTCTCCGCTCGATCCAACAATCTATTTGCTGCTCTTCATGGTCGTCTTCTGCCTTCTATTATGAATTGAAAGATAGTCTTTTCATATTATCCCATTCTCTTCTCAAAATATACCCAAGGAAATGGAAGTATCTTTGGCTGAGACGTGAAGAAAAACTTCTTGTGATGCTAAGTTCCTCTATAATGGAAGCACTAGTTCTTTCTGTCCATGGTACACATAACATCTTCCCTCAACACTATATTTCGAAGGCTTCAATTTGGCTCTTGTCACTGGATTTCACGGTGTGATGGTCCTCTGGGAACGAGAAACATTTATTTATAGTTGACATGACATGTTTAAACGAACTGTTATTCTGTGTGCAAAAGAGCATGTAAAAATATTAATTATCTGACTGTGATGCAGATGAAAAGCAGTATCGATATTGCAGTATAATCTATGTTTTGAGAATAATGAAACAAAAGAAATAGATTTTCAGAATTATATTACTCTGGTTGGAATCTTCATATGAGAAAGACGTGGATGGAGACAAATGTATTTTGTAACATATTACTCGTAAATATATGCTGTTATTTATAACCATACCACTTATTTCAGTGGTGGTAGCATCCCTACATGCATGAAATTTAATCGTAAGTTTTTCAGAGATTAATAAGATGCGGTACAGCGCGAGTTGTTATTTGTATTGTTGGCCGCCATTTGCAAGACGGCAGATTCCTATTCAAATTACTCCAATATTAAGTGACGTAAAGCAAAATGGAGAGGGTTTACAAACAATTTCTTGAGTAAACGTACTAAAGTCAAGTTCATTTCGTTCATTTTGGAAAGGGTCGTATCGACAGTAAAACATTCTTGTGCTTGCCGCTCCGCGGCTATCTTTTGTTCAAAAGACGAGATTTTCACAATTAAGAAAGTTCTCAGCTTTGAATTAATAATAAGCGGACCATGCAGAAGGTGTTTCTCCACGCGAATCCACGAAATCGTAAATTATTATTCATGTGAAAGGACATTAAATAACAACCTGAGATATTTCTAAATGTAAAACATCGAGGTGCTTCACACCGAGCTGTTCCTAATTTATTTTACGTATATACAGACATTCGAAAGTGACTTATTTATCGGGCACTTGAATGTGGAAAGCGTTAACAATATCAAAAGTAATAATACTCGCTTCTGATAACAAGTTGTAGTCAAGCGTGTAACCTTATGTGATCTCACGATTTATTATTAACAGCATAAGTATACACTCACTGATACGCACACAAACACACGAAAAAAAATGACTACAACGGTCCATGTCTCGGAGCTGCACAAGAACACAAGAAACACAAATGATTCCACCAGACGCATCTCCGTTGTTTTGGATACTGTTCGGTTCTGCCAGTGAGCCAAGGACGGTTCTTCGTTTCATTTCTTGAACACTCTTTCCTATGTCATCGCTCAGAGATCCTAGATATACACAATCTTTCACTACGTCTAGAGCCTTTAAGCATCCTGTAAGTCGAATTTGATCTGAACAATGACGATGAATTACCATTAATTTTTTTTTTTCACGATGAACACTAGACCGAAAATTAAACTAATAGTTTTCACTCTGGAGAACAGATCACTAAGTTCTTCCCCACTTGCTGCAATGAGAGCAGTGTTATATGCGAAGTGTAGGATTGTTGATTTTACTGTCGCCAATTCGAATGCCACCACATAAGCCATCCAGTTCTGTCCTGATGGAATACTCTGCATAGAATTTATAGAGCTGAGATGACACTACACATCCTTGTCTACACAACCTTGTATGACTCCGTTTGTCACATCCAAAAACTCCAAGTATTCACTATTTACCTTTAAGGTTGAAAAGCCAAAGAAACATGTACACTTACCTAATAACGTGTAGGGTCCCCGCGAACACGCAGAAGTATCGCAACACGACGTGGCATGGTGTAAGGGATCCGTGATCCCACGAACATAGATGCTAGCATCCGACGCCCAGGTCGATAGTAGACAGGAGTCGATTGTTGTGCGCTGCAGGAGGCAGTGAGACGAGTGAGGCAAGTGCGGAGTAGTACTGGAGAGTGTCGAGTGAGAAGGAGTGCGGGAAAGACGGGCAAGAATGGTGGTCGAGTAAAATTCACCAGAGTATGACAAGTGAGCACGTCCCCCTGATCATCGTGGGGTTGACCCTGACTAATACCGGTTCGCGAGTGATGTGAAACAGAAAGTGACAAGTGCCGAATTACGTGTTTCGCGTCAACCGCGTCAGCGAGCAACAACCGTGGATTGCAGTGAGGATTGTTGTGAATGTTAACCATCAGCATTGCGTGTGACGAAGTACTGAAAATCAACACCCAATTAAAAAATATAACTGTGAATAGACGTGTAAGGCGAAGGTAGCAACTGCCTCAGCATTTGTGTGTTAGTAGGAAATATATATCAGTTTGTACATCGCAATCTTTGTGGTCCTTAATAATAGACAAACTTTCTATCATTTCCACTATTCAGCCTCAGAACAGCCGCACTCGGTTGAAACACCCCCGAAACCAGCAGAAAAACCGATAGCCTTTCTTCCATTAAGCACACGGTCATATAATCATAATAATTAACCGTTTGGCAGCTATGATAAATTACACAACACCCAATAAGGAATTTTAATCGGGGGTGTTTCATCTTGGCTCCCGTGAAAAGGACAGTTGCAATCTTCGGATCGGAACAGTGGTTTATTAAGCACCATTTTTGGTTTCAGTGGAATGACATTTGCAATTATTGGACAGTTTTAGTGCAAAAATAATTCGGTATTGTCGTTACCGTGACTAAAATTACAGTATTCCAACTAGAAACATTGTAATGTAATGGATTTATGGTGAAATTATAAATCGCGGGAACGAAGCACATTATTTAGACAATACAGTGCAAAAGTGACTGAGAAACAGTAAACAGTTTGAAACTTCCTGGCAGATTAAAACTGTGTGCCCGACCGAGACTCGAACTCGGGACCGAGTTCGAGTCTCGGTCGGGCACACAGTTTTAATCTGCCAGGAAGTTTCATATCAGCGCACACTCCGCTGCAGAGTGAAAATCTCATTCTGGAAACATCCCACAGGCTGTGGCTAAGCCATGTCTCCGCAGTATCCTTTCTTTCAGGAGTGCTAGTTCTGCATGGTTTGCAGGAGAGCTTCTGTAAAGTTTGGAAGGTAGGAGACGAGGTACTGGCAGAAGTAAAGCTGTGAGTACCGGGCGTGAGTCGTGCTTCGGTAGCTCAGTTGGTAGAGCACTTGCCCGTGAAAGGCAAAGGTGCCGAGTTCGAGTCTCGGTCGGGCACACAGTTTTAATCTGCCAGGAAGTTTCATATCAGCGCACACTCCGCTGCAGAGTGAGAATCTCATTCAGTAAACAGCCTGTTTTTACGAGTTGAAAAGACAAGAGAAGTGTTAATAAATAATGTATTGAAGTATGGACACGAAACCCTGTGTGAATTACTATAAAATTCATACTCTAAGAAAAGGAGCGTTTGTGCATAATCGCGAGTGAACCAGCCAAAATTCTGTTACAAAAGTATCAGGAACATGTTTTCAAGTGACTTTGAATCCGAAATTGTTTTTTGAACTGGGTAAATCGCTCAATTTGATGTGGACCCATAAACTGTTACCGCATTCGTGAGTGTTGTCTTTGGCGTAATTGTTGGATGACGTCACCCAGAATGTGAGTGGTTAACGAAAGCATCTGAAGCAGTGAAGAGGTTCCACACGCCGCGACATCAAGGATTTAGACAGCGGAGATGTACCACACTGACCAGTGACTACAGCGGAGCCAAGTGGCTGAAGTAGGAAGAACGACGACGCGGAGTTCGACATCTAGTGGCGTACCCCGGAAGTATACGACGTCTGCGCCGCCTACCCGCCGATCAACGAAATACGTGACATCAGCTCCATCCTGTCGCCAACCGTCGAACTACGAGGCTGTGTCAGCGCGATTCGCCGCGAGCTTCGCTTTGCACACGGCACCACACACCAGCTGCAGCAACGGATCGCCTGACAGCCGCCGCGCCGCAGGAGCCAACGCCAACACAACTAGCAGCGCGTCTTCGAACGTCAAAACACCGCGACTTCGACAAGCGTCGAGGGGTGAGTGAGGACGATTTGCTGGCGCGAGACTAACTAATATTGCACTACCTTCAGAGCGCGGAAGGAACTTCAAATCAAATTTGACAATTGCAGAAATTATAAAAACAATATTTTTTAACATTTCTTTGCGAATTTGCTCTGAAGCAAGGTATGCTAATATGCTCGAGTTTTCATGCTGTACAGCACAGAATAGTGTCTCACTTGCATTATTTATTGTAAACTACATGTTTATATGTCTTTTAAGTTGTGTGTATGTTACTTTGATATTTTGTGTGTAAGTGCAGTCATTGATGTTTGATCTAGGTAGGCTTCTGTAATTTATGGTGTTCAATGGAGAGGTTTATTTTGCCAGTCTGGGTTAACCTAATACAGTGAAGTATTATTTAATTTTTAGTTAATTAGTGAGAGTTTGGATTACTAGGAGACTATTATTTTTTTCATGTCTGTGCATAGTGAATAGTTTAGAATGGATCCTGAATTGAAAGAAAAGGTTGTGGAGGAGGTAGTTAGAAAAATGAGGATAAGGGCAACCCAGGTGATAGAGTAGAGACAGAGTAGGTGTAGGGAGCCAGCAACTCTTTTGCTGGTATACCAAGTGGCGACTGGTACACTCCCAGCTGGGTGAGACTTTATTTCTCATTTCAAGTTTCACTCCTCTACCATCTTTCTCTATCCTTAGGTTAAGAAAGTTAGTGTGTAGTACTTAGCTTAGTAGTGGTCATCCAAATAATTCAGCCAGGAAACACGTAGTAAATTTACATAGTTGTTACTGTTTATGTAGAGTGTGAGATATCAGAGAATCAATAAGTCAAAAATCAACTTAGTTTCAGTACATTGCAATATTATTAGTGCCAGAAGTAATAAAATGTGAACCAGATCAGAAAGCTAATGTTTATAAAATGTGGTGGGAAGCTAATTGGTCAAACAAGAGTTTGTGTAATCTTATAGAGTTGTTTTCTGAGGCATGAAAAGGTCAAACTGATGTAAGAAAATTGAAGTAATGCATCAGCTTGTAAGTAGATGAACATATAAAGAGGCAAATACATGAGGAGATAGTTGTTCGAATAAGTGATGTGAAATATGGTATATGGAGAGGCGAAGCAGCCTGAAGTAATATTTTTATGTTGTTATTGCAGCGAATATGGAGGGTTGATGTAGGCTGAAGATAAATATTTATTTGCAGTTGAAGGAGTTAGAGGGAGTTATGTGTAATGAAGTGTATGAAGTACGAGATGTTTAAAGTATTGAAGTATGTCATTTAGCACATGAGCAATATCTGTTTGCAAGTTATTTGTAGGTATACATGTTGATCTGAGGTATGCTGATAAAACAGAAAGTGTAACCTATGAGTAATGAGTAATTCATAAATCCATTTAGCTATCAGAGTCAATTATGGTTATACTTAGGTCAAGTTTTAGAAGCAGAATTCTGGCACTGTCTAATGAATAATAAATATCCACATAGCAGATTTGGATTAATGTCAGTATAATAGAACGTATTATATTTTTCATATGAGCATTAGCGATGGCAGTAAATGATCAGTAATTTAAAATTTTCATTGGGTGACCACATTAGTTATAGTGATGCAAATAGTTATGTAAGACATATTTAGTGGTATAGTGGAGCATTTAATATTATTGAATTAATTTGCAGAGGTATGAGGGATTGTAAAATAATTGCATAAGTCAAGATGTAAATGCTATATTTTGTTTTGATATTCAATTTTGCTTGTGTTCAAGACTCAAATGAATGAGTTGTGAATTTCTTCCTTAACTTTAATGTGTGTTGACCAAGTGAGTTATGAGTTAGAGTGATAGTAGTATGGACAGCACGACCCCTTCTGAAAGGACAGCATACCAAAGGGGTAGCTGGCTTTCAACTAGTTGTTTTTTGTTTCTGCTGTAGCAAATTATAACAGATTAACTAGTAACAAAAATGTAGTTAAAAGCTCGTACAAAACTTTGAAAATGAATATTTTTGGTAATTGAATGTAAGATAAGTTTTATAAAAATATTTACCATGCCATGTTAATTAAGATATATTGATGATTTATACTGTTTCTGTAGGGGCAGTTTGCTACCGGAGTCAATAGGATATTATTTGTGATCTGTTGTAACTTTCAGTATGTGAACCAGAACTTATGTTCCTCATTTTCATTTATATGCTATGTGATAATTTTTTCAAGTTATTCTTTTTCGCCTGTCGCTACAAAGAAGGTTTTTAGGGCGGGGATGTAAGGGATCTGTGACCCACGAACATAGATGCTAGTATCTGACACCCAGGTCGATAGTAGACAGGAGTCGATTGTTGTGAGCTGCAGGAGGCAGTGAGACGAATGAGACAAGTGCGGAGTAGTACTGGAGAGTGTTGAGTGAAAAGGAGTGCGGGAAAGATGGGCAAGAATGGTGGTCGAGTAAAATTCACCGGAGTATGACGAGTGAGCACATCCCCCTGATCATCGTGGGGTTGACCCTCACTAATACCGATTCGCGAGTGATATGAAACAGAAAGTGACAGGAGTCGAATTACGTGTTTCGCGTCAACCGCGTCGGCCAGCAACAACCATGGATTGCAGTGAGGATTGTTGTGGATGTTAACCATCAGCATTGCGTGTGACGAAGTACTGAAAATCAACACCCAATAAAAAGATATAACTGTGATTAGACGTGTAAGGCGAAGGTAGCAACTGCCTCAGCATTATTGTGTTAGTAGGAAATATATATCAGTTTGTACAACGCAATCTTTGTGGTCCTTAATAATAGACAAACTTTCTATCATTTCCATTATTCAGTCTCAGAACAGCCGCACTCGGTTGAAATACCCCCGAAACCAGCAGAAAAACCGATAGCCTTTCTTCCATTAAGCACACGGTCATATAATCATAATAATTAACTGTTTGGCGGCTATGATAAATTACACAAAACCCAATAAAGAATTTTAGTCGGGGGGTGTTTCAGTGGACTCGACTAATGTTGGAAGTAGTGCTGGGGGAAACTGACACGATGTGAATCCTTCAGGGCTGTCCATAAATCCATAATAGAACTACGGGGTGGAGATCTCTTCTGAAGAGCACATCGCAAGGCATCACAGATATGCTCAATAATGTTCATGTCTGGGGAGTTTGGTGGCCAGCGTGTGTTTAAACTCAGAAGAGTGTTCCTGGAGCCACTCTGCAGCAATTCTGTGCGTGTGGGATGCAGCATTATCCTGCTGGAATTGCCCAAGTCCGTTGGAATACACAATGGACATGAATGGATACAGTGATGAGACAGGATGCTTACGTATGTGGCACCTGTCAGAGTCTTATCTAGATGTATCAGGGTCCTATATAACTCCAACTGCACACATCACACATCATTACAGATCTCCGCCAGCTAGAACAGTTCCCTGCTGACATGTACAGTTCATGGATTCATGAGGTTGTCTCCAAACACGCACACGTCCATAGCCTCGATACAATTTAAAACGAGACTCATCCGAGTAGGCAACATGTTTCCAGTCACCAACAGTCCAAAGTCGGTGTTGACGGGTCCAGGCGAGGCGTAAAGCTTTGAGTTGCACAGGGTACACGAGTAGGCCTTCAGCTCCGAAAGCCCATATCGATGATATATCGTTGAATGGTTCGCACGCTGACACTTGTTGATGACCCAGCACTGAAAACTGCAGCAATTTGCGAAAGGGTTTGCATTTTTATCACGTTGAACGGTTGTCTTCGTTGGCCCCATTCTTGCAGGATCTTTTTCCGTCCGCAGCGATATCGGAGATTTGATGTTTTAATGGTTGCCTGATATTCACGGTACACCCGTCAAATGGTCGTACGGGAAAAGCTCCACTTCATCGCTGCCTCGGAGATGCTATGTCCCATCGCTATAACACCACATTCAAACACACTTAAATCTTGATAATCTGCCATTGTAGCAGCAGTAACAGATCTAATAATTGCGTCAGACAATTATTGTGTTACATAGGCTTTGCCGACCACAGGGCTGTATTCTGCGTGTTTACATACCTCTCTATTTGAATACGCACGCCTACACCGGTGTCTTCGGCGCTTCAGTGTAATAGTTTTCACTCTGGAGAACTGATGACTAAGTTCTTCCCCACTTCCCGAAATGAGAGTAATTTCATCTGCAAAGCCTAGAGTGTTGATTTTCCTGTCGCCAATTCGAATTCCACCACACGAGCCATCCAATGTTGCCCTGATGGCATACTCTGCATAGAATTTATGAAGCTGAGATGACGCTATACAACCTTGCCTATACAACCTTCTCTGACTCTGTTTCTCACATCGAAAAACTCCGGATATTCAGCATCCACCTGTAAGGCTGCACTGTGGCTGTTATAAAGACAGTTTAGTAATGATACAGGATGGTTTGGAACCTCTAACTCAGGGCTTCCCAACGTGTGGTCCGCAGACCCCTTAGGGGTCGCCCGGCTCTTTCTCGGGGGTCCGCAGCCACCTTTCACCAAATCGTGTAAAATAATGAGTAAAATTACTGAATAAAAATGCGAAAATCAAATTCAGAACTATTTTTTTCGTGTGAAAAACGTGTACTTTTACTTCAGGTCGTATTCCCAAGCAGCCTTTGCGGTTCCTAAGTGAGAACGCATACACAGTTCAGTGCCGGAGAATGTGTCTTCTCTGATCGACTGTTTCGCAACACTACAGAATTGGAAAACGGCTTTATAAAAGCAGATTTCCAGAATCGATTTTGAAGTGTTTACCTGACCAACCAAAAGCCGAACTGGGACATCGGCTTACCAAATTCGGTTTTGGAAACGCATGTAAACTGGGTGAATGTGTTCCCACAGATTGCACAACAGATGTGACAACTGTCTTTTAAAGGGAATTCCTTGGCCTCTTTTCTTTCGTGATGTGTTTGTATCCCGAACCATGAGTCTGCCTCTTTTCTTCACAGCCGCGCGTATGGCAGCGCAGTCTAAGGCGCCATGTCGTGGATTTCGCGGCCGCTCCCGCTGGAGGTTCGAGTCCTCTCTCGGGCATGTGTGTGTGTGTGTGTGTGTGTGTGTGTGTGTTGTCCTTAGCGGAAGTTAAACTTAGGTTAATAGTGTGTAAGACTAGGGACTGATGACCTCAGCAGTTAAGTCCCATAGACTTTACATACATTTGAACATTTTTCTTCAGATTTCACGAGAAACCACACACACACACACACACACACACACACACACAGGACTGTTATGAAATATGCATGCTCCTTACACAACAGTAGCCAAACAGTGGAAGTGAACAGACCACAAGCGGCAGCTTGTCAACAGCGAACAGTTTGGACGTCACGTTGATTGCTCTTGGAGGAAGGCAGCTCCAACGTGTGAAATGTCAATTCCCAAGTAATTTTAATCAGGCTATAGTGTGTTCAACAAAGGGAGGAAATCCACTAGTAAGTGTCTGGATACAGTAGGAATTCAAATTGGATCGTTAATTTCAATTTTTTTTCATTCATCTCTAAACCATAGACTATTGATACTTCAGGGGGGGGAGGGGGGATCATTGGGAACATGGCCCCTGCATTAAGAGCTTTCAGTTCCCATGGGTTTCGCTCTGAAATTTAAAGTTACTGTGCTCTTGACTGACTAGGGGTCCGCCATGGATTTTCAACTGAAGAAGGGGTCCGCCAGCTGAAAAGGTTGAGAAGCCCTGCTCTAACTCATTGAGCACATGCCACAACTTGTCCCCCACGTTGTCAGTTGAGGAGGTAGTAATAGAGCATTTCTTCTTTCCTGTTTTACAGCCACAGAGTGAAAGGCTGCGGCGCGTAGTGAGTGTGGTGAGGAAGTTCGAGGCGCTGGTGCAGCCGGACGTGTTCGAGCGCTTCGGCGTGCCCGAGTACCTGTCGGCGGTGGGGCTGGTGGTGGCCCACGGGCACCGCGGCCAGGGGCTGGGCGAGCAGCTGCTGCGAGCCCGCTGGCAGCTGGGAGGCGCCCTGGGGCTGCGGGCCACCGCCACCATGTTCACGGGGGCCGCGTCGCAGCTGCTGGCGAGTCGCACCGGCTTCCACACGCTGGCCGAGGCCAGGTACGCCGACCAGGAGGACCCCGCCGTGCGGTCCATCACCGGCGCCAGCTGCATGAAGATAATGGCCGCCGCCTTAGAGTGACCGCTACTGGAATAATTGCGATGTCAAGAACCAGCACACTACGCAATGTTTGGCTTGTACAAGGCTGATTCAAAAATTAAATTAATAGCACCTATTACGGACAGGAACTAATCTCCTCAGTTAAACAAATATACTATTACATATTCATACACTTGCACAAACGTGTATGTTGGTACACTTGAAATGTGCCTGTATATAATTTTATAGGTAATTTTCTTGATTCTGGATGTCTTACAACGCGCATGTAATATTTGTATCTACATCTACGTGATTACTCTGCTATTCACAATAAAGTGCCTGGCAGAGGGTTCAATGAACCACCTTCGTGCTGTCTCTCTACCGTTCCACTCTCGAACGGCACGCCGGGGTGGCCGAGCGGTTCTAGGCGATACAGTCTGGAACCGCGCGACCGCTATGGTCGCCAGTTCGAATCCTGCCCCGGGCCTGGATGTGTGTGTTGTCTTTAGATTAGTTAGATTTAAGTAGTTCTAAGTTCTAGGGGACTGATGACCTTAGAAGTTAAGCCCCATAGTGCTCAGATCCATTTGAACCATTTTCGAAAGGCACGCAGGAAAAACGAGCACTTAAATTTTTCTGCGCGAGCCCTGATTTCTCTTATTTTATCGTAATGATCATTTCTCCCTATGTAGGTGGGTGCCAACAGAATGTTTTCGCAATCGGAGGAGAAAACTCGTGATTGAAATTTCGTGAGAAGATCCCGCGGCAACGAAAACCGCCTTTGTTTTAATGATTGCCACTCCAATTCACGTATCGTGTCTGTGACACTATCTCCCCTATTTCGCGATAATACAAAACGAGCTGCCCTTCTTTGTACTTTTTCGATGTCATCCGTCAGTCCCACCTGATGCGGATCCCACACCGCACAGCAATATTTCAGAACAGGGCGGACAAGCGTAGTGTAAGCAGTCTCTTTGGTTGACCTGTTGCACATTCTAAGTGTTCTGCCAATGAATCGCAGTCTTTCGTTTGCTCTACCCACAATATTATGTACGTGATCGTTCCAATTTAGGTTACTTGTAATTGTAATCCTTAAGTGTTTAGTTGAATTTACAGCCCTCAGATATGTGTGATTTATCGCCTAATCGAATTTTAGTGGATTTCGTTTAGTATTCACTTCGCACTTTTCTTTATTCACGGTCAATTGCCACTTTTCACACCATACAGATAGCTATGCGCACGCAGCCCCGTCAGTGACACTGCGCTGCTCAGAGACTAGTTAGGTCATCTTTGTTCTGTGAATATGAGTGGAGAGTAGAGGAAGGACGCAGAACATGGTGCTCGCTGGAATTGTTTCATTGATCTGATCGAAGATATTGTTATTACAAGAAGGAATATTACCATTATGCACTGAACTGAGATACATTTACTGAGATAGATTCTGTTTTGAGAAGACCGAGATTAAAGGTAACAGATGAATATAGTTTACTTTATTGCAACCTCATTTAGTTAGGTATTCGTGGCTCACTACACACATCCAAATCATAAATTTCTCGCTATTTTTACAGAGCTTTCTCACATTCAGTATTAATGGATTTGAAAAGATGAAAAATTTAAATCATTAGTATCAGGATTTTTGTGATAGAATAAATTTTCATGTTGACTTACAATTTCGTACTTCTCCAGTGTTTATCTTACGTAACTGCAATTTGTGATGGACTATTTCCTTAGTACTTGCTAAGACTTCAGTGCTGAATTTTTGTGAATTAGATCAAGAGGTTTTTTGAGATGAATTTTTTTAAATACATTTCCTTGAGAAGAATTTTTGTCTAGAGAGTAACTCAGAGCCTTTGTCGTTACCCTGCGCCCACTGCTAGATGACAGAAAAACTTTATGAGGACCAAATTTGCATGTACGTAAGAGATCACACTGCACTACCGCGAGTCTCCGTAGTTAGAGCAGGTCAGAAACTGAGACGAACATTTCCTTCTTTTTCTACGAGAGCAACTGCATGGCGTTTTCCATTGCAACACAGGTTAGCTAAATGCAGGAGGTACGAGTTTTCACTTTCACAGGGTCAATTAAGAGTGTTGAGTTTAATTACCCTAACAAAGTTCAGAGCAAATTTTTTTCTGTAACAGACAGTGTTGGTTCAGACATGCATATCTCATTTTTATTCTCGCAGTCAGATTTGCTTCCCATTCACGCAGTCTGCTTTAGTTCTTAACTGTAAACATGAGGTTAGCTTATGCACGTGTTTCTTTTCCATGAATGGAATTTTTTGGGGTGCAACAGCTCACATTCGTAAAGAGATTATTCATTCAGAAAAAGACAATCCAGAAGCAAAGCAAACTGGTGCAACATTCACATAATTTCTTTGTCTTATTTTATTTATTAACATAACATGCACACCGAAAGTATCTGTGACTAAACCCTAAGAAACTATATCCCATTCATACTTCCATCTGATGGCAGCATACTGAAAGTGAAGCTAATGTTCAATTTAGGGCGCTCAAAATTATGGTCAATAGCATCCTTATTGGGTATCAACATATACAGGGTGATTTTGTGACGATATATCAAACTTCCAAGGATTATGGAGATGGGTAAATGAAAAAATGAATGGTAAAACGCTCGAAATCACAGATTTTACAAATGGTGATAAATGGGGTTGTGTAAATAAGGCTAGAAAAAAAATCAGACTATTTTATTCTTATTTTTTAACGTAAATCCATACAGTACGGACCAGTTATTGCTTGTGATCTGTCATATCCTTTATGTTGGAACTTTATAATTAAGACGAACAAAAATACGTGAAGATTTTTTTTATACATTATCAAACGTCTACAATGAAAAATTACCATTAACTGTAGTAAAAAGTAAATGGGAAAATTGGTGATAACAGCAGACGGATGCCTCAAGTAGATCGAGCTAATGGCCACTGTCATGGTCTGATGTCGAAAAAGAATGCGTCGATTGATAAAAGCAATGACCATAACATAATTTACAGCTTTTTGAATATCTGTTATCAGATTTTCATAGGCAGTACTAGCCTGTTTAACGTGGAAGTTCAGTTTTGCTTCTAGTTCTTTCTTTTTTTGACCATTTTTCTGACACGAAATTTGCACCGTAAGGTGATAACAAAATTGACAGATGCCACTACATGTTTTTACTGTACTTCTTACTAATGTTTAGCTCTGCACACAGATTCGTCATTTCGAGATTATTTTTCCTGGAGTAGTGACTTGACTGCATAGGGAAACTATTTATTCGTACATGATTCCGTGCCAATTCCTAGTCCTCCTGCAACTCTCTCAAGTCACCGGGAAGCCACTTGTAACACTCAAGTGTCATACGCAATATGTCATTAAAACATATACTATGGCAAGTTGACAGCCTTCACCTTATAAGAAAGGATTTTGGTATATATGTTGACCGCGTGTACCTGAATGGAGGCAAAATCAGACTTTCACCCACTCAGTAACAACAATAATACGTCAAGCAAGTCTGAAGTGCTTTAGGACAGACAAGAAACAACACAGCAGATGCTACCAATTGTTAATAATACGGTCGCCAGCCTAATTAGGCATTAACTGAATTTCTTCCCAGTACAAGTTGAAGTACGTTCATCCAAAACATCATGTAATAACACTGCATAATAGGGTAAATTTTGGAACCACAAAAATCTACTGAACTAATAATTTCAGTTTCTGAACTAATATGAACAAGCCATAAATACACAACAATACACTATAATTTTTACTACAAACTTCGTACTGTCTACTGATCTGATTAAAATCGGGCATAGGTTACCCTAGAATTAGCACTTTCAAAACACTTATACAATATCAATTTTGAAAAAAGGTAAAACACTAATAAATTTTTGGTTTTATATTGACTTTAACTTTGCTGGTCAAATCAGTTCAGTACACTTCTGAATTTAAATGAATAGAAAAGAAAAAAAAAGGGGGGGGACCCTGAAACTGTTATGATCACTGTATTGAAACTATTAACTATTGAAAGCATTAAGATTTCCAATATATGACTTACTACTCTTTTTGTCTTATTACCTGCTCATTTAACTACTATTATTTTTGTCTCAAATTAATTAAACTTCATTACTAAACCACTTTCAAAATTATCTTCCAACTTTGTCAGACCTATACTGTTCGTTTATTATTTCATTAACAACAAAGTTCTTTGAACATCATTCTAACATAGATAGGTCTGCCGGTAATTATTATTAACATAAACTCTAAATCTTCATCTTGGGACACTCGGATTGCACAACATGTGGAAAGGACCCTGTCTAGGTTAGTGGTAAGGATAATTAAATGATAGGACAGATCTGGTAAAAGTTAAGTTGTTATTGAACAGTCAGGAACAAAAGTAACACTGGTCCACACGAATACAGTACTAAAAGAACCAACCTGTTCGTATCGATGCGGCGGTTGGCGGGCGGCGAGATGGCGAGGCGCAGAGTACACATACAAGCACAGCTATGGCTCTTGATGTATCGGCACTTTACTTCTTCATAGCGTCGCAATATTTTCCATTTAGTGCCTCTGGAATATTGCCATGCTGTATAGGCGTCGGAAACGGCACATCCGAGGCTCAACGAAATCACGTTTTCCAGGAGAGCCTCCTCGATCCAGTACGTGTTTCTCAGACCGATGCCCAACTCCGACTATTACTGCTGAGCCTGTTATGCCGTGCCACGCCCGTGTGCATTTTCCCGCGCTCGCCTGCCATCCACCTTTTACCGCTCCCCTAAAGACAGGGTATTCACCAAAGGTTTTGCATTCCACATATCCTAATGCATTGGCTACGTGTGGACCAGGCGCATAATTACAACTTTAACATCTTACAACAGTTTCAACATTTCTTACATTTCCATTTTGTTATAATATTGCTTGCAATTTGACATAAACATTAATATTCACATCGAAAATTGGTTACAGTTCCTTTAACATCATGGCATGAAAAGAAAAAGAAATGAAATCAGAACATCGATTACACTAATTTAACGAAAATCAGAAGAAAAAATTATTATATGTACAGTTGTTGTTGTTACACATGCCCCTGTTTCCAGTAAATGTTACTAAGGATAAATTTGATGGGAACACTAAATTTTACATTTATACAGAGGTTCTGAATCTTTATGTGAATGTCCCAAAAAAAAAAAATTATACCAAAAACTTCCTTTCACTCACATTATATAGGTCTACACTTTTTTTTAACATATCAAGAACATTTACTTGTCATTTACTCAAGTGCCTTTTGCACAGTCCAACCTCCTATCACAACATTATTAAAATAGCAAATTACTCATTTTTACTAAATTTCTCAAAGAAATAATTTCAAAATCTGGAACACAAACTTTTAACTACAAAAGCAAAGCAAATATCTGTATACACTATAAGACAACTTGTCGCTGCTTGCATTGAATGACAGTCCATTTCCTTACTTACTAAAAAAAACACACAATAATATTCAGGAAATTTACTACACATATTTGCTGCCTTTTATTCAGATTTTGGGCAGTCCATTTCGCATCATTTTACCACATCACCTGTATCACACTTACAATTCTTCATTGACTATTTATCTACCCTCTTTGATTTTTGGCAGTCCTTTATATTATGACTCATATACTGTCCACTTTGGTTTTCGGCATTTACCCTTTCTTTTCAGTCCTTTTTTCCATACATTTTTACATTTACAGTATATTTGGTAATCTGAAACTCACATAAGTACATTAGCACACTGATATTGGTACACATATATTTACAAAGATTTGTTACATTTCGAATAAAATAGTTTCAGTATAAAATATAGCATATTTATTGCAAATTGCTCTCTGAGTGTACTTAGGTCACTCACTCCTAGGAACATACAGTTTCAGGTCCACAACATTTCTTACACCTAAAGGTCTCTTGGATTTTGGGTAGATCAGGTAGTAAGCATTATCGTGTGGAATGTTCTGTATTATATACGGTCCATTATAAATATATTTAAATTTGGAAATCTCATGGTTCAGTTCACTAGACTTTTCGTGGGTTTTTAAAAGAACATAATCCCCAATTTTAAATTTTGACACTTTCAGATTTTTATCAGGTCTTTTAGATCTAGATTCAGCTTTTTGCTTTGCCCTTTTTCTGACTAATTCTTTCTTTTGACTCAACCCCAAGCTTGTACAAGGTGGAAACTCTAGTTTTTCCTCAATTAAACTTTTACTTCTGCTGCCTAACAAAATTTCTTCCGGTGGGAACCCAGTAGATTCATGATGTAAGGTGTCCATGACATTCTCAAAATCCGATATAAATCTGCCCCAGACTCTAAATCATGCCCCTTCCTGCTTTTTTCCGCAACGCACCTTGGTCGACTGTGGCATCGTCCCAAGATACGTTCCTGATCTGTGAACCATTTATATCTGGCGGCTTTTTCGGTTTCTGGAGTTCAAAGTCCTTGCTTACTTGAACTCTTTGTAAAATAAACACTGAGTCGTCCGGTGGCTCTTTCTTTCTTTGTTCAGTCTCAACATCTGGATTTTGTTTTGAAACTTCGTCATCAATAGGTACAATATCGCAATTAGCTGTATCCCCATTATTTTCACTAGTACCGAAATATTCGTCATCTGAACTATCGTCAGAATCCGACCATTCTGGATCGCTTTCAGGTTCTAACATAAAAGCTTTTCTGAGACAGGCACTAAGTTCTCCCTCTGCATTTTCGTCAGGCTTTGATTTTAATTCAATATCCTCTTTTGGCAAAACGGCCTCATTATCAGCTTTACTCACATCCACTGTTACTTCATATTTAATGTAATCCTCGTGGACTTCAATTATTTTCATGTAATCACCTGCCTCTTCCCCACGGTGCCTTTCGGTAGCAGCTTGTACTGTTGGCGGATCATTAACGGAAGTTACTTCCTCGTCTATGCTGAGGATTTCATTCTCCAATTCCTTTCTATCTTTAACCTTCGACCTATCGGCAGCACGCGTACTTTGCGCGGCGCTATTTACTCTCTCCTCCTTAAACTCGGGCCACGTCATCTTATCGACGTCCCTACTATTTCCTTCTCCACTAATTAACTTCCTTGCTTCATACTCCTTCTTAAAATCCTCCCACTCACATTGCTTTAGGCCCTTGTACAGATCGTCGATCTGCACACGCCAATTACTTACTTCCGCTAATTCATTCTCGCCATTTACTTCATTGCTAATACCGCTAACCGCACCTCTCTGCGTATCCACAGTTTCATCTATTATTTCCTTCGCCACGGAATTACCACTCGTTATGTATTCACCAGTTCTTACGGCAAAGTTCGTATCTAATGCTGCCGCATTGCTAGCGGCTTCTCTCTGAACAGCTGTTCTGCTAGGCTGGGCCGTTGCCCTCTGATGCTCCACTCGCCTGTTAACAAGTATCGCTCTGCGCGCAAAGATGACTCATTCGCGCTCGCACCTGACGCTTGTTCCGCAACGACACGTTGCGTCGTTCCGCGCCTGTCTCTAACCTGTCTCATAACTTTACTGTCGGTCCGGTAACATTTCTTAAATCGGGGCCGGTATATACTGTCCGCTTCCGTTTGGCCCGCAACGTTCGCGGAAATCAGTTTCCCGCGTCGTTATTATTTTGCGCGGTGTACCCTCTACCGCGACCTGGATAACTTCCTCTTCCTCTACCCCTCTGTATCACGTTGACGCGAAACCCTTCGCCGTCATTTCTCTCGTCATTATTGTGGTTATTTCTGTTACCAAAACTCTGAAAATTGGCACGACTTTCGCGCCAGTGGTCTTCGTCTTCGATCCTTTCGAGAAATGCTTGGAAGCTGCGATGATTGCTTCCCACGTATCTCTTTGAATCTTCTGGAAGCTTTTTATATAGTTCCCAGATGATTTCTGAATCGGATATTCTTCCTCTTAAATGCGTTAACTTCCGGTACCAATATTCGCAGAAATCTTTCAAAGAATTCCTGCCCCTGTTATCATGAAGCTTGGCCATGATAAACTCGCGCCATAAATGATCCTGTTTTTGTTCGGGCCAATATTCTTCCGTAAACCTTTGCTTAAATTCTTCGAACGTCATTCGTTCGGTATTCAAATTAATTCCCCAGCGCTTAGCATCACCTGCTAAAGCGCTAATTACTACGTTTATCTTTTCCTGATCAGACAAGTGTTCAGGAAATATCCTCTCGCAATTTTTGATGAAATCTAACGGATGCCATCCGTTATGTTTCTTGGCGGGATCGAAGCGTTCCTCACCTTCTAACAGCTTCGTAAGTGGTGTGCCATTATAGACAACACCAGGCCTATCTTTAAAGGCGCTGCAGTCTGGAACCGCAGGACCGCTACGGTCGCAGGTTCGAATCCTGCCTCGGGCATGGATGTTTGTGATGTCCTTAGGTTAGTTAGGTTTAACTAGTTCTAAGTTCTAGGGGACTAATGACCTCAGCAGTTGAGTCCCATAGTGCTCAGAGCCATTTGAACCTATCTTTAATTTTACTCTCAAGATCGAAAATTTTGCCTTGAATTTTCGATGTATTTTGTTCACACTTTTGTACACATCTGGTTACTTTTTCGCCTAAATCTCTTTCAGTGTCTGAAACTGTCTTTTTCAATTGTGATATTCCGTGTTGACATTCGTTTACGATCTCAGTTTTAAGACCGAAAACCTTTTCGTCTACTTTTGTTTCAACCAGAGGCTCTACTTTCTCTTGGATGTTGAGAATTTCAACATCAAACTTACTGTTAATGTTGTCAATTTCCCCCTGCACAGTATCCATATTTTTGTTAATTGTGTCAATTTCAAATTTCATAGTATTTACTACAGAGCTTAAACTACCCACTTTTTGTTCTACCTGTTCTATTTGTTTACTAATTTTAATTCCTTGTTCTTCTACCTGTGTTTTAAGCTGATCATTCTGTGTTTTGAGCTGATAGCTCTGTGTTTTAAGCTGCTCGTCAACGTATGTTTTAAGCTGACTAACCTGATTACTGACTTGTCTTTGAAGCTGCTCATTCTGCGTTTTGAGCTGCCCACTCTGTCCTGCAATTTGTTTGGTTAATTGTTCAAATAAATCGTTCATGCTTAAAATTTTCACACCGTTTTGTTCAACGGAATCTGTGTGTTCCGATCCTACTTCAAAAGTTTCTTTCGGTTCTTTCTTTATCTGTGGTGAATCAAACATGTCAGTGGATTCATTCACATACCCACTATACTCTACAAAGTCACCCTCTACTTCTTGTTTTATCCCTTGCTGTGTTCGAGGCACTCTCGACATTTCAATCTGTTCGTTAACATGTTCGTGATATTGTATGTACGCCAATTGTCTTCCACTAACGCCATCTGTTATCTGGCCGCGTAAACTCCTGCTACTGCCATGCACATCTTCCATTACGCTCGGTACATCTACTGTGTCTACGTTCCTGTCCATGCTGAATGCAAATTACACCCCACTCCACCGTACACGACGTTCACTGCTATTTACTTTACTGAATTTAATTGCAATTCGTGCCACTGAACATCCACTGTTCGGTATTCACATTAACTTGTGACCGACAACAACTGGATGTCCTGTCACGGGGCGCCACTTGTAACTCTCTCAAGTCACCGGGAAGCCACTTGTAACACTCAAGTGTCATACGCAATATGTCATTAAAACATATACTATGGCAAGTTGATGGCCTTCACCTTATAAGAAAGGATTTTGGTATATATGTTGACCGCGTGTACCTGAATGGAGGCAAAATCAGACTTTCACCCACTCAGTAACAACAATAATACGTCAAGCAAGTCTGAAGTGCTTTAGGACAGACAAGAAACAACACAGCAGATGCTACCAATTGTTAATAATACGGTCGCCAGCCTAATTAGGCATTAACTGAATTTCTTCCCAGTACAAGTTGAAGTACGTTCATCCAAAACATCACGTAATAACACTGCATAATAGGGTAAATTTTGGAACCACAAAAATCTACTGAACTAATAATTTCAGTTTCTGTACTAATATGAACAAGCCATAAATACACAACAATACACTATAATTTTTACTACAAACTTCGTACTGTCTACTGATCTGATTAAAATCGGGCATAGGTTATCCTAGAATTAGCACTTTCAAAACACACATACAATGTCAATTTTGAAAAAAGGTAAAACACTAATAAATTTTGGTTTTATATTGACTTTAACTTTGCTGGTCAAATCAGTTCAGTACACTTCTGAATTTAAATGAATAGAAAAGAAAAAAAAAGGGGGGGGGACCCTGAAACTGTTATGATCACTGTATTGAAACTATTAACTATTGAAAGCATTAAGATTTCCAATATATGACTTACTACTCTTTTTGTCTTATTACCCGCTCATTTAACTACTATTATTTTTGTCTCAAATTAATTATACTTCATTACTAAACCACTTTCAAAATTATCTTCCAACTTTGTCAGACCTATACTGTTCGTTTATTATTTCATTAATAACAAAGTTCTTTGAACATCATTCTAACATAGATAGGTCTGCCGGTAATTATTATTAACATAAACTCTAAATCTTCATCTTGGGACACTCGGATTGCACAACATGTGGAAAGGACCCTGTCTAGGTTAGTGGTAAGGATAATTAAATGATAGGACAGATCTGGTAAAAGTTAAGTTGTTATTGAACAGTCAGGAACAAAAGTAACACTGGTCCACACGAATACAGTACTAAAAGAACCAACCTGTTCGTATCGATGCGGCGGTTGGCGGGCGGCGAGATGGCGAGGCGCAGAGTACACATACAAGCACAGCTATGGCTCTTGATGTATCGGCACTTTACTTCTTCATAGCGTCGCAATATTTTCCATTTAGTGCCTCTGGAATATTGCCATGCTGTATAGGCGTCGGAAACGGCACATCCGAGGCTCAACGAAATCACGTTTTCCAGGAGAGCCTCCTCGATCCAGTACGTGTTTCTCAGACCGATGCCCAACTCCGACTACCACTGCTGAGCCCGTTATGCCGTGCAGCGCCCGTGTGCATTTTCCCGCGCTCGCCTGCCATCCACCTTTTACCGCTCCCCTAAAGACAGGGTATTCACCAAAGGTTTTGCATTCCACATATCCTAATGCATTGCCTACGTGTGGACCAGGCGCATAATTACAACTTTAACATCTTACAACAGTTTCAACATTTCTTACATTTCCATTTTGTTATAATATTGCTTGCAATTTGACATAAACATTAATATTCACATCGAAAATTGGTTACAGTTCCTTTAACATCATGGCATGAAAAGAAAAAGGAATGAAATCAGAACATCGATTACACTAATTTAACGAAAATCAGAAGAAAAAATTATTATATGTACAGTTGTTGTTGTTACACTCCTTGCTGCATTGATTTTGGTGATTGTTTTGTCTCTCCCGCTTATCCACATTAAACAAAATATCTAACTTTTAATGTCACCTTAGACTTAAATCTATCATTGTGATCGTACGTCTAGTGTTATGCTGCCTAATGAAACAGAGACACTAACTTCAGGAGTTCAGGTGTTTCCTTTTGCTGATTCACACCTGTTTAGGCGTCCATTGCTTATACCGAAGATTGCTAGACAAGCCTTCTTACAAATCTCAACGTCTATTCCACCTACGGTAACCTTATAGATGTTGGTTGTGTTCCGCCTATTCCTCTCTGGATCAACAGTATACCTCCGCTTGACAGGATTCATATTCACACATCCGAATTGATAAGAATTTTGAAGAGCGTTGTTATTTAGATTTCGGAAATCACAAAACGATTTCTCCCGTATACCTGCAGGAACAATATCGAAGCATTTTCTCGTATATGCTTAACCTGAACCTTGTGATTTTGCCTTTTTTACTGCACCATTATCATTACTGTACCCCGTAACACTGTTAAGCTTATTCTTCTCAACTTCTTTGCGCCAATTCTGTGGATTACGCTTCCTCTTTCGATAATTTCACCTGATTTTTCACACTTTCATCAATGTTTCTCATTTCTATATCCCGAATGTTCATTATTTGTATTCTGTACTCAATGTGTCAACTGAACACTTCAAACACTCTAAACTAGGTTCATTAAGTGATTAATATCACTTGTTACACAAGGATTATATTTTGTGTTCGCACTTTTATTAACTCCAATATAATCTACATCAGCCCCTAAACCTTTTCAAATTACAGTTAATTATCTGTTGTCTGTTTCTCACATACCACAGTGTTGGCTATCCTGCTACTCAGCTATTGGACTTTTTTTCCGCTGGAGTGAAGCCGGAGTGCAGTGGAAGGTTAGCCTGTTTTTGACATTACAGAAATCATATCTAGCGAAACGGAAGAAATTATCTGTGTTTTATTACATCCAACGTGACATTTAAGGGTGATACCAATGTAAATTTTGATAGTTTGAATACCTAGAAACAGATAACAGCACTTATCTCTAAGTTATTACATTTGAGGGTTAGCTCGTTTTTCCGCGCGTGTCTTCAAATGTATCGATTTGAGATAAGGGACCCTGGTCTGGAAACGACCAAGTCGAAAGTTATAAGCAAAAATCGTTCTGATACCTCTAACAGTGAAATATGCAGTGTTACGGCTCTTGCCAAGACTGGGGAGTAGGCAACTTTCAGAGACAAAAATCTCCAGTAAACATGGTCTCTGAAGTCCATACCTTAGATCTATAAGCACTTGTTCAAAAAAATGCTTCAAATAGCTCTAAGCACTATGAGACTTAACATCTGAGGTCAAATGTCTCCTAGACTTAAAAATGCTTCAAATGGCTCTGAGCACTATGGGACTTAACTGCTGAGGTCATCAGTCCCCTAGAAGTTAGAACTACTTAAACCTAACTAACCTAAGGACATCACACACATTCATACCCGAGGCAGGATTCGAACCTGCGACCGTAGTGGTCCCGCGGTTCCAGACTGAAGCGCCTAGAGCTGCTCGGTCACAACGGCCGGCCCATAGACTTAGAATTGCTTAAACCTAACTAACCTAAGGACATCACACACATCCATGCTCGAGGCAGGATTCGAACCTGCGACCATAGAAGCAGCGAGGTTCCGGACTGAAGCGTCTAGAACCGCTCGTCCACAGCGGCAGGCAGCAATTGTTCACTTTTGATACAGTGAAATACATCTCTCCTACTGAAAGCTCTTTGGTTCACATATTTTTGGAGTAGGTAGTGTGGACCAAAACTAGAAAATGATTTCTAATAAACATGCTCTCTAACATTTATGTCTTTAGAGCTATGAGCACTTATTCCTCGTCAGTATTGTGCAACACATCTCTTCTACTGAGCGAATGGCCATAACTCTTACGTTATGAAATTTAGAGTCCCGGTTTAGTAGGCTTTTCTTTTCTTGTTTCGGTCCATACTACCACCTCTGAAACTTGCCTACCACACAATCTTTGCATCAACATTACTGGTACCGAACATGTATTTCACTGTCGGAGGTGTGAGAACGATTTTCGATTATCAGTTTTTACTTGGTGGTTTCTGTAGCACGGTCCCTTATGTTCAACTTATACGTGTATCTTTCTCCATCATACATGAAAGTTTGGAACATCATCACGGAATCACTCTGTACATAATTTTAATAATGTTTGTTCCAACAAGAGAAACTACAGTGACGATTCCCCAGGACAACATTATATGCTAAGTGATACTGCCTGACTAATTATTTAAATAAAAATTACGGAACGAAACATTCAAACAGAGCTCATTCAGTACCTCACCCACTTTAGAAAGGAGACCTGAAACTTCACAGAATTTTAGAATGCGTATTACACTGATGCCATTGTCAGCTGAGAAAGGTGACAGGTTGCCAGTCAAGCAGATGCTTGCCCTTATGTTAGTTTATGAAACGCTTGTAATTAAAATCTGTTGTGTGGAAAGTGATATAGTACAGGCTCCACTTATTGGCGGATCATTCAGCCACAGAAGAAAAACGTATGTCAGTGGACAATGTCTAGCAATGTACTTACAAACCAATTTCTTCGCCAATATTCCAGACAGAGAGAAATCGATGGTGAGATTTGGAAATTGTGTGGGTAATGTTCCAGCACATACCATTCAAAGCGCAGTTGCAGTTCATGTACACTGGTGGATAAATGTGGTTGTCATGCAGCATCATGATATCTGTGGAGGGAATCATGGATTGTTCCTGGCAGCTAACTGAAACTGTCCCAGGATGTCACAAAAATACATTTCATGCTATTAGCAGTCTTTATTTTATATCTATCCTACTTCGACTATGGTCAGCCGAATTCTGGGAAAGAATTTCTCTCTTCTAGCAATAGTAAATGATGAGTCGTATCTCAAAGGAGTGTCACACATCACTGGAGAAAGAATTAGAGTATTTCGGGCAGATGTACAGAGCTACAAACAAAATGGCATTCTGGAAATTGGCAACAGTTTCCTGTAAAATGTGTCTGCGTGTATCATGACACTTTCAGTATCGAGCAAGTCTCCTCTACAGATTATATGACAGGTTGCTCAGTCCACTCATGAGATCCACAAGGCAGTTTATAGCAGAGAGTAGATTAATACTGGATTTCTTGGTTACTGGAAAGAACATGAAAGAATGTCACGCTAGCGCTAAGGTAACAAAATATATGCTTACAAAAAATCAAAGCAGGTAAGGCTCTTGATCGAAGACATCTTAGTTAGCAGAACCTAATATGATATCGTTAAAAAAGAGACACTACCAGATGTGAAAGTGGAGCCCCGTTTACCTCATGGACCTTGCTTGCCCACTGTGTATGACTCGACTTTATAGGTGTTTCAGTTTTCTCACGCCGTTCCAAGTCAACGCAGTTGGCAGTTTGTGTATTTCGAAGTTTTCACACCGTAATGAGTATTCGTTTAGGCTTTAGGATTGCAGACGGATGACTTCGATTTCTTAACGAGATATTTGGGCTGACAACCATGCAGCCATCTTCTGAGACAGTTTTACTGTCGTGAGCCGAAATATTGTGGCAAGAGGTTGATGTTGTCCGGCCGAAATCCCGAAGCCTCATGGCATATGACACAGTCAGTTGTGTGAAGGTCATATCTTTAGAGAGTTGTTATAAAATGCAGAAAGACTTGAAGCTCAACAGCGCTTGATGCAAAGACTGGAAGCTGATCATCGCCACATGCAAATGTAATAGGCGAGGACTGGAACCACCTACTTAATTTGTTTAAGCAATTCGCTATTATCCGTTGGAGTCAGTCTTATGGTCAATATCTAGGGCATTTGTATGGAGTAGTGATGAATGGGATTGTCACATAAAACTAGCGTTTTGTGTGGAAGCTGCACGATCGAGATTTATAGTAAGAAACCTATGGAACAGTAATTCGTCCACAATTTATATAACCTGCCTATATATGCACAGATGAGCAGAGATGTGGGGAGGAGATGGACAGTGGCACCAGAGGGAGGGAATGAGATGTACAGAGAAGAATGTAAGGAGGAGATGGCAGCATGGTGTGGAGACAATGGACTGAGAGAGAGAGGGAGAGAGAGAGAGAGAGAGAGAGAGAGAGGAAGGATGAGATGGACAGAAAATGTGGTGAGGTGGAGGGAGGGAGAGAGAGAGGGGAGTAGGCATGTTGTGCAGGTAGCATCGGCTTGCCTTTCAGGAGCTACATGTGTGGATGGGCACAGCCGAGCAGAAAGAGGAGGGAGGGAGGAGATGGATAATGATAGGGAAAATGAAATGGAGAGAGAAATGAGAGAGGAGGAGATGGACAGAGAGAGGGGGTGGAGAAGATGTATATTCAGAGGGGTGGATGCTGGAGGCAGGTGAAAGGGGTAGAAGAATACTGGGGAGGTGGAAAGGGAAGAGGGGCTGGAGGGTATGGACAGAGGGATTGAAGGAGGATATGGACAGACGCAGGGGTGAGAAGATGTGGTGGGAGAGAGGGGTGCAGGAGATGGACAAAGAGAGGGGAAGGATGAGACAGAGAGACGGTGTGGGAAGGAGGAGATGAACATATACAGATGGACGAGATGGACAGAGGGATGAGAGAGAGGAAAATCTGAACACAGAAAGGGAAGAGGAGGAGATGCGTGCAGTACATGTGTCGAATGCATACACGAGCGAAGCTGCAGGGGAAAGCCTAGTTCACAATACCTACTTCCGCAGCCTTTTCTTAAGTTAGTCGGTCTAAGAGTCTCAAAAAGTTGAGTTAACGGAGTACATAAGGTAGAATCGAAGAATGATATGCTCGTTAATTCAGCGCAACAACCACTGTAGTTATACTGAACAAACGAAAAAGGCAGATGCTACATAACGGTGCGATGGATCTTGGAGAGCCGTATTCTCAAAACTCAGTTCGTTAAGATTTAAAAAATAGTCAAGAATCGCATTACTTCTTTAAACTTATAAATGGAGTTAGGGCCACGAGAACAGAAACAGAAGAATTCTGTTAGATATAGAGCAGTATGAAAAATCTTTCTTCTTGTGCACCATATACTGATGGAAGAAAAAGGCGGGTGAGATAGATGATTCTGACGCACCACTCACACTAAAGTGATACGTAGGTTACAGAAGTAAGTTATAGAAGTAGATGTTATACGATTACAGTTATGTAATAAATAGAACAAAGTGTCATTTGGTATTTTACGTGTAGTGCGAAATAGTGTTCAGAAAAGAAGAAGTATTAAACAACGAACAGTTCCGTTCTTAAAAAGAGAATGGTATAATTTAATTAACGTATCTGTAACACAAAGGCTTTGGCGATATTTTCTACAAGATAATTTGACACGTACTTGTAGTCGTGGTCTTCAGTCCAAAGACTGGTTTGATGCTAACGTATCCTCTGCAAGCCTCTTCATCTCCGAATAACTAATACAACTTAAATCCTTGTGAATCTCCTTACTGTATTCAACTATTTGTCTCCCTCTACAAGTTTTACTCCCACGCTGCCCTCCAGTACTAATTTGGTGATCTCTTGATGACTCAGAACGTGTTCTAGAAACTGATGCCTTCTTCTAGTCGGTCCGCAGCTCGTGGTCGTGCGGTAGCGTTCTCGCTTCCCGCGCCCGGGTTCCCGGGTTCGATTCCCGGCGGGGTCAGGGATTTTCTCTGCCTCGTGATGACTGGGTGTTGTGTGATGTCCTTAGGTTAGTTAGGTTTAAGTAGTTCTAAGTTCTAGGGGACTGATGACCACAGAAGTTAAGTCCCATAGTGCTCAGAACCATTTTCTAGTCGGGTTCTGCCACAAAGTTCTTTTCTCCCCAGTTGCATTCTGTACCTCCTTATTACACTACTGGCCATTAAAATTGCTACACCAAGAAGAAATGCAGATGATAAACGGGTATTCATTGGACAAATATATTATACTAGAACTGACATGTGATTACATTTTCACGCAATTTGGATGCATAGATCCTCAGAAATCACTGCCTAGAACAACCATCTTTAGCCGTAATAACGGCCTTGATACGCCTGGCCATTGAGTCAAACAGAGCTTGGATGGCGTGTACAGGTACAGCTGCCCATGCAGCTCCAACACGATACCACAGTTCATCAAGAGTAGTGACTGACGTATTGTGACGAGCCAGTTGCTCGGCCAACATTAACCAGACGTTTTCAACTGGTGAGAGATCTGGAGAATGTGCTGGCCAGGGCAGCAGTCGAACATTTTCTGTATCCAGAAAGGCCCGTACAGGACCTGCAACATGCGGTTGTGCATTATCCTGCTGAAATGTAGGGTTTCGCAGGGATCTAATGAAGGGTAGAGCCACGGGTCGTAACACATCTGAAATGTAACGTCCACTGTTCAAAGTGCCGTCAATGCGAACAAGAGGTGACCGAGACGTGTAACCAATGGCACCCCATTCCATCACGCCGGGTGATACGCCAGTATAGCGATGACGAATACACGCTTCCAAAATGCGTTCACCGCGATGTCGCCAAACACAGATCCGACCATCATGATGCTGTAAACAGAACGTGGATTCATCCGAAAAAATTACGTGTTGCCATTCGTGCACCCAGGTTCGTGGTCGAGTACACCATCGCAGGCGCTCCTGTCTGTGATGCAGCGTCAAGGGTAACCGCAGCCATGGTCTCCGAGCTGATAGTCCATGTTGCTGCAAACGTCGTCGAACTGTTCGTGCGTGCCGGCCGGAGTGGCCATGCGGTTCTAGGCGCTCCAGTCTGGAACCGCGTGACCGCTACGGTCGCAGGTTCGAATCCTGCCTCGGGCATGGATGTGTGTGATGTCCTTAGGTTAGTTAGGTTTAAGTAGTTCTAAGTTCTAGGGGACTGATGACGACAGCAGTTAAGTCCCATAGTGCTCAGAGCTATTTATTTGAACTGTTCGTGCAGATGGTTGTTGTCTGGCAAACGTCTGTTGACTCAGGGATCGAGACGTGGCTGCACGATCCGTTACAGCCATGCGGATAAGATGCCTGTCATCTCGACTACTAGTGATACGAGGCCGTTGGCATCCAGCACGGCGTTCCGTATTACCCTCCTGAACCCACCGATTCCATATTCTGCTATCAGTCATTGGATCTCGACCAACGCGAGCAGCAGTGTCGCGATACGATAAACCGCAATCGCGATAGGCTACAATCCGACCGGAAACGTGATGGTACGCATTTCTCCTCCTTACACGAAGCATCACAACTACGTTTCACCAGGCAACGCCGGTGAACTGCTGTTTGTGTATAAGAAATCGGTTGGAAACTTTCCTCATGTCAGCACGTTGTAGGTGTCGCCACCGGCGCCAAACGTGTGTGAATGCTCTGAAAAGCTAATCATTTGCATATCACAGCATCTTCTTCCTGTCGGTTAAATTTCGCGTCTGTAGCAATTCATCTTCGTGGTGTAGCAATTTTAATGGCCAGTAGTGTAGTTACGTGATCTACCCACCCAATCTTTAGCATTCTTCTGTAGCCCCACAATTCGATAGCTTTTATTCTATTCTTCGTCCGCTCCCGGTAGATGAATGGTTAGCGTGACGGATTGACAATCCTCTGGGCCCGGGTTCGATTCCCGGCTGGGTCGGGGAATTTTCTCCACTCAGGGACTGGGTGTTCGCCTCATCATCACCCCATCATCCTGGTCGACTGCAGGTCGCCGAAGTGGCCTGAAACTGAAAGACCGGCACCCAGCGAACGGCCTGCCCGGCGGGGGCCCTAGCAATACGATTAAATAAATAATTCTATGCCTGTCTAAACTGTTTATCATCTGTGTTTCACTCTCATAAATGGCTACTCTCAGAGCAAATACTTTCAGAAAAGACTTCCTAACACTTAAATCTATATTCTATGTTAACAAATTTCTTTTCTTCAGAAACGCCTTTCTTGCCATGGCCAGTCTACATTTTATATGCTCTCAACTTCGGGTATCGCCAGCTATTTCGCTGCCTAAATAACAAAACTGGTCTACTACCTTCAGTGTCTCGTTTCGCAGTCTAATTTCCTTAGCATTATCTGATTTAGTCCGACTGCTTTCACTTATTCTTGTTTTGCTTTTTTTGATGTTCATCTTATACCTTTCCTTTCAAGACAGTGTCCATTCGTTTTAAGTGCTGCTCCATGTGCTTTGCTGTCTGACAGAATAACGATGTCATCGGAAGATCTTAGCGTTTTTATTTCTTTTCCCTAAAATTTAACTCTTAGTCCAATTTTTTCGGCTTCCTTCCTGCTTGTTCAGTGTGCAGATTGCATGCCATTGGGGCTTCAACCCTGTCTCACTCTGTTCTCTAACACTGCTTCCCTTTCATGCCCCTCGACTTTTATAACTGCTGTGTGGTTTCTGTACAAGTCGTAAATAGCCTTTCGCTCCCTGTGTTTTACCCCTGCTACATTCAGAATTTCAAAGAGAGTATTCCAGTCAACACTGTAAAACGCTTTCTCTAAGTCTACAAATGCTATAAATATAGATTTGCCTTTTCTTATCCTATCTTCTAAGATAAATTGTAGTGTCAGCACTGCCTCTCATGTTCCCTCATTTCTCCGAAATCAAAGCTGATCTCCCTCGGGTTCTACGAGTTTTTCCATTCTTCTGTAAGGATTTCGTGTTAGTATTTTGCAACTATGACTTATTAAACTGATAGTTCGATAATATGCACACCTGTCAGCACCTGGTTTCTGCGGAATTTGAACTACTTATACTCTTCTTGGAGTCTGAGGATATTTCGCCTGTCTCACACATCTTGCACACTATATGGAAGAGTTTTGTCATGGCTGGTTCTCCCAGGACTATCATTAGTTCTGACAGGTTGTCGCCTACTCCCAGGGCCAAGTTTCGATTTAAGTCTTTCAGTGCTCTGTCAAATTCTTCTCGTAGTATCATATCTCTTATCTCATCTTCATCTAAGTCCTCTTCCATTTCTACAATATTGCTTTCAACTTTATCTCCCATGCATAAATCCTCTATGTACTCGTTCCACCTTGCAGCTTTCCCTTCTTTGCTTAGGACTGGTTTACCATCTAAGCTCTTGATATTCACATAGCTGCCTCTCCTTTCCCCGAAGGATTGTTTAATTTTCTTGTATATTTGTCCTCTTTCCATTCCTCCTTAGCCATTTTGTATTTCCTGTACAACTAATTTCTTTTGCCTGCTTCATTGCTGCATTTATATTTTTTCTTCTTTAATAAATTGAATTCAGTATCTTCTGTGTTAACCAAGGATTTCTACTAGACCTTGTCTTTTTATCTATTTGATCCTCTGTTGCCTTCACTGCTTCATCTCTCAAACATACCCATTCGCCTTTTACTATATTCCTTATCCCTGTTATAGTTGATTGTTGCTTAATTCTCCCTCTAAAACTGTCAACAACCTCTGGTTCTTTTAACCTACTTATTATTGGTTTATAATAAGAGTTTAAATTACTGTTGTTAAGTTGTTTTAACAGAAGTGAATGTGGAGGAGCCTGCCATGCTCTGGAAAGTATATTGGTGGGTACGTAGGGTAAAGGCCAGTTCCCTTCATTATGTTCGTAATTACAGGAGATGACTGAGATCGGCAACTGCGTCATTTTAGCATGTGCAGTAGTGTGTCCTACGAAGCCTAAACGCCGCTGATGAGTTGAAAAATTATAATGATCTAGATTCCGACTTATTTTCATCAATTAATTGTCTGAAAGAGTCATTTCACTGCTCGGGGGAAGGTAAGTATTGTAACTGTCGTGTTGAAACGCTTCTACACTACGCAGTCGCAAGAGGAAGTCGGTCGGTGAACTACTGCATGACGCCGCTTCCTCGGAAGAAGTGGGTGAAGCAATGCGTACCGTTCTGTGAATAAAGTCGTTACCAACAGAAAACTGTTTGCATAAACCGACATAAGATATTCGTTCCCGCACTTAAGATACAAGGTGCTTTCTTCAGGCTTCTTAGGACCAGCCTGCAGTTCTCCTAGCGATAACAACTTACCTGGCACAAATTTTTATTGTATTTAAGAGGAACAAATTCTTACTGTCTAGTGTCGAAAGTCACAACAAGATAGTAATTCAACAAAGCTTAACAATAACAGAACTGCTGATATAAAATGTGTTTTTTCTTTGCTGGAGTGCATGATGGAGTTGAACATTTGTGACATGTTGAAACTAAATACTAAAGCGGGCCATGGATACCTGTCCTTCGCCAGCAACTCAGGATTGCCTTGGAAAGAACCGTCGAGTTGGTGTCACGCGCGTTGCGTAAGATCTAAGTGGATACGTGGAACAACTAGTTTCCGCAGAGTCCGAAGACCTGCACAGGGCTCTCTTTGAACTACCGACCTAGCAGCAGCAGCGTTGACGTGGAGCGTGTTCTGCCAAGACAGTGCAGTCTGGGCCACTGGAAACTGGAAACTGGAAAGGCTTTTGTCACGTGATACGTTATGCTTTACTTTGTTCCCAACAGCAGTATGTTTTTAAGAACGAGACGGCGTGTGACATTGTTTCACATGTTCCATTATTACTGTCCAGGGATATTTCAGGGCTAAGAATATGTGGAAAAATTAGGTAACCCAGGATGTCATAAACTACAGATATCCAGTTAAAAGGACGGTGTATACTTAAGTTATTTTTTTCGTGAAGCTTTTATTAACAAATCCGTCGCTGTTGCAATACCTACGAGGTGTGTGAGAAAAATAATGAGGTTATTTTATATCTACCGAAGTTTTTATTTTTTTGTAAACATAAATACCGTCCACTTCAAAGTAGTTCCCTTCTGCAGAAGTATACCGGCGAAGTCGTCTTTCGCAGTCTCGGTAGCAGCGCTGAATGGCTTCAACTGGTAGGGTCTTTAACATATCTGTCACATTCTTTTGAATGTTCACCAGAGCCCCAGAATGATGCCCTTTTCAGACTTTTTCAGTTTCACGAAAAGAAAAAAGGCACAAGGACTCAGATTAGCTGAATAGTGGGGCTGTGGAACTACAGGAATCCCTTTTGAGGTCAGACATTCCGTCATGGAAGTGGCCGTGTGACATGGGGTGTCGTCATCGTTCAGCATCCACTTGTCTGAAATGTCTCGTCTCACTCGATTCGCCCTTTTCCAGATCCTTTCAATGATATCTTTGTAAAACACTTCATTGACAGTTTGTCCTGGAGGAACAATCTCACAAGAGCACACACAAGTTCGACGTTTTCGTCGGTTTTTGAAGTTGATGGTCTCCCTGAATGAGGTTCATCTTCAACGTGTTCTCGACCTTCTAGAAATGATTTGTCCCAACGCAAAACTTGTGCTCTTGATAAAGAATGTTCCCTATAGGCCCGTTTCAACGTTGCAGAGATCACACTCGCGGATTTCCTAAGTTTTAACACTTAACTTAATGGCTTAATGTTGCTCTAAATTCCGCTGTTCCATTTTCGTATCACACTACAAAAGACAACTCAAAAATCACGTGATGGCTGCAGACGTCGGAAATTCGGACTGAGGATCTCAAAGGGATGAACACACCTGTCTGCAGTGCTGTTGCTGTCATTACTTTTCTCACAGATCTCGTATGTTTGTCGATTAGTTTCGAATCAACTGGTTCGTTCTGAAGCCTGCCTACTGAGGCTACAAAAAATAGTGCATAGTTGTCAGTTAACAATGAATGTGCAGTTACGATATGAACAGGTCAGATGTAAGAAATCGTGATGTTTGAATTTGGGAAGTGCCGTAGTTCATGGACTGACTGTATGAATAAGGTTGTCCGTACAACAAGTATGATCAGTATCACATAATAGTTTAAATTTATGTAAAATGGTTGAGCATCCGTATTTTAGCATTAGTCCTCTAATTACAAGACAAGTCCATATCGATATGTTTTATTTATTTAACCTGGCAAGATTAGGGCCATCAGGCCCTCTCTTACATCTAACCAGGCATTCTACTTATTTTACATTCATATGTTTTAGTAGGTATGTCAAACTACATCTAGTACAAAAAGTGAAATAAACAATTACAAAGGTACACCTGGAAAAATACCTACATATAGAGTTTATATTCGTAGATCATAAGTACCGTTATAATTAGACATTATTGAAGAGACAGATTTTAGATAGGAGTGCTAGCAGCAGGGAGTATGAGGGAGACCGATGGTGAAGGAAGGAGAAGAATAGAGACATGATAAAACATAATTAAGGAAATAAAAGGAAAAGAAGATTGTGTGGCTAATAGAGATAGATGAAGAGGAAGGCATCTCAGGAGAAAGACAGGAGACGCTAGCTTTGCTATTTGACAGATGAGAGGATTGGACTTGTGGTGTCACCCCAGACACCACACTTGCTAGGTGGTAGCCTTTAAATCGGCCGCATAGAGGCATATTTCAAAGAATCAGTCAATGTAGTTACCAAACGGTATATGTTCTTTCGTACAAAACGTACGGCCAGTCAGACTAATCGGGAGTGGGTTGCAACCTTGCAAGGAATTACTAGGGATTGTGCTTTTTAGTGTGAATGTGGACTCCCTTATTCAGATACTATGGTACGTGATGCTATTGCACACAACGTTTCTGATGTTCGTGTAAGGGAACAGATTTTGAAACTAGTCAATCCCTCCCTTCAACAAGTGATCGACATATTGGATCGGCAGGACACACTTGACTTTGCTCAGGAATCTTTTGAAACTTCGCCACCCGTGTGTCAGGTTAACCGGCCCGGCAGGCGAGCTGCACGGAGCAGTAAACAGCC